>NC_066848.1:21155581-21501987 GCF_001640805.2 Lates calcarifer | reverse complement strand
TTTCAGAGCTCATCATCTGTGACAGCTCTTGGCTCTCTGACTGTAACCTCCTGTGGCAGCTTCTCACAGACTCAATCAACTCCTCTTCCCCTCCCCCTCAAACACAAACACAAACACACACACACACACACACACACACACACACACAGATACCCCCTCCAAAAGGAGATAAAACTCAGTTTTAACTTGAGTTTACAAGCTTTGAGCTTTGAGCAAAAGCATTTTTTTAAGTTCTGTTATTGGGTGCATATATAAATCATTTATGCTTAAACAAGGCTTATAATGAAGTTATTTGAACAGTGAATATCTCATCTGCCTAAAGTCAGGGCGAAGCCACTAACCAGCTGTAGGGATGGGTATCATTAGGATTTTATCTTTATCCATACAGACCCCTATCAGTCCAGCTCAGACTGTTACTGGTTTAAGAGAGTGAAGTTTATAGCAATTTGCAAAATTTGGAGATTAGTGACAAACTAACCAGTTAGACTACATACAGACAAGCTTTCATTTTAGCTGTTAGTAACAGTTTGCCATGAGCTTAACCAGCGTGCTGTGCTTCCTGTTAAACATGTTATGAGACTGTGGACAAGGCTGAAAATATTACTTTTACTAACTACTTGCCGAACAGGCGCTTTGACAAAGAAAAGGTAAAGGCCAGCAGCTTTTACTTTTCAATGCACTTGTCGTCAACTTGAGTGGCTTATATTCAGCTGGTTCACCTCGACGCCCGTGGACTAGTGCACTTTTCCTGTCGCCGTACACTGAGTAACACGAAAAAATCAGCTGACCCCGTGTGAAATTTCCTAACTGATCAAAAACCAAACTGTAAAGACAGCATCAATCCACGCTCAGCTTTGGTCAAGGGGGACATATGGAGAAGATGAGTAGAGAGATGGAAAGAACAGAAAGGTGATGGAGAAAGATTACATGAATTCAAAATAACCTACAATTCCTTAAAATTAATTTGAAGCCAGTTTAATTTTTTGAGCCAGCTTTGACATCTGCAGATATGAGTTTCTGAAGAGGGGCCTGCTGAGGTTAGATGTGCTGAATAATATCCATTTTCATATCAGAAAAACACTGCATTAAACATTGTCTTAGCTCACTGAGCTGAGGTCAACA
Organism: Lates calcarifer; assembly: GCF_001640805.2. Lineage (NCBI taxonomy): Eukaryota > Metazoa > Chordata > Actinopteri > Centropomidae > Lates > Lates calcarifer. The sequence goes on along the minus strand of NC_066848.1, from coordinate 21,500,865 downwards.
GGTAATATAACCAACCTGTGAGGTGGCTCACCCCCGTAAGATAAACACATAAATGATCCCTGATAGAACCGATAATTAAAGGCACATCAGTGACAGGGAATGCTATTAAAACTAAACTATAAACTGGTGACATTAACTGCAAAAGAAGATTTTTATTGATACATTTCAGGTAGAATTTAGTTTTCAATAAGGAAAATGCTGTAAGAAACCTGAATTTGTTGCAACAAATTTAAAATAAAAGCTTTTATGCTAATTATTTTCTGTGATAATATTTTTCAGAACTCATCATCTGTGACAGCTCATGGCTCTCTTGACTGTAACCTCCCTGTGGCAGCTTCTCACAGACTCAATCAACTCCTCTTCCCCTCCCCCTCAAACACACACCACAGACACACACACACAGAGACCCCTTCCAAAAACCCATCAAAGAGTAATACAATGGCTCCATCTGTAGGATAAAGTAGAGAGTCGCAACAGGAAGTTACCCCAAAATCTGAGGTTTCAAACAGGAAGTTGGGTTTCCGAACTTTGACGGGCCAGAACCGGCACACGCTTCGACCCAAACTCACAATTTTCGGAGCCAGTCTTCCAAAAATTGTCAAGGAGGGCTGACAACATTTGAAGAATCTGGTCACCCGTCTAGAAACTGGACATCACACTATAAAATATGTCATTTCCTGCTATAAATAGGTGGCGCTACAACAATTGTATGAATATTGACATATGGATGTGTGCAGATAGGTACCATTAACAATCCTGTAAAGTTTGATTGTTTGGACAAAGTATGGCCGAATATAGCAAAAATAAAGCAACTTCCTGTTTCGTGGCGAGTAATCGAACTTTGAGGGGCCATAACTTCCACGCCCTTCAACAAAAACTCAAAATCTGCCGCAATTTAACATCGTCTATGTCTTAAGAACATACTATTAAGTTTTGAAGTCAATCGGATAATGCGTCTAGGACTAGTTCGCGTTCAAGCGACCCCTGGAAATGGCCAAAAACACACAATTTTTTCACCTTCCGGTCAAAATAAAAATACTTTCTGTTGGGTTTAGAATATGGCTCCAAGAGACTTTTTGGTGCGTCATGGGATGTTACATATGTGTGCAGATTTTCAGATTTTTAGGCGCAACGGGCTTGAGGGGCTGTTCCGTTTAAAATGTAGGTGGCGCTACCGAGGCATTTTACCACGCCCATGCTCAAGACCCCTAAATTATTAAATTTTTCGCCGTGCCTGACGCGTCTGCAAATTTTGGTAAGTTTTCACGCATGTTAAGGCCCTCAAAAAGCCGATCTAAGAGGCGGAAAAGAAGAAAAAATAATATAATAATAATAATAATTAAAGCTGCGAGCAGCGTTGAACGGGCCCTCGCACCCGGCGCCCGTCGGGAGCGGCGACCGCGGGACCCCGGCAACCGCGGGGTCAACGCAGGTCGCAGGGCACACGCTGGCGTAACAGTTCACACTTCCGAGATGTAAAAATTTAAATAAAAGCTTTTTATGCTAATTATTTTCTGTGATAATATTTTTCAGAGCTCATCATCTGTGACAGCTCTTGGCTCTCCTGACTGTAACCTCTCTGTGGCAGCTTCTCACAGACTCAATCAACTCCTCTTCCCCTCCCCCTCAAACACAAACACAACACAAACACACACACACACACACAGATACCCCCTCCCAAAAGGAGATAAAACTCAGTTTTAACTTGAGTTTACAAGCTTTGAGCTTTGAGCAAAAGCATTTTTTTGCAAGTTCTGTTATTGGGTGCATATATAAATCATTTATGCTTAAACAAGGGCTTATAATGAAGTTATTTGAACAGTGAATATCTCATCTGCCTAAAGTCAGGCGAAGCCACTAACCAGCTGTAGGGATGGGTATCATTAGGATTTTATCTTTATCCATACAGACCCCTATCAGTCCAGCTCAGACTGTTACTGGTTTAAGAGAGTGAAGTTTATAGCAATTTGCAAAATTTGGAGATTAGTGACAAACTAACCAGTTAGACTACATACAGACAAGCTTTCATTTTAGCTGTTTAGTAACAGTTTGCCATGAGCTTAACCAGCGTGCTGTGTTCGTGTTAAACATGTCATGAGACTGTGGACAACGTTTGAGCCAGCTTTGACATCTGCAGATATGAGTTTCTGAAGAGGGGCCTGCTGAGGTTAGATGTGCTGAATAATATCCATTTTCATATCAGAAAAACACTGCATTAAACATTGTCTTAGCTCACTGAGCTGAGGTCAACAGGTAATATAACCAACCTGTGAGGTGGCTCACCCCCGTAAGATAAACACATAAATGATCCCTGATAGAACCGATAATTAAAGGCACATCAGTGACAGGGAATGCTATTAAAACTAAACTATAATAAACTGGTGACATTAACTGCAAAAGAAGATTTTTATTGATACATTTCAGGTAGAATTTAGTTTTCAATAAGGAAAATGCTGTAAGAAACCTGAATTTGTTGCAACAAATTTAAAATAAAAGCTTTTATGCTAATTATTTTCTGTGATAATATTTTTCAGAGCTCATCATCTGTGACAGCTCTGGCTCTCTGACTGTAACCTCCCTGTGGCAGCTTCTCACAGACTCAATCAACTCCTCTTCCCCTCCCCCCTCAAACACACACACACAGACACACACACACAGAGACCCCTTCCAAAAACCCATCAAAGAGTAATACAATGGCTCCATCTGTAGGATAAAGTAGAGAGTCGCAACAGGAAGTTACCCCAAAATCTGAGGTTTCAAACAGGAAGTTGGGTTTCCGAACTTTGACGGGCCAGAACCGGCACACGCTTCGACCCAAACTCACAATTTTCGGAGGACTTCTTCCAAAAATTGTCAAGGAGGGGCTGACAACATTTGAAGTGAATCTGGTCACCCGTCTAGAAACTGGACATCACACTATAAAATATGTCATTTCCTGCTATAAATAGGTGGCGCTACAAACAATTGTATGAATATTGACATATGGATGTGTGCAGATAGGTACCATTAACAATCCTGTAAAGTTTGATGCAGTTTGGACAAAGTATGGCCGAAATATAGCAAAAATAAGCAACTTCCTGTTTCGTGGCGAGTAATCGAACTTTGAGGGGCCATAACTTCCACGCCCTTCAACAAAAACTCAAAATCTGCCGCAATTTAACATCGTCTATGTCTTAAGAACATACTATTAAGTTTTGAAGTCAATCGGATAATGCGTCTAGGACTAGTTCGCGTTCAAGCGACCCCTGGAAATGGCCAAAAACACACAATTTTTTCACCTTCCGGTCAAAATAAAAATACTTTCTGTTGGGTTTAGAATATGGCTCCAAGAGACTTTTTGGTGCGTCATGGGATGTTACATATGTGTGGCAGATTTTCAGATTTTTAGGCGCAACGGGCTTGAGGGGCTGTTCCGTTTAAAAATGTAGGTGGCGCTACCGAGGGCATTTTACCACGCCCATGCTCAAGACCCCTAAATTATTAAATTTTTCGCCGTGCCTGACGCGTCTGCAAATTTTGGTAAGTTTTCACGCATGTTAAGGCCCTCAAAAAGCCGATCTAAGAGGCGGAAAAAGAAGAAAAAAATAATAATAATAATAATAATAATAATAATAATAATAAACAGACCGAAAACAAGAGGGTCCTTGCAACTCGTTGCATGGCCCCGTTGGGCCCACGCAACTCGTTGCTCGGGCCCTAATTAAAGCTGCGAGCAGCGTTGAACGGGCCCTCCGCACCCGGCGCCCGTCGGGGAGCGGCGACCGCGGGACCCCGGCAACCGCGGGGTCAACGCAGGTCGCAGGCACACGCTGGCGTAACAGTTTCACACTTCCCAGATGTTAAAATTTAAATAAAAGCTTTACGCTAATTATTTTCTGTGATAATATTTTTCAAGAGCTCATCATCTGTGACAGCTCATGGCTCTCTTGACTGTAAACCTCTCTGTGGCAGCTTCTCACAGACTCAATCAACTCCTCTTCCCCTCCCCCTCAAACACAAACACAAACACACCCACACACACACACACAAACACACAGAGAAATACCCCCTCCCAAAAGGAGATAAAACTCAGTTTTAACTTGAGTTTACAAGCTTTGAGCTTGAGCAAAAGCATTTTTTAAGTTCTGTTATTGGGTGCATATATAAATCATTTATGCTTAAACAAGGGTTATAATGAAGTTATTTGAACAGTGAATATCTCATCTGCCTAAAGTCAGGGCGAAGCCACTAACCAGCTGTAGGGATGGGTATCATTAGGATTTTATCTTTATCCATACAGACCCCTATCAGTCCAGCTCAGACTGTTTACTGGTTTAAGAGAGTGAAGTTTATAGCAATTTGCAAAATTTGGAGATTAGTGACAAACTAACCAGTTAGACTACATACAGACAAGCTTTCATTTTAGCTGTTAGTAACAGTTTGCCATGAGCTTAACCAGCGTGCTGTGCTTCCTGTTAAACATGTCATGAGACTGTGGACAACGCTGAAAAGATTACTTTACTAACTACTGGCCAAACAGGCGCTTTTGACAAAGAAAAGGTAAAGGCCAGCAGCTTTTACTTTTCAATGCACTTGTCGTCAACTTGAGTGGCTTATATTCAGCTGGTTCACCTCGACGCTGGAGGACCTAGTGAACTTTTCCTGTCGCCGTACACTGAGTAAGACGAAAAAATCAGCTGACCCGTGTGAAATTTCCTAACTGATCAAAACCAAACTGTAAAGACAGCATCAATCCACGCTCAGCTTTGGTCAAGGGGAGACATATGGTAAGATTACATGAATTCATGTAATCTTCTTTGAGACTACAATTTCAGACTTAACTAAGTCATTCACTAGTGTCTTGGCAGCGTTTATGGGTTCTTTAGACAGGTCTCTAACTGGTTTTCTTTCCAGGGTCATTGAAATCTTTGGCTTCCTACCTCTGCCAGGCTTGTTCTGCACAGTGTGGCTCTCCTTGAATTTCTCGGTGACGCTTCTCATTTGAGTTCTTGACGCTTGGAAATGCTGTTATAACTTTGTATATCCTTCTCCTGCTTCCTAAGCATCGACAATTCTTCAAGTCTACAGTGATTTCCTTAGTTTTTGGCATGATGCTTTCTCAAGTGACAGCTCAAATCTTAACTGAAGTTTTTATACCGCGTGTAAAGCAGCTCTTGGCTCTCCTGACTGTAACCTCTCTGTGGCAGCTTCTCACAGACTCAATCAACTCTTCTTCCCCTCCCCCCTCAAAACAAACACAAACACAAACACACACACACACACCACACACACACACACACACAGACACACACACACAGAGACCCCCTTCCAAAAACCCATCAAAGAGTAATACAATGGCTCCATCTATAGGATAAAGTAGAGAGTCGCAACAGGAAGTTACCCCAAAATCTGAGGTTTCAAACAGGAAGTTGGGTTTCCGAACTTTGACGGGCCAGAACCGGCACACGCTTCGACCAAAACTCACAATTTTCGGAGGACTTCTTCCAAAAATTGTCAAGGAGGGGCTGACAACATTTGAAGTGAATCTGGTCACCCTTCTAGAAACTGGACATCACACTATAAAATATGTCATTTCCTGCTATAAATAGGTGGTGCTACAACAATTGTATGAATATTGACATATGGATGTGTGCAGATAGGTACCATTAACAATCCTGTAAAGTTTGATGCAGTTTGGACAAAGTATGGCCGAAATATAGCAAATATAAAGCAACTTCCTGTTTTGTGGCGAGTGATCGAACTTTGAGGGGCCATAACTTCCACGCCCTTCAATGAAAAGTCCGAAACTTTTGCAATTTAACTTCGTCTATGTCTTAAGAACAAATTATCAAATTTTGAAGTCAATCGGATAATGCGTCTAGGACTAGTTCGCGTTCAAGCGACCCCTGGAAATGGCCAAAAACACACAATTTTTTCACCTTCCGGTCAAAATAAAAATACTTTCTGTTGGGTTTAGAATATGGCTCCAAGAGACTTTTTGGTGCGTCATGGGATGTTACATATGTGTGCAGATTTTCAGATTTTTAGGCGCAACGGGCTTGAGGGGCTGTTCCGTTTAAAAATGTAGGTGGCCGCTACCGAGGCCATTTTGCCACACCCATGCTCAAGACCCCTAAATTCTTAAATTTTTCGCCGTGCCTGACGCGTCTGCAAATTTTCAGGAGTTTTGACGCATGTTAAGGCCTTCAAAAAGGCAATCAAAGAGGCGGAAAAAGAAGAAAAAAAATAATAATAATAATAATAATAATAAACCGAACGAAAACAAGAGGGTCCTTGCAACTCGTTGCATGGCCCCGTTGGGCCCACGCAACTCGTTGCTCGGGCCCTAATTAAAGCTGCGAGCAGCGTTGAACGGGCCCTCGCACCCGGCGCCCGTCGGGGGAGCAGTGACCGCGGGACCCCGGCAACCGCGGGGTCAACGCAGGTCGCAGGGCACACGCTGGCGTAACAGTTCACACTTCCCAGATGTAAAAATTTAAAATAAAAGCTTTTATGCTAATTATTTTCTGTGATAATATTTTTCAGAGCTCATCATCTGTGACAGCTCATGGCTCTCCTGACTGTAACCTCTCTGTGGCAGCTTCTCACAGACTCAATCAACTCCTCTTCCCCTCCCCCTCAAACACAAACACAAACACACCCACACAAACACACACAAACACAGAGAGAGATACCCCCTCCCAAAAGGAGATAAAACTCAGTTTTAACTTGAGTTTACAAGCTTTGAGCTTTGAGCAAAAGCATTTTTTTAAAGTTCTGTTATTGGGTGCATATATAAATCATTTATGCTTAAACAAGGCTTATAATGAAGTTATTTGAACAGTGAATATCTCATCTGCCTAAAGTCAGGGCGAAGCCACTAACCAGCTGTGGGGATGGGTATCATTAGGATTTTATCTTTATCCATACAGACCCCTATCAGTCCAGCTCAGACTGTTACTGGTTTAAGAGAGTGAAGTTTATAGCAATTTGTAAAATTTGGAGATTAGTGACAAACTAACCAGTTAGACTACATACAGACAAGCTTTCATTTTAGCTGTTAGTAACAGTTTCCCATGAGCTAAACCAGCGTGCTGTGCTTCGTGTTAAACATGTCATGAGACTGTGGACAACGCTGAAAATATTACTTTACTAACTACTGGCCGAACAGGCGCTTTGACAAAGAAAAGGTAAAGGCCAGCAGCTTTTACTTTTCAATGCACTTGTCGTCAACTTGAGTGGCTTATATTCAGCTGGTTCACCTCGACGTCGGTGGATGTAGACGTGCACTTTTCCTGTTGCCGTACACTGAGTAACACGAAAAAATCAACTGACCCCTTGTGAAATTTCCTAACTGATCAAAACCAAACTGTAAAGACAGCATTAATCCACGCTCAGCTTTGGTCAAGGGGAGACATATGGTAAGATTACATGAATTCATGTAATCATCTTTGAGGCTACAATTTCAGACTTAACTAAGTCATTCATTAGTGTCTTGGCAGCGTTTATGGGGTCTTTAGACAGGTCTCTCACTGGTTTTCTTTCCAGGGTCATTGAAATCTTTGGCTTCCTACCTCTGCCAGGCTTGTTCTGCACAGTGTGGCTCTCCTTGAATTTCTCGGTGACGCTTCTCATTTGAGTTCTTGACGCTTGGAAATGCTGTGATAACTTTGTATATCCTTCTCCTGCTTCCTGAGCATCGACAATTCTTCAAGTCTACAGTGATTTCCTTAGTTTTTGGCATGATGCTTTCTCAAGTGACAGCTCAAATCTTAACTGAAGTTTTTATACCGCGTGTAAAGCAGCTCTTGGCTCTCCTGACTGTAACCTCTCTGTGGCAGCTTCTCACAGACTCAATCAACTCCTCTTCCCCTCCCCCCTCAAACACAAACACAAACACACACACACACACACACACACACAGAGACCCCCCTCCAAAAACCCATCAAAGAGTAATACAATGGCTCCATCTATAGGATAAAGTAGAGAGTCGCAACAGGAAGTTACCCCAAAATCTGAGGTTTCAAACAGGAAGTTGGGTTTCCGAACTTTGACGGGCCAGAACCGGCACACGCTTCAACCAAAACTCACAATTTTCGGAGCCAGTCTTCCAAAAATCGTCAAGGAGGGGCTGACAACATTTGAAGTGAATCTGGTCACCCGTCTAGAAACTGGACATCACACTATAAAATATGTCATTTCCTGCTATAAATAGGTGGTGCTACAACAATTGTATGAATATTGACATATGGATGTGTGCAGATAGGTACCATTAACAATCCTGTAAAGTTTGATGCAGTTTGGACAAAGTATGGCCGAAATATAGCAAATATAAAGCAACTTCCTGTTTCGTGGCGAGTAATCGAACTTTGAGGGGCCATAACTTCCACGCCCTTCAATGAAAAGTCCGAAACTTTTGCAATTTAACTTCGTCTATGTCTTAAGAACAAATTATCAAATTTTGAAGTCAATCGGATAATGCGTCTAGGACTAGTTCGCGTTCAAGCGACCTCTGGAAATGGCCAAAAACACACAATTTTTTCACCTTCCGGTCAAAATAAAAATACTTTCTGTTGGGTTTAGAATATGGCTCCAAGAGACTTTTTGGTGCGTCATGGGATGTTACATATGTGTGCAGATTTTCAGATTTTTAGGCGCAACGGGCTTGAGGGGCTGTTCCGTTAAAAATGTAGGTGGCGCTACCGAGGCCATTTTGCCACACCCATGCTCAAGACCCCTAAATTCTTAAATTTTTCGCCGTGCCTGACGCGTCTGCAAATTTTCAGGAGTTTTGACGCATGTTAAGGCCCTCAAAAAGGCGATCAAAGAGGCGGAAAAAGAAGAAAAAAAATAATAATAATAATAATTAAAGCTGCGAGCAGCGTTGAACGGGCCCTCGCACCCGGCGTCCGTCGGGGGAACGGCGACCGCGGGACCCCGGCAACCGCGGGGTCAACGCAGGTCGCAGGGCACACGCTGGCGTAACAGTTCACACTTCCCAGATGTAAAAATTTTAAATAAAAGCTTTTATGCTAATTATTTTCTGTGATAATATTATTCAGAGCTCATCATCTGTGACAGCTCATGGCTCTATTGACTGTAACCTCCCTGTGGCAGCTTCTCACAGACACAATCAACTCCTCTTCCCCTCCCCCCTCAGACACACACAGACACACACACACAGAGACCCCCTTCCAAAAACCCATCAAAGAGTAATACAATGGCTCCATCTGTAGGATAAAGTAGAGAGTCGCAACAGGAAGTTACCCCAAAATCTGAGGTTTCAAACAGGAAGTTGGGTTTCCGAACTTTGACGGGCCAGAACCGGCACACGCTTCGACCCAAACTCACAATTTTCGGAGCCAGTCTTCCAAAAATCCTTAAGTCTGTCCTGACAACATTTGAAGTGAATCTGGTCACCCGTCTAGAAACTGGACATCACACTATAAAATATGTCATTTCCTGCTATAAATAGGTGGTGCTACAACAATTGTATGAATATTGACATATGGATGTGTGCAGATAGGTACCATTAACAATCCTGTAAAGTTTGATGCAGTTTGGACAAAGTATGGCCGAAATATAGCAAATTTAAAGCAACTTCCTGTTTTGTGGCGAGTGATCGAACTTTGAGGGGCCATAACTTCCACGCCCTTCAATGAAAAGTCCGAAACTTTTGCAATTTAACTTCGTCTATGTCTTAAGAACAAATTATCAAATTTTGAAGTCAATCGGATAATGCGTCTAGGACTAGTTCGCGTTCAAGCGACCCCTGGAAATGGCCAAAAACACACAATTTTTTCACCTTCCGGTCAAAATAAAAATACTTTCTGTTGGGTTTAGAATATGGCTCCAAGAGACTTTTTGGTGCGTCATGGGATGTTACATATGTGTGCAGATTTTCAGATTTTTAGGCGCAACGGGCTTGAGGGGCTGTTCCGTTAAAAATGTAGGTGGCGCTACCGAGGCCATTTTGCCACACCCATGCTCAAGACCCCTAAATTCTTAAATTTTTCGCCGTGCCTGACGCGTCTGCAAATTTTCAGGAGTTTTGACGCATTTTAAGGCCCTCAAAAAGGCGATCAAAGAGGCGGAAAAAGAAGAAAAAAAATAATAATAATAATAATAATAATAAACCGAACGAAAACAAGAGGGTCCTTGCAACTCGTTGCATGGCCCCGTTGGGCCCACGCAACTCGTTGCTCGGGCCCTAATAATAATAAACCGAACGAAAACAAGAGGGTCCTTGCAACTCGTTGCATGGCCCCGTTGGGCCCACGCAACTCGTTGCTCGGGCCCTAATAATAATAATAATAATAATAATAAACAGACCGAAAACAAGAGGGTCCTTGCAACTCGTTGCATGGCCCCGTTGGGCCCACGCAACTCGTTGCTCGGGCCCTAATAACACAGATAGGTGTCCTGCACTTCATTCTTCGGAAAGAAAGCCTGTCTGTTGTCATTGCTCTCTCTTTATTTACTTCTACTATCTCATGTGCACGAATTAAGTCAAATGTGCACAATTTCGCATGAAATCCCAAGTAGTAGCCGGATCCTCCTTCAAGGGCACAATGGGGCGATACCAGCGCGGATTTATGTGATGTTGTGATGATCCGGTCCAGATCCGCACTGGATCAGATATGGCTCAAGTTGGCCCGATCTTGGACCAAATCCAGTATGGAACTAGGCCGGAATCTTCCTTCTGTTCAGCCCCATGCATTTAAAAAAATCCTCTTTGTATGTATATTTATCACTATGTCATCCACCTCGCCGTTATAACGCGATGCGTTTATGTCTCGTAATAGCGTGAAAATATCTTGTTATAACAACAACATTTTCATAATATGATGTGATTTATGTAACGCAGAGGCGGTCCTGGCTAGATTTGCGCCCTGGGCGAACCATCCCTTGCCTGCCGCCCCCCCCATCCGCCCCACAAAAAAAGGACTTACCCCCAAACCCCTCCACCAACACAACAATATATTATATTATTTGTATTATTTTATTACATATAATCTTAAATACAAAAACATAACTAGAACAAAGAAAAACAAGATCAGTAAATTAAATAGTGTATATAAATTACACATGCTTGAAAAATCCCCGAAGAAAGCAAAAAAAAAAGCAACTCTATATATAATCTTAAATAAGCTGGAAGCAGTTTGTGTTGTGTGGCCTGGCATCAGTCTGTCCCCCGCCCCCCTCCCCCTTGCCTCTTCGGACACACACAACCTGTATGACTCTCAGCAGCAAGTTGACGTGACAATGAGGGCCCCAGCGCCCACTACACTAACTTGACATGGAAATGAGTGGTAGTCTAGAAAACTGGCGAGCTTTGTTTTGAGTTTAGGTTTTTGTTTGTTTGTTTGTTTGTTTGTTTGTTTGTTTGTTTGAGGGTGCTCGTGCGCCCTCACATAGATTGCGCCCTGGGCGGTCGCCCACATTACCCATAGCAAAAACCGGCCCTGATGTAACGAAAGGGCTTTCGTCGACTGAAAGTCAATGGACTGAGACTAAAACAATGGCACAAATGATAGCAAAACAGCAAGTCAAGGTGGACTGCAAAGATGGACTCCAGTTGTACTGAATGCCTAAATGCTAGGATGTGGACATGTTACATATTACATATTATTAACAGTGTAGTAAAAGTTTTTGTTTTTTTTTTAAAGTCGAGCCACATAAAAATTACTTATTAAATTTTAACACATCCATAATAACAATCGACTAATGTAATGTACTCATAGCCTACTTAGTTATATTTTTACTTTTGATTCTAACGTTTATTTTATAAATGATGGCCTATTTGACAATTAGTACAGGGTACGTAGTGTGCCAGTAAGTAGCCTAATAGAAACTCCACTTTCGTTGTATTTCACAGGAATCCATTTAACATCAAGTTGCCAAAGACAATCGGGATTTTTATGGCCAGGTTGGATCTGGCGGATTATGGCAATTTAAATAAACACACTGACACCTGCAATCTTTTCTTGAGAAGCTGAGAAGCATCTCTGGTGCTGCCTGTGTGGAGCTGGCAGCCGGAAGCTGTGATCAGCTGATGGGGGAGGAGCTGCAAGAGAGGTGAGCCATCTTCCCCCGGCAGACTGGTACACTCGATAGAGCCTGGGAGAGAAGGATACGAGATATCATCCGGGGATCCCGGTGTCTTTTGGAGGTAGAGACGAGTGTTAGACGCCAAGACAACCGGTGTCAGTCGGAAAGGAAAATATCTGCAGGACTGCTCAGGATTTCCGCACCAGAGCTGACGGAGGAATATACCCACTTTTAACGTCAGACACAAGACTCCAGTACAAAGAACCGAAAACATTGAGCCAGGAGCGGGCATTAATATCGAAATAAAAACCGTATGTAACCGAGGGAGGAAAATGCAAACGTTCTGAAGATAGGCGATGTAAATAAGCATGTAGTCCTTACAGTGCGAAAGGCGTTTTGCATCTCCAGTAAATGTAAACAAACAGCTATTCAAGCTAGCTGAAGTTAGCCGATTCGGGGTTAGCTTTCTGCTGCTAGCACACATAGCTAACGTCAGGTAGTAGGACCGAAGCAGACCGAAGGTAAACCGGACCGAACAAGCCTGGCTTTGGATTGAAAACGAAATTTATCTTCAGTGTAGTAGTGTCCAGTGGATGACAGCTGTTTGTGTAATCTCAGTGTGCAGTTATTAGCACAGTTAGCTCAGCTAACCTCGGCTAAATATTATTTGCATTAGCAGTCCAGAATAATAACATTACCACTAGCACAGTAAATGTAGAACAATGAAGACATTTGGCAGTACCAACGGTACATCTGTTTTTGACCTGGCGTCGTTGTAAATGTTTTTGCTGTGAGAGAGATTAAAGACTTCCATGGCTGGTGTAATGCTACAATAGATAATCTGTATATCCAGTGAAGTCCAGCTGATTGGCTGAAAAGAGTAGAACGTAGAGATGAAGGAAAACAACTTCATGACTTCTTAAAGATTTAATCACATCGCTACCCCGAGCCAGTGGGCTGTCTTCGCGTTCTTCGCTGCACCGCAGGGAGAAAATTTCAGTTTTACATGCTGCACTTTTAGTCTGTTTGACAGTAACAGTCCTTAGCTGGTGAGTTTGGTTGGTTTGTACTCTTAGCTGCAGTAGTAGTGCAGGTCGGACCCTCTGTTCAAAGCCGCGGTTGAGCCCGGCAGCATGGAGTGGGTTGTTAAATCGATCTAAATAGCTAGTCGATTTATTTGAGTATATAACAACCCCATCTAAGCCACAGGAGAATATACGTGTAGACTTTCGATCATTGTAGCCTTGTTATGAATATCCCTCTACAGAGTATTTGAAGGAGACCACCTCCTTGTCAGAGTTTGTATTATGTAGCTGTGTTTGAGGGCCCAACAGTAAGCCTCTCAGCTGTGTTTTGGTTGCCAGTGGCCTCCCCTCCCCCAGTCTTGAGACTCTTGATTCTCCCCGAGTGTTGGACTCTGTTCGCCGGGTTTCCACTTTATTTCTTCTGAAGTAAGGCCGTGGCCCGAAGTCTCAGTTCTCTGGACTCCGAAGCAGTTGAAAAGTGGATGTAATGGAACTGATGTTTGCCGAGTGGGAGGACGGGGAGAGGTTCTCCTTCGAAGACTCGGACCGGTTCGAGGAAGACTCTCTGTGCTCCTTCATCTCAGAGGCCGAGAGTCTCTGTCAGAACTGGAGGGGATGGAGGAAGCAGTCTGCCGGACCCAACTCCCCTACTGTCAAGATGAAAGGTTGGAGAAAGACACATATCACACATAAACCTCCATTCATTCAGAATACTAAGAAATATTGCATGAATTTCTATAATGTGTGTGAAAGGCTCTCGTGAAGTTAATTACAAGGACATTAGCAGTATTGCTTGTTGCCAGGAAACCTATTGTATATTGGATCTTAATCTGCTGTTTTTCGAGTATAGATCAAGCGGAGTAATACAGTAGAGACACATAGTTGTTAGTTTGGTAATTTTCCAAACCCTGTGACCGTTCCTAATATTATTGCAACTCAAACAAAAAACAAGTCCAGTGCTCCATCTGCTTGTGTTCCACTTAGCTTGGTCAGTTTACCACTGTGCATATGTTTCAAAGCAGGACTGACATATTAGTCACTGAACCTTTTCAAATTCAAGAAAATAAAATACTGCAGTAGATTGTTTTAGTTAGTCAAGAAACTACTACTCCTGTCACCATCTCAGCCTTTTGGAAGAGCACTTGCACTGTGTATTTTAATCATTATGGCTTATAATGCTATTGGAGGTGTCCAGAACCCACTGGCTACAGGTGGATGTGATTCCTGACCAGTCCGTCAGCAGCATACAGCCTGTGTGTGTGTGTGTGTGTGTGTGTGTGTGTGTGTGTGTGTTTCTCAGTGCCCCACAGCAACCTTATGGTCTTCTTCAGGGTTATTCTCTAGAGACTCCTCTGTGCTCTTGTTTATTAAACCCATCAACAAGCAGAGAGCTGTGAGTGAGGAACTGCAACCAGTGCTAGTGAATGACACACTCACAGCCTTTACATGCAGCTTATTACTCTGCTAACTATCAGAATAAGAGTTCAGTCAGAATAGGCTGTTTTACTCTAAAATTCATGTAATTCTGTCTGAGAGGTTGGTTTAAACTCCTCACATTTTTTCTAAAGATGGAAATGTGTTCTTGTTGATTCTTCTTTTAACTATGTTTTATGTCTGCACTCACCCATATGATATTTAATAGTGTCCAAGAGTTTCCAAGTCATGATGTGTGCTGGGAATGGCTTTCCTTTAGTCATTTAGCAAAAAAGAGTACCGAAAGAGTTTCTTTAGTAGGGGACATAACATTATTCCAACAAAAGAGCCAAATGCTCAGAGCAGCTGCATCTTTGTCAGAAGCTTTGATCTTGGTCAAGAGCTGGGTATAGTCTTGGGTAGGACAGAACTGCTTAGCCTACTGCCTGTGGAGAATGAAAAAAATGGTTTTATTATTCAAGCCAGTCAGTCATTGCAAATTCATACTGTACTCCCCAACATTGTTCAAACCCACAAAAGTAAATTTTGAATCTAGCGCTAAAGTACTAAAAATGTCAGGTGGAATTATAGAGAAATATGCATGAAACTATGTCAGACAAGGCATCATGTGACAAGACATGTCAAAAAAAGTTAAATGGTGAAAGAGGTGTTAAAATATGGCTGCCTGTTCACTCCAGGCAAAGCTGCACTCACTGATAAGAATTTCTTGCCTCCTACTTGCCTGACCATAACTAGTGTGTTTCTCTGGCTAAGAATATTGCACAATATATTGGACTACAGCTGCTAAAATAAGTTGATTAGTCCATTAGTTGATTGACAGAAAATTAATTGGCAGCTATTTTTTAAAATCAATTAATAATTGTTTTTGTTATTTTTCCATCTATAATGATTCCCATCCCAATCTTCTGTTTGTCTCTGGCAGCAGTATAACCCTAACTCCATGTTTATGCCAGAGAGTGCTGGTCAGTGTGACGCAACACACGCTAGACCGGAAAATACAAGAAACACAAAGAAATTCAGATTTTTCGTCTATTATGTCACACTACAGGGCCTATTTATCGTTGAATTTGTCCAAACTGCCTGCTACCTGCTACATGTCTTGCAGAACTAACTGTGATCAGACCCTCAACCGTCACTGAGCCTGTACTTGTAAAGGTTTTTCTATAACCCCATTCAGGCTGACAGAGCGACGTCTCTAAACCTGTGCCAGTGGTCTGTCCAAAAGAGTCCGTATCCTTCAGCCAACCCTCCTTCACCATTCCACTTCTGACCAGGGTTAGAACACAGGTCAGAGGCTGGACTGGAGCCTCAACTGAACTTGTGTTGCTGTCATGATCAGAAAATACCAATGGTACTTGAATATCATTTAACCAACTCACTGAAAAGAGAGAGCGAGAGAGAGAGAGAGAAAGAGAGGGAAAACAAGGAAAGAGGGAAATAGAAAGGAAGCATATGGACAGACAGAGAGGTGAAAATGAAACTTAATTTTTTATGAATTACACTGCACCAAAGTTTCTACTAACACTGTGAAGCAAGGAGACAGCTGTCTTGGGGTCCAACATAGGTCATACACAACACACATGGAGTTTAATCTGTGTCATATGCATGTCTCCCGTCTGAAAGAGGTATGTTGACATATTTTAGGTTTCCCCAAGACTGTCAAAGCATTCAGAAAAATGTCTGTATCTTGCTATGTCTACTAAGGACTTACCTGTCAGTTGCTAACTTTAGTGATGTAAAGTTATACTATAATTCAGTGGTAATATAACAATGATTAGTGAAACCTTCTGATATGCCATTCATGAGCCAGCACCTCACTAGAATAATTTCTCGCTATTTCCTCTCATTGTGTTTCAGCAGTCGGCACACTCATTTTTACTAAATGTGATTGCTGTGATAGTGCAAAGATTTTTTTCCACAGGCTGAAGTGATCAGACATGATTTTTTTTAAATACCTGAGCTTATGTCCAGAGAGATGTATGGTAGTTGGCAGGCTAATGTGGTAGATGGGGATGAGCCTGTAAAGTCTCTAAAGGCCAACAGGCTAGCCTTCAATGCCAAATAGAATTGAACTGTCACCCTCCCAACAGCAGATAAGGACAAAGATCAGGAGAATAGCCCTACCATATGCAGTGTTTTCAGTTCTCATTCTCATTTCTCAGTGAACATATCCACATGTTCATGGACAGGTGTTTGCAGAGCCTGTTGACCATCTGCCAAGCAGCTGGAATAACACTTGGGGGAGGGAATGATAACAGTATGGTATGGTCAGGTGTATACTGTGGGTTTTTATTAGATGAAATGTATGGTATATTTAAGGACAGGTTACAGTGAATGGCTTACTGAGAAGAGGCTTGACTCTCACACAGCTGAAAGTAAAGATGTATACACTGCTTGCATGGACCTGAAAGTGGCTCTCCAAAATGGAATGGGTGTTTACAGTGAATAATTTCTGTAATCATTTTTATATTCACATTTGTTTTCTCTTCCAAATAAGCAGTTTAGATAATATGGTGAAGGTTATTATATATTATTATATAGGAATTAGAACCCATTAATTACATTTTGAGACCATGTAAACATTTGAGAGAGTCAGATGACAATATATCAGCTACTGTTTGCTAACAAAACGTTTTTGATGAGGTTACCTTAATTACTTAATATTGATACAGTGTGTTTGCAATAAGCTAATAACTGGCCGACTTATTATTTAAGGTCTAACTAGAATGATACCATATGATATGATAGGAATAATGCACAAAACTATGAAAATAAGACAAAGATTCACTCCCCAAAACCCAAAAGGTGACCTTATCACCTGATTTCCCTGGTAATGAAGAAGGCACTTCCATCTATCCAGTACCTATAAACACAAATTCTTGAGGGCCGCAGGGGGGCTGAAGTCAATCCCAGCTGACACTGGGCGAGAGGTGGAGTACACCCTGGACAGATCACTAGTCAGTCACATTGCTGACACAGAGACAGATTAACATTCACGCTCATATTCACCTACAGACAAGTTGTCTGTTAACCTATTGCTAAGTTCACAATTAGATGCTAAGAAAAGCCACAGATCAGAGGCAAGTCTGTGTTTGTTTGGTGCTTGATTGCTATTTGTGAACATAGACGTGACTCGCTGTGGCACTGCAGGCTAAAAAGTTGGACCTGGCCGGGACAGGCATTTGAAAATTAAGGAAAATGAATGATCAATTATTGGTTAATCATTATTTTTTATACTGAAAATGCCTATGGCAGAATATAGGATAAGTGTGTTCTATCTATCTTTTGTAAGCAAACTCTTCCATTTCCTCCCATTAGTACAGAGGCTATTCAGAGCAGACTGAGTGTGTGTTTGAAATGGAGGGGGAAACCTTTACCGGTGTTAGGAGATAAACAAAGACAGCACGGTGCAGCCAGCTTAACTGTCAGACCAATCCAATGATCTGCTTGCAGTTCATAACATTACTGTTCATAACAGAGGCAGCTATCCCTGCTTTATTCATTCATTTACATAACTGACAGGCCAAAATATAGACAATCAGTAATTCATTAGCTGAGAATGACATCTGTAACAGTGCTTAACCTCAACCTACACATGATTTAAATAGGGCATCCTGTGGAGAGAAATGGACAGGGGGAGGAAATGAGGAAGGCAGTGAGAGAGCTGGTGATCTAGTGAAAAGAGTGAATGAGCCCTTAGCTCCTCACTGGGCCAGCTACAAAGGAACAGCTGTTGTAGTGGTGTCCCTCTGTGCTGGTACCTGATTTGTGGACAGCTAGCTGTCATTTATCTGCACCAACCAATCATAGGCTGGCCACATGAACTCTGTTACTACCCAGCCACCTCTCTCTCCTCAGGTTCTAGCCTCTTACTGTCAGCCAGTCAGGCTCTCCCAGTTTCCTACTATATACTAATATTGTATTCTAAACAACATATAAATGTTGTTAACACAGTCTTCTTCTGTTTTAAATGGACAATTTAGCATTTAGAATTGTATCAGGAAAACCACAGATATTAACTCAAATTCAATCCTAAAGATTTAGCAGTTTACTTTTCATGCTTGAGCTGTTTTGCAAAAGGAAATCATTTCATTATGTGGCACTGGACAAGAGTCAGTAGAAATTAAGTTAGAAAAATTAATAGTATTACAAGAGTATGTGTATCATTAGTGACAGCAAAGGTAGTGCTAGTCAGTGGTAGGAGTAGCCTTGAAAATATGTTATTTGGTATAACAAAAATGAAGGTTAATATTGTTATTGACGTTTATTTCTTGAATTTACTTACTTAATCACTACTTCAAAAATACAGGGATGTAGCATTGATTAGATTAAGGGTGAAATGTTTGCAGTACAAATTAAAACACTGTAATGCTAAAAACACCCAACAATAAAAGGAACACCTGTAGTATGTAAGGCAGCAACATGTATAATGTGCTGATTATTTTCTTGATTGATTGATTGATTGATAGATAGATTGATGATTCATCATGAACATTATTTAAAAAAACAAACACCTTACATCAGATTCCTTAGTGTGATCAAACTCAATCCACTGAGCATTACCATTTAAGATATCACTGAAATATTAACAGCTCTGTGTACTAATCCAAGGATGAGAATGAAAATATATGAATCCAAAATGTATTTATTCTAACAATAAATGGTATAGAACATACACATAATGATCCATAGAACAATTCTCACAAAACAAACAGTAGCACTACGTTCGCCTGCCTTCTCTGCAGTAACGTTACATCGGTCAAACTGCTGCCTGTGGTGATTTTTCAAATGCTGATACACTGAGGGGGAATGACAGGAGACTGACAGGCACACAGAGAGTCTGTAGAGACAGACACAGCTGATTAAAACTCTACAGGGTTTGTCCCAGTAGAAAATACAGAATACAAATACAAATCTAACTTAATGTTAGCTAGGTCATTCCTCCATTTTCTCTTCTCTCTCTCTCTCTCTCCTTCTCAGCTCTGTATTTTACAACTTTATAATATCAGTGGCGATAATTTTCCAGTGGCAGGCTGCTGCTACAAAATATGTACTGTGGAAACAATGCAGATAAAGTCGGTGTCTTGGTCACAGCTCTGTTCTCCCTCTTGCCAGCCTATTGATACTGTCAGACGATGATCATATCACCAGTAGTTTCTACTTTAACTGTGTCCGTTCTCAGGACGAGCATGCAAGTAGAACTTGCGTGACACCGGAGCAGAGAAAATCGGAGTGACTCACATTGCCTGCATCATGCTGTCGCTCTGCTCTGTTTTCATCAAGTATCTAACTCCACAGTTAGTTTTGTGGTTTGGTCATTTTAAGACAAGATGGTGGTTGTAAAGTTTACAGCCTGTAGCTCTGTTGCTCCTGCAATGCTCTGTGTGTGAACTGTGAGACGGCTAAAAAAGTGTAAGGATGCATTCACTGACTCTATTGTAAAAATAATCAGCCTTTGCGATTTGCAAATTGCATTAGTTCAAATAGGGATTGTGGTTCAATTTTGATCATTCAGCCCTATTGAAGCAGCTAATCTTCACATTTGAGAAGCTTTGGAGGAGGTTTTGATTGGAAAATTATATAAGTGATTAATCTGTTATTGAAACTGATTTTCTGTCAATCAACCAATTTATTAATCAACTAATCATTACAGCTCTATTAACACTTATATAATTATAATGATATGAATTATTTAATTTAACTGTGGGGAAAACAAAGCAACTTAGAGTAAAAGGTTAGACTCATATTAGAAAGTTAAAAACCAAAACAAGAGCACATACATGTGTAGATATTATTTAATGTGTTGAGTGATAAATGTAGGCTTAGTTTTGCTTGAAGCTCTATTCAGTTTATCCTTCTTGAGCTCTTGGACATCAACTGAGTGTAACAGTAGTTACAGGGAAACCCCTGTCTGTCACACTGGCTGCACACAGGAGTCTCCTCTGGTTGTTTATTCACCTGGTGTTCTGCTACCACACTTACCAAAAAATCAGGTTTCAGTCCTTGGCTTTTTAATAATAGCTGGCTATGTTAATTATTGACAATATCTGTAGAGTTTTTCTCTGTTTTCATGATACTGCTGATATGAGCCTATAAACCTGCCAGGGCAATTTTTTTTGTGAAAAATGCTTTGCTTGTCTGTTGACTACTATAAGAAGGCAAGGCAAGTTAGCAGGTTTCAGCTCTATATGATTTTGCCAAAGGGAAGAAGACAAACATTAAATAATAGAGAAGAAGTAGGCCATGTAAAACTACACATCATGTTGGTCTGCTCAGATGCATAGCAACCAAATGAGAGATGATAACTTCTATCCTGAGACAGGACTTGATCCACTGTAGGACTGTGTGTCCAACCCAGCTTTCCACTCTGTATAGTAGTTATGTATAGTCAGTCGTGTCAGAGTAAGTCCTCAGATTCAGTAGGAGTAAGAGAAAGATGATGCCTGAATTAGTTTCTAGATGCATTCAAAACTTTAGCTTGTCTACTGTGAGTGCTCACAGGACATGGTATTTTTTATAGTTTATAGTTTTGTATTCTGTGACAAATAAATCTGCCAAGTCCACAACACATCACTTAAGGGCATCACTTAAGCTAGTTATTTCACCATGCAACGTAATGCACTTGAAACAAGTACCTGGTTTTAAACATGTAGGTGTTTTTTGTCACACGGTAGTTTAGCTCACAGATTATACACACATAAGTACTGTGCTGGTAGTCTGCTTGCCTTGATGGGTTTCCCATGGCCTGTAACCATGAGCCCCTGAGCCCTTACACCAGTGATGGCATTATATGAACTGAGTGCATTCCTCCATATATGGTAAACAGCAGCACAAGTAGTGGCTTGGAAATGAGGTCTGTAATCTGAGACGCATCACTTTTTCTTCTCTCAGTGGCAGACCACTCTGCGCTCACTGAGACTCCTGTCATTGTACTTATATTGCCCTTTTTTCACTAGACGCCATGGATATAATACAGCCATGGCAGGCACACATTCACACACACTTTAATTAGATTTCTTCATTGGTCACCGTTTTTGAATCATTTATATTTTATACCCTAGCAAAACTACAAGTTTGTACTTGTGCTTGTGCCCCCTGGAGGCTGCTATGTAATTATACCAGGGCTTCAGCCTGCAACCATTTAGTCTGGTCCACTGTTTCCCATACATTGATTTAGACTTATTTATGGTAGTCTGCCTCAGTATCAACATTGACCACCACATATTGATTTTCTATTTCGTCATTTATGGTCACACTGCTTAACTGACCTCCCTGCCCAGCTACTCTCTCTCTCTCTCTCTCTCTCTCTCTCTCTCTCTCTCCTCTCTCTCTCTCTCTCTCTCTCTCTCTCTCTCTCTCTCTCTCTCTCTCTCCTCTCTCTCTCTCTCTCTCTCAGTGTTCAGCTGAGCAGAGAGGCTGTGGTGGACACAGTGACCCAGGTGAAGTAAAGATAACTTGAGTTAAGAACAACAGTGTTTGCTACTCTCAGTGCAACCTCATCAAATCACCTGTTTCAGCTGTTCTGTCTGCAGTCTCCTGGCATGTTTAAGTGCAGTGGTTAAGCTACTAGCAGATTGTTACAAAGAATCTAAAAGGAAAGCTGCCTGTATGTAGTCTGATTATCTTTGTTTGGTTAGATTTCTTTTCACTGAGATATTATTCAGTTTGTTTTGACTTTGTTGTTGTGAACATTACTGTTTCTGCTCTAGCAACAGTGTTATGCTAGAGTCATATTTAAAGTAGAAATCTCTTCTGCTCATGTTTTGAATTTGTTCTTTTTTTTAAATGCTAAATTTAAAAAAAAGTTTTTTGTAATGAAAAAGAAGCAGTAACAGTATGAGTTGGACTGTTGAGAGTGTGGATAAGATAAAGATAAAATCCTAACGATTACCATCCCTACAGCTACTGAGTGGCTCATTCTTCTTTGGAAGATGAACAAATCACAGCTCAAATCCCTCAAGTATGAACTTTGTTTCACTAGTGATATTTTGTGATTTTATTTTTCAAAGATTGGATTGGTGTAGAAATGGCAAATGTTTAAGCTTGGTTTGTCATTTTATTACTTCCACTCAAATTTTTGTATTTTATGGTGGTTGTTTCTCAGGAGGTAGAGAGGGTAGTCCACTAATCAGAGGTTTGGTAATTTGATCCCTGGCTCTTCTAGTCCCCATGTCAAAGTGTCCTTGGGCAAGATACTGATCCCCAAATTTCCCACAATGTTGTATCTTTGGTGTGTGTGTGTGTGTGTGTGTGTGTGTGTGTGTGTGTGTGTGTGTGTTAGATAAATTGCTGTATGTATAGAAAGTGCTGTATGTGTGTGAATGGGTGAATGGGACTTGTAATATAAAGTGCTTTGAGTGGTCAGTGAGACTATCCATATACAATTTCAACCCAATATGATTTTTCCAGAGGTGGTGTAAGAGTAAAAACTTTTTCATTATAACCTTTGGAATCAGTCTGAAACAGACCACAAGTCTGTAGGATTGGGCCCTACTTGATGTGCACATGTGTAAATCCATTATCAAAACACAGATACCAGATTGACAAGGGACCTAAGGACAGTCAGACCCACTCCAATTATGATGTAGAATAATCAGACCTCATCTTTAATGTGGTGCACCTGAACAGACCCAAACAGAGAGAGAAAAGCTACACTAAGCAGCATGATGCTCAACCAATTTACTAAGAGCTGTGGAGCAGAGCACAGCAATACATTTTGAGGCACAGTTGACACTCTCTGTCTCAAAAAAGACATTTTTCTCCCGCGCCATGTGATCAGAGCTCTTAGAATTCACTGAGATGCATTCAGGTAATAGGCATATACACCTCTGGATATGATGGACCTGATTCAGAACCCTTGTGGAACTCCAGTTCTTGTCTATCAGAGGGAGAAATCTTGGGTGCAGAGCTGACATTTTGACCTTTGGGTGGCACATGTAGTGTCCAAAATAGAGAGAGTACATCCTCTGAAATTGTGAACGTACTCACCAAATTATTTTCACTCTCTAAACAATCTGCTCTTCAAATTGCAACATTCCTTGCGGCTGCTGTAAATCTTGTTTTTGCTGACCTACATTAGTTTATGTTCTCACCTTGATGCAGTTATGTCGATGTACACAGCAGCACATGAAGACAACGTTGGAAATAGTGACATCACTGTTGGGTATGGTATCAGGTGCAACGGAGCACACCTCTGATCACACCAAACCACAGCCGGTATTGATGCTTGCTGCTGTTCAGTTACTCTTCTTCAACAATGACACTAGAGTGAAGAAAAATAAATGCACATGACTAACTGAGCTGATCTTCCTCTCTTTTTTGGTCTTCCTCAGATGGTCAGGTGATTCCACTGGTGGAGTTGTCAGCAAAGCAGGTAGCTTTCCACATCCCATTTGAGGTGGTGGAGAAGGTCTACCCCCCTGTCCCAGAACAGTTACAGCTTCGCATCGCCTACTGGAGCTTCCCTGAAAATGAGGAAGACATCAGGTGAGATTACATACAACCTGGATTTTTTTTCTTCACCCCTGATTAGGGATATGCTGATGGCTGTTCTGTAAATTACTGACAGATGTATAAAGAGGTACAATTTGCTGATTCCCTGTCAGTTGTTTCCCCCCATTTACTAACAAAAGATAGCTTTAAAATGTTTTCAGTGAATGTTGTCTAAAATAAAGTTTGTCTGCTATGAAAATAGGTGTCAAGAACATGCTTGCAATTGAACATGTGGCCCACGATGTAGAAAATACCAAGATATACCAAATATCAGTATTTTTATTAAGACTTGCAGGCACGCTAAATGGATTCTCACACCAGTTTGGCTCAGCAGAGTCACTACTTCATGAGTTCAGTCTTTTGCCAGTGTATGGCTACTTTACATTGCAATGATGACACACATGGACATGGACAAGTCACAGTCTGTGTGTGTGTGTGTGTGTGTGTGTGTGTGTGTGTGTGTGTGTGTGTGTGTGTATTCAAGAGGCGCTAAGCAAAGACTTTTTGCTGCACATTGTTTCGTCTCCGTTATCAAATTCCTTGAAACCACAATACAGTGAATGACAAACAAAAGGGATATTTTTAGTTGCACAGACAACATGATGTATAGTAGATGGTTGTCTTGCAGTGTATCAAATATTGCAGCGTCGCTGTATCATGATACCAACATTAGCATGGGCAAGGTCTCGTGATAGTAAGATGGTGTACTGCAGATAAAATTGTTATTTTATTGACAAAATGAATACAAATAGAGGTTAATGACTGCAGCTGTGGAGTTAGATCGTTGTGTTGACATTTAGAATTAGTGATGACAGAAAAAGTATGAGGCACAAAGGGTTGTTATACTCAAGTTCCAGGTACAAAGTATCTATGCAAGCTGCAAACGTGTATTCACGTTCATGTGGTAAAACGTGAAAAGTCCAAAAAACTCTGTACTGTATTAAAAAAACGTGGCTGCTGAAAAACAGACGCTGTGCCCCTGAATGGGTTCCAGTTGATGTTCAGAAAGGGAGCACATCTGGAGCACAGCCTGATTGGATGCATCCATATCCTGCAGATGTAAGGGTTTAACTGTCATTTATGTTGTCACTTTATTGTTTGAGCAAACCAAGCCAGGCCAACAGTAGGTGTTTCATGTCCCATTCCTCATAACATATACACTGATAGCAGATATCAAAAAAATGTAATTATTTGATTAATTCTTACTTTAGCAACAGACTTTCTTCAAATCCTGGTTCACAACCATTAAGTTGATCAGCTTTAGTTGTTGATATGTTTTGAAACAAAGTGTAACTGAGAAACTCAGTCTCCTTCCAATCAATGATGCAATCAGCTAGATTGTTTCACTGAGCTACAAGAGCATACAGTCCACTCCAGTCTAACAGTGTTGTTTTATAGTCATGTTTATTGTCTGTCACAAATGATCTTACATCATTCATGAATACAGACAGCAGCTGCAGAGAGCATATCAACCAACAAAAGTTACATTTTGGCTTCGGCACTGATGTTAACTGGTGACAAATGAAGACCTGCTATCTAAATATTTAGTTTTTGATTGGAAAGAGTTCAGAGAGATAAAAGGTTAGGTGAGAGGTTTTTTAAGCATGTGAGTCTATCAAACCTGGTCTTGAACTAAATACAAAGTAGGGATAGACCGATTATTGACCGGGCCGATTATTGACGCCAATATTCGGCATTTTGAAGCATATCGGCACCGGCCTTTTTTTTTTTTAATCCGACGGCCGATAAGAGATCAATTTAAAACTCGGTCACTTTGGCTCTGATGCAGCTGAGCCTCTCTGTTAGCAGTCACTACTCTGTCTCCAGCATTGTCCCACCCACAGCACCATCTGATTGGTTACACACAGAGCCACGGCAACAGCCAGTCAGCAGTGAGAGCTGTGCATGCACAGTGCTCACACACACTGAACAACTCTGCTGTTTGCACCACAATCTGCTGCTGCTCAATGGGGACTAATTGATTTGAGACTCACATTTCTGTGCAAACCTTTGTTTTATTGACTTTATAAAACTTCAGGAAGCTGTTTATTTATTTCTTTAAAATTTCAGTTAACTTTATAAGAGATGCTGCTGACCCTGGGAACTCCCTGCACCCTTTGTTTTTGTTTGAACTTAAAACAAAGACAAGTGAAAGATAAAATAACATTTCAGTTATATTGAACTTTTGGAAAACTTTATTTACTGTAGAAAACTTTAGGGAGCTATTTATTAAGTTTTCATTTAACTTTATAAGACATGCTGCTGAGCCTGGGAGCTCCCTGCACTTTTTGTTAGAATTTTAAAACAAAGATGTCTATTGTCTAAGATTAAATGTTGCAAATCTGCAAAGCTGTTTAATAAACATATGCTTAAAGGCATTTAAACAAAGTTCAGTGTTGGAGTTTGTATCATTCAAAATTTTGACACCAGTATTTTCACTTTTACTGTAAATGAATATCAGCTCCAAATATCGGTTATCGGCCTCCTTGACTACTAATAATCGGTATTGGTATCGGCCCTGAAAAAATCACTAATATATCAGTAATACTAATATGAAAAATATCACTAATACAAAGTGGAACCAGCTATCAGAACCCAACCTGAACTATGTATTTTGCAATGAATATCTTGCAAACTCATCATACACACTCACACACACAGGTTGAGGGTCTATTAGTGCAAGGTCTATTTGTCAAAGTCAGAATTAATTTCTGAATAACTTTTCCTCCAACAAAATGATGCCAGAATGTTCAGGGAGATGCTGGGTAGCCTTACTCTTCTTACATGTTGTTGATGCTATAAGATGGTCTGCTGTATGCAGTATGCATGTACTTTCTGGACAGTTGTACTATCTAAAACTTTCTAATTAGAAATAGCATCCTGTTTTCTAAAACATCCTATTTCTATGCATTTCAGTTCAGTACTATAACCGAGTCTGTCTGTCTTTTCGCCCAGTGCGTTCTGTTACAGGCGTCAACCCACTACAACCCTGAACAGGGTTTTGAAATTAGACAGATGGATAAACAGGGCTCACCAGTGTAGATATACTCAGATTTGTGATTCATTTTTTATATGATTCACTCTGAGGCATGCTACCACCATAACTCATGAACAGAAGGGGGGGGACCCTATTTCCTGCAACATGACTGGTTACAGATACAGTCGGGAGGCAGTAATTTTAGTTTTTAACTAATGACTCAATCCTCCGTTCACATATTTCTTCTGTCCATTTCTCCTCTTGTCTCTCTCACCTTTCCTGTTGGTTGTCTGTGGTTCTTCTGTCCCTTCACCTGTCTCTGTCCTTCACCTTCAGGTTATATTCCTGCCTGGCTAATGGGAGTCCAGATGAATTCCAACGTGGAGAGCAGCTCTACAGGATCAGAGCAGTCAAAGACCCCCTGCAGATTGGTGGGTGGAGTTGTCAGTCTTACTATACATGGACTCATAGCGACAGTTTTAATTCCTATTTTAAACTGTAACTTTATACAACATAGTTTGCTCTGTATGGAATAACTACCCACTAGAATTAAGATCATGTACAGTTTGAGTAAATCTAAGACACTCCAGTCACTTCCACTCTATCTATAAGTCTGCCATTAGTACAATACAGATCCCTTTAATAGCAACACTCTTCAGTAATAAAACACTTAAAAAAATATAAAATAGATTTATTTGACTGAGTTAAATAAAATACAGTATATAGCTAAGAGTTTTTTGTTTCTTTGTCTAGCCCATTCCTGCTCTCACTTTTTCCATCTTTCTGTGACTGTCTGTTCTTTACCAGGGTTCCATCTCAGTGCTACAGTGGTGTCCAGTCAGGCCAGTCAGTCTAAAGGAGCCTACAATGTGGCAGTCATGTTTGATCGCTGCCGCATCACTTCCTGTAGCTGCACCTGTGGTGCTGGGGCCAAATGGTGTGCACATGTGGTGGCACTTTGCCTCTTCAGGATCCACAATGTGAGTCTGTGTCATCAAGTGCATTCTCCATACTAATTTGTGAAAGATGTGTTGGTGGTTGGTGAGTCTTCTGTAGGTTTCGGTAATTTTTAGCTAAAGATTTTGTTACCATTTACTTGTTAACTGATTGTATATGTTGGTGCTCACTACAGTTTGTGTGTATCTGTGGGTATTATGTGCAGGCATCAGCAGTGTGTCTGAGGGCTCCAGTCTCTGAGTCTTTGTCCAGGCTCCAGCGGGACCAGCTCCAAAAGTTCGCCCAATACCTCATCAGTGAGCTGCCTCAGCAGGTAAAGCCCATCCACGGAACCACCTGTTCTCTTTATAAACCAAACTTCTAATGGAAATGCAAGTATATGTTTCTATGATTTACATGTCATATATTTTACAATGTTGGTTTGGTATTCATTCAGTTTTGTATCTCCAGATCCTACCCACAGCCCAGCGGCTGCTAGATGAGTTGCTCTCTTCTCAGTCTACTGCCATCAACACCGTGTGTGGAGCTCCAGGTACAGTAGCAGGAATGAACACATAGGTTGTTCCAAGCATACACCGAAATAACAAACTAGAGCTGTCATGATATGCACAATCTGACATAATGGCCAAAGGAGAGCTTTTGATGATTTCATTCAAGTGGATCAGTTAGCCAGTGTTATTACATTTTTCTTCAGCTAGATGGCAGTGATGTTCCCAGTATGGTGTCCATGGTTCTTGTTGTTAAGGAGTCTGTGTTTATACTACAGTGTTGTATATAGTGTCCATGGAGAGAAGAGTGTTATTGTTAAGGCAGGAAGGTTTGGAGAAAACTTGGACAGCAAATGCGGTTCATCTCTCAAAGACACTGTCCATGTACAAAATGTTGCTGTAATGTGCAATGGGAGCAGAGACATTTTTCTTTAAACCACAAGTTCTCCGCAGTTCATTCAACCACTGCACTTTAAAACAGGACACTCCTTAAATAAAAAAAGATTAATGATCGCTAATCTTAATCATGCAGAGCAGATTTTCCCCAGAATTCTTTGCTGAGAAAAAGTTCAAATTATCACTGTATTTTGTGTGTGTGTGTGTGTGTGTGTGTGTGTGTGTGTGTGTGTGTGTGTGTGTGTGTGTGTGTGTGTGTGTGTGTAGACCCAACAGCAGGTCCTTCAGCATCTGACCAGAGCACCTGGTATTTGGATGAGTCGACCCTCAGCGACAATATCAAAAAGACTCTGCACAAATTCTGTGGGCCCTCACCTGTTGTCTTCAGGTACACACTGCTTGTCCCACGCAATAGTCCCTGACACATTACTCAAAGCTTGAACAGAACTATTCTAAACTTCAGCCCTATACATTTGCACATTACACTTCTCTCTCTTAATATGGTACCAGTTTTACCTGTTAGCCTTTTGTTTGACAAAGACACAGATCCAAAATGACTTAAAGGGAGACACATACTTGTCCCTACTAAGAAGTATTGTCTATGTATCCAAAGGACAATATAGCATGTACTTCTGTGCCATAGAGATCCAGTGTAGTAGTTCTTCATTTTGATGAGCACAGTGTACATACTTTATTCATAGTAGATTTTAATTCTGTTTTACTTTGACTCACTTATTCCGACTTGTGTGTTACTTAGCTAAAATTAGCACTCTCTGTGTCTTTGTGTGTACTGAATTCACAGTGATGTAAACTCGATGTACCTGTCATCCACTGAGCCACCAGCTGCTGCTGAGTGGGCATGCCTGCTGCGACCTCTGAGGGGCAGAGAGCCAGAAGGCATCTGGAACCTTCTGTCCATTGTCAGAGAGATGTTCAAGAGACGAGACAGCAATGCAGCCCCGTTGCTTGAGATCCTCACTGAGCAGTGTCTCACCTATGAACAGGTACATCTTCAACATGACACAAGCACAACATGAGCATGTTTCTTTTAATGACCGTATCAGACAGGCACATTATAAATATAGGATTGAAATATTTACAGAGGTTATATACGAAGGCAAGTCTGGATCTCAAATCAGTATGGATCAGAACATTTGTCTCTCTAATCTGATCTTTTTATTAAATTATGGACAATTTGAGGACTTTTATTTATGTTGGTTCATTGTGTTGGCAATTTATCAGTCCTCTTACCTAGAATTGTTATTGTTATTATGGATCCTTGAGATAAAAATTGTGATGTGTGTCAATCGTGTGAATGTGTGAATGAAAAAGACATTAAATAAAAATGTGCTTATGAATGTGTATGTTATGTGATCTGTGTGTGCTGGTGTGACTACTTTGTACAGTCATACCACACACCTATAGTGAAGGACTGATCTGATGTACTGTGTGTGTTCAGATCACATCAGTTGTGGCTGTCTGACAGTGTGTTCGGATCATCAGTGCGGTCGTCCCACAGCAGTGCCAGTGGTCACACTGGACGCAGCAATGGCCAGTCGGAGGTGGCGGCTCATGCCTGTGCCAGCATGTGTGATGAGATGGTGGTGCTTTGGAGGCTGGCTGTGCTTGACCCCACTATGAGCCCTTGCAGGTCAGACCATTGGACCCATGATAACAGGCTGCATACTGCTCATGATAAATCCCATGGGATGGCTATGTAATATTAGCACATTTATCACTTAATGATTTCATCAAACAATGCAGTTAGATAGTAGTAAATTTGAAGTTGGGACGGAAATGATATATAAAGGACTGTGTATGTTCTCTTCCAGGCGTCTGGAGCTGGCAGGTCAGCTGAAGCAGTGGCACCTAAAGGTTATTGAGATAGTGAAGCGGGGGCAACATCGCAAGTCCCTGGATAAACTGTTCCAGGGCTTCAAGCCTGCCGTGGAGTCCTGCTATTTTAACTGGGAGGTGGCCTACCCACTGGACGGCATCACTTACTGTGGTGCTGACAAGAAGAGTGCCACATTTTGCTGGTCTAGGGCAGTGCAGCATCAGAGAGGAGTTAAAGCTGCTGCGGGCGGGGGTGGAGAACCTCCTGAACCAGGGGGAGGAGGGAGAGCTGAAAGTGGAGCTGGGGGAGATTATAAAGGAAGAGGAAGTGGTCACTTGTCTCAACAGGAGGTGGCAGTGCGACCCAAGGAGACCATTCTGACCAAGAGGAAGGGTCTCTCAGTGAGTGGAGGAGGAGGGATGCTGGTCCGTCTGGGGGGGGGTGTTTCTCTATCCCTGGAAGACGGAGGAGGGAAGTGCATGTACAAAGGGCAAGGCTCCTCTTCTGGAGGGAAGCTGAAGCTGACACAGGGAGGTGGAAAGGGGACATCTGTAGGAGGTCCTGGAGGAAACGGAGGGTTGGGAGGTGGTAAGCATGCCAATGCCAAGCGGAGAACCAGCAGTGAGGACAGCTCCCTGGAGCCAGACCTGGCTGAGCTCAGCCTGGATGATGGCTGCAGTCTGGCTCTGGGGGCTGAGGCCAGCAACACTTTTGAGTTTCTCCCCCCGCCACCAGAGATGCTGCCCTCCCCGAGCCCACTGCTCCGAGATTCACGCAAGTACAGCAATAGCAGCGGGGGGAGCAAGATGTTTGAAACAAAGCGTGTCAGCCATACCTCAGCCACACTTCCCGCTGCAGAGCCTGCATCACCCTGCTTCCCTTCCAAAGAGACTGTGGTTGTTGTTATGGACATTCCCAGCACTGCAGAAAAGGAAGCAGAACTGGAGGTGGAGCCTAACCAGAACAGAGATGAAGATGTAGACTCAGCTGGAAGTAACCAGGCCTCCACCTCCACCACAACAGCAAGATCAGGCACCACTCAAACATCTGCTAAGGCACCGCGGGGCCGCAGAGAGGCAGCGTCTGTTGAAGCAGCGGCAGCTGGAGGTGGGGCAGCAGCTGGAGGTGGGGCAGCAGCTGCAGGTGGACCAGCTAACCAGGTAGCAGAGGCAGCAGGTGGAGCTGCAGGAGGAGAAGCTGTGGGTGAGGATGACTATCAGGCATACTACCTGAGTGCTGCCTCAGAGGAAGGAGCAGACAGACAGTTGACCGACAGCCACCAGGAGGAGGAGCCAGACATCTTTGCAGGGATCAAACCGCTAGATCAGGAGGGACGCATGGAGGTAAGGAAGGAAGACCAAGTGTTGTCCTGGTCAAATTGTTCACAGCCAGGGCTTTAAAGGTATGGATGTTAGGATTTAAATTCACTGGGACCTCATCCATGAACCCTGCACTCAAAGGGTTTTATTTGTGTGATTGAACATGGAATATCTGTTTCCCAACATATTTTTGATTTTTGATTTTCATTCAGCACAAACCCTAGAGTAGGTTATAGAGTGCTGAGGTCACAGTCACCTGTTGGTATGGTGTAAGTTTTGAGTATGGTCACTTTCCAGATATTGCAGCACAGATATGAAACCCTGCTACTCTTCTTACGTCTTACATATTGTTGCTGTGTGTGTGTGTGTGTGTGTGTGTGTGTGTGTGTGTGTGTGTGTGTGTGTGTGTGTGCAGGTGCTATTTGCGTGTGCAGAAGCCCTCTATGCTCATGGCTACAGTAATGAGGCTTGCCGGCTGGCTGTGGAGCTGGCCAGAGACCTGTTAGCCAACCCCCCAGACCTGAAAGTGGAACAGCCACAGACAAAGGTAGATACAGTCACAAGTCCCAGCAGCCTGGAACACATTCTCCTATGTCCTTTGACTTCTCTTCTCTCCTTCTGTTGTGCAGTCTCAATCTTCCAAACTCACCAGTCAGCCTCTTGAACTGTGTAGTGGGATATTGAGCATTTCTTCATGAAGGAAAGCCACCAGATTCTTCTAATATCTGTTTTATATTGGCATTGTTACTGTGCCAATTTGTAACTGAGCAACAAATATTAATTATAAGAAAGGAAAGAATTTCAAAGTGTGAATCTGCTATTAGAGGTAAAGTTTTGATTCATGTTCCAACATCATTATTACTTTCCTTGTTGTTGAATTCAGGGTAAGAAGAGCAAGGTATCAACAAGCCGTCAGACACAGGTGGCCACTAACACGCTATCAAAAGCTGCCTTCCTCCTCACTGTTCTCAGTGAACGACTGGAGCTCCACAACCTGGCCTTCAGCACTGGCATGTTCTCCCTGGAACTTCAGAGACCACCAGCATCTACCAAAGCTCTGGAGGTCTCTCACTCTCACACAAACACACACACATACTCTGTATGCACAGGTACTTGAAAAATCCTAAATTAATTGCATTGAAATGTTTTAGAGTTGCATCTTTTATCATATTAATTACACTATAAAACTCTGTGGTTTTACAGTCTGTATTATTTAATGATGTGCAGTCAGTGCAGAAGTGAAAATGAAGGTGAATAAAATCACATGGATCTGTAGGTTACTGTAAGGTGATTGGTCTTTTGTTGAAAGGGTTGCCTCCTACCAAATGGCCTCAGAAGACCATGAGTAGGAGTGTCTGCCAAAGGCTGTAAATGTATTAAAACACAAAGCTTCCTTATTCCTGTATACATTCCATTTATGTGTTAAGTACATCCAAATGATGAATATATATCCAGTTTGGGGACATGAATATGTACTCCACATACTGACTGTGTGTGTGGGCTATCCAGGTGAAGCTGGCCTACCAGGAGTCAGAGGTGGTGGCTCTGTTGAAGAAGATTCCTCTGGGCTTGGTAGAGATGTCAGCCATCAGAGAGCGAGCCGAGCAGCTTCGGGATGGAAACTTCTGCGATTACAGACCTGTGCTGCCTCTCATGTTGGCCAGCTTCATCTTTGATGTGCTGTGTACCCCAGGTAAGTACCAATTACTGTTTGATTGAAGTTCAGCATCTTAAATCTAAGTATTAGGCGGAAAGATTTTTTCTTGTCTAATATTGGTTTGATACTTGTAGTATGCAAACTCATCTACTTCTCTCTTTATAGATGTTGAGGATGTAATATCACCACAGTTGAGCTGGATAATAGATCCAGTATTCCACAAAGACAAGTCAAGACCAGTTACCTCACAAGTTTCATCATTTTTGCATTTTTTCCTTTATCTGACAGTAGAGTAACAGACAGGAAATGTGGGAGGAGAGAGGGAATCACTTTGACTCAGACCAGTTCTGCAGTTCTGTGTTCTGTTAACCACAAGGCCACTTGGTGTCCCAAACAAGTCTTAAAACCTTGTTAATAACCTTTTATTTGATACAATAAAATTACATTTAAACATCCAAAACTAAAATGACTCTCTGAAATGCCTTTTCAAAAATTATTTTAAATCATTTAAAATGGGAACTTCAAGAATTAACATCCCTTTCGCTTTTCTCCATATTGTTTGTGCAGTTGTGTCCCCAACGGGTTCCCGTCCACCAAGCCGCAATCGTAACAATGAGATGCCTGGTGATGAGGAGCTGGGCTTTGAGGCCGCTGTTGCTGCACTTGGTAAAAAGAAAGAAATTCCCTGGATCTTCATTCCTGTCTGGATTAAACTGACTTTCTTTGTTTCTCCATATCACTTTTTCTCTCCTCACCAATAATCCTTCTTCTTGTCTCCGCCCTCTGTGTGTCTGCAGGTATGAAGACCACAGTCAGTGAGGCAGAGCATCCTCTGCTGTGTGAAGGAACTAGACGGGTGAAGGGTGACTTGGCTCTGGCTCTCATGATCACCTACAAGGATGACCAGAGCAAGCTGAAGAAGGTAACCATCACTGCTGTGATCATCATGATCATTTGATAGGAAAATGACAACTTTTTTCTTGAACAAATTTTAGGGTTTTAGGGCTCCTAATATTGATAATGGTGATGTGTTCCAGTGAGTCAGGCAGAGAAAAAAAGAGTCCGATGTTTCCTGCATGCTGTAGCAGAAGTATCCATTGTCTTTATAAATGGGATGAAAGAAAGGTTGTGTTTGGAGAAAGGTGCATGATTTAATGTGTCAAAATTGGTTGTTTTCTGGCTGCTGTGCAAATACATAAAACAAATAATGGGATAGTTCAGCACTCCTCCTGTATGTATCTAAAGAAAAGAAGTACTGTTTGCCAGGCTGGTCACCAGCTTTCCTCTGTATTATGATGTGTACAAGAGTCAAATCCTGTAAATTTCTGTTCTTGTGCAAGGCCACAGACATGAGAAATTTACACAGAAACAAACTCAAACAATAAAAAATACCATGAAGAGAGCCTTTTACAGAACGCAAATATATTGAATGGCTGTTGCTGGAGAAAATATGAAAATATGAAAGCCTTAAAGCTAATCCTTATTTTTATACTTATAATGGATCAGTTGGCTGTGTGTAATATGAAAAGTGTTGGTCTTATTGATGAACTCACAGAGAATTATCAACAACTCTGTAGTTTCTCACAGCTCTCTCAAGCATCTTAGTTGCAGCTCATTTCTAGCTGCAGAGGGCAGCTGTTTCAGTGAAAGAGCTCTGTATAGTGGGTTTCACTGTCCTCTACCTGCTTAGCAGCAAACAGCACACAGACACTCATGGAGACTAAACACAATACAAACACAACTCCAGATGAATGCGAATGTTGTTATCTCTGCTGTTTGCTAAGAAGTTCATAACAACTTAATGTGGAACTTTTGTATTTCTTCACTTGTTGCTTCATTGGTTTTAGAACATCTTGCCAAAAGGCTGCAGTTTAAAATTAGCCAGCAGTGAATCAAACCATAAAATGTGGTTCAACCATCCAGATGAATTCAGATGCTCTCAACACAAACTGACGGTTTCAGCAGAATACCAACAATTAAAGCCAGCTATTGAAGTTTAAGAACTGAAGTTTCTCCTCCATTTTTTTAATGAACACTTCTTTCTCTATTTTTTCTGTTCTCCTCCCCCTTTCTCCCTCCCTGTGTTCTCTGTTTTCTGTATCTCTCTCCCTCCTCTCTTCCTCAGATACTGGATAAGTTGTTGGACAGGGAGAGTCAGACCCACAAGCCTCAGACTTTGAGCTCCTTCTACTCCAGCAAACCAGCAGCTGGCAGCCAACGCAGCCCATCCAAACATACAGCTGCTGGCCACAGTGGAGTGAGTGGAGCCACCGGGGGTGTCTCCAAACACACCCCTTCATCTTCCTCTGCGACCACTGTGGCAGCATCTTCCTCCAGCTCTTCCTCTGCTGTGACACTGGCTGGAGAAGAGGTGGCTCATCAGGCTGAACTAAACCCAGGGCAGAACAGCACAGCAGGGGAGAGTACTGCTGAAACAAGGGAGCATGGTGAGAGCCCCTACCTCCTCCACCTTATTATAAAGTAGATCATCTATAGCAGTTTGCTCTGCTGCCATACATTAGTCACTAGAATAGAATCACTCTCTGGTATCATAGTATTCTTTGATAGAGATGGATCCCTGTTTTTGCAGTGTCAGATGGGCCTCCTTCATCAAGTGACCAGCAGAATGAAATGGCTCCATTTAAGCTGGAGGCCACAGTGCCCAGTCGGCTGGCGCTGGGGGCACGCTGTGGATACAGCCAACGCTGCTGGGGCTCACCTGTCCGGCAGAAAAAGAAACACACTGGTACACACTTACACACTGGCAATAATGTCTGTGTTTTTATTGATCTAGCCAGTAGAGCATGGGAGAAAACACAGACTTTAAAATTTTCACTACATTTTCTTGTTCATAGATTCAACGTATTCACAACATTAGACAGGCAGCTCTGAGTTTTAAACTAGGTCATATATGTGGTATTTTTCTACATATAGTTTGAACCCAAAAATGTCCAAAAATGTCCTACTTTCTGAAACGGCTTCATAACACCACACGTAATAGTGATGTGAAACATGAAGTGATTTGCATGGTGTTTGGACAGGCATGGCAAGTATCGACAGCAGCGCTCCAGAGACAACCTCAGACAGTTCCCCCACCCTCAGCCGCCGGCCACTTCGTGGTGGCTGGGCAGCAACATCTTGGGGGCGGGGCCAGGATAGTGATAGCATCAGCAGTTCATCATCTGATTCGCTGGGCTCCTCCTCCTCCAGTGGCTCTCGTAGGGCAGGGGGAGGGGCCAGAGCCAAGAGCACTGACACCAGCAGGTACACACACCACACAGTCCTCCTCATCAGATCACTAAGTTAAGCGTCTCATTTCATCCTTTGATATTAACACCACAACAGTCCAATATATCATACATGATAAATAAAACAAAAACTTCAATGAATGTGTTTATTCTGGGATCCAGTTAAAGAAAATCAGACACCTCCAATGTGACATTTCCACAATGTGAAATGTCTGGTCTGTATGAGGAAGTCACAATTACTGTTTCATTTTTTTCTGGTTTGATTAAATAAAAAGTAACAGTTCATTGACACTTGAAGAGAGGATGATTTTTAATGTCTGTTTACTGCAGGGATTGGAATTACTTCTTTACACTTCAAAAATCAAAGTACACAAAACACACGTGATTGAATTGAAACACAGAGCTCAGATATCAAGCACAGATCACATCGATCCACAATAAAAAAAGACTTAAACATATATTATCCAAGCCAAAGCAAAATTGACAGCATACTGATGATCAGTGGTGTACGGAAATACAAGCAGCAGCAATAAACTCCAGTTAGCTCGGTTTACAGGTAGTCTTGTCAAGCTTGTCATCTGGTCAGTGACATAATTGTTGCTGCTGCTTTAATCCTTTCAATAAGTTGTTGAATTTACTTATTTATGTGCCTAACATTTGAAGGAATTGCAAATAATGAAAATCGTAACCAGTAAAAAGAGACAAATAACATAAGCAAGTGAGCAAAAGAAAATACAATCACAGTTTTTTCCTGAAAACAAACCTGATTTACAGTCAATGTGTCTTTGTTCTGAAGAACTGTGAGGAATTCTAATCAACATGTATTATTCTCCCTGTGTTCAGGTACAAAGGGCGACGTCCAGAGTGCCATGCTCCCCATGTGCCCAACCAGCCATCAGAGGCAGCAGCCCATTTTTACTTTGAGCTGGCCAAGACAGTGCTGATCAAAGCTGGAGGAAACTCCTCCACCTCCATTTTCACCCAGCCCTCAGCCAGCGGGGGCCACCAGGGGCCCCACAGAAACCTGCACCTGTGTGCCTTTGAGATTGGCCTGTATGCTCTTGGCCTTCACAACTTTGTCTCACCCAACTGGCTGTCCAGGACGTACTCCTCTCATGTGTCCTGGATCACTGGTGAGAAGGGAAAGTGTGTGTGAGGGAAAAAGAGTTAGACAGAAACTTAAATTTACTAATCCAGTGTCCTTTCATCTGTCAGGCCAAGCCATGGAAATTGGCAGTGCTGCCCTCAACATTTTGGTGGAGTGTTGGGATGGTCACCTCACCCCTCCAGAGGTGGCATCCCTAGCAGACCGAGCTTCTCGGGCCAGGGACCCTAACATGGTTCGTGCGGCAGCAGAGCTGGCCCTGAGCTGCTTGCCACATGCTCATGCCCTAAATCCAAATGAAATCCAGAGAGCCCTGGTGCAGTGCAAAGAGCAGGTACTGTTGGGGTGGGTTTATACTTCAGAACAGCTGATCAACCTGTTGCTGAGCACATCAGATGGTCCTGAATTTGTTTGTATGTGTGCTTGGTACCAACATGACAAGATGTGTGAAACTTATTATCAGTTGATTAGTTCAGTTTCAGATTAACAGGGTAATCACAGTTTACATCAGTACAGTGTTGGTACATGCGTGGTGTGACCAGGGAAATATGTGGATTTATGGTGGCAGAAAGGAGTAAGTAAAGTAAAATAAATAAAGGTAGACTAGGAATGATAACAATCATAATAGCAGTAGTTAATATTAAAAGAATAATAAGAAAGAGAAAACATTTGGAATTAAAGTCTGACTCAACTTATTTTCATTAGAATGGAATCTATTGGCGGCTCTGTGGCTACATGGGCAAAACACAAAACACAGATTCCCTCCCCAGCAGCAGAGCACTCAGCTGGAAACACAATGATTGTCCTCCAATGCAGCTGCAACAGTGGCATCCTCTAACTGGGCTGGGTGCTAGGGTAGAACATGGGGAATGGGTCATTCTGCATTTGGAAGAAAAAGCAACAAAATACAGAAAGTTTCAGTCTGAATTTCAGGTTTAATGGCAGATAAGGGCATCTGTATGTCAGAACAGGGAATTAAAAACTGTCCCCATTTGTCCCTCTCTGTCCCTGTCTCCCTCTAGGACAATGTGATGCTGGAGAAGGCCTGCATGGCAGTAGAGGAAGCAGCCAAGGGTGGAGGTGTGTACCCTGAGGTTCTGTTTGAGGTGGCTCACCAGTGGTACTGGCTGTATGAGCAGTCAGTGGGCGGAGGCTCAGGTCAGCAGCGAGAGACCTCTGGGCGCTGTGGGGCAAATGGGGGTTCAGGCAGGAGGCCTCCGGAATCCAGCTGTGGAGTCCTTGACAGTGGAGCCAACATGGATTCTCCGGGGGTGGCAACAGTCACAGCCTCAGTCACTGCAGCAGCCGTCGTACCTGTCATCTCCGTGGGCTCCACCATCTACCAGTCCCATGCCATGACAGGGCAGGCCATAGCTCACCCCCACAGCCAGGGCCTTCACCCTTACACCACCATCCAGGCCCATCTCCCCACCGTTTGCACCCCCCAGTACCTGGGACACCCTCTGCAGCATGTCCCCCGACCCACTGTATTCCCTGTGTCTGGGGCTGCATATCCACAGGTCAGAACTCCTTCTCTCACAATCACTGTGTTTATGGTGGAATTTCCTCTTTATTAAGAAACAGCTAAGATGGTGTCCACAGTTGGAAAGTACAGTTTTGATGTTGTCTTGTGTGCATAACTTGACACACGTGCCATTTTGGGAAAACATTATGGTACATTTAGGACTGCTAGTAATAATTTTTTTCTCTATCAATTATTCTGCTGATTATTTTATTGATCATCAATTTATTGGCCAGTCTTTCTGAGAGTTCAAGGTCAGATAGACAAAATGATTCAGTTCGCTTTGTTAGAAAACAGAAAAACATCAAATCCTCACATCGAAGATGCCTGAACCAGAGAAGGTCACGTCACAAAGCAACAGACTAAGTTCTGAAATGTCTTCTTGTCTGAGATGTTTGACATTGTCTACTTGAGCTCAAGGATGTTGTGATTTAAACAATTTTCTGTGGTTTAATCACTGAATTGAGAAAATAAGGGGCAGATTGACAGTGAAAATATTTTAAATTTACTTGCCTAACAATTTAATTACTACAAATAGTGGCTTTATTGTGAGTGGAAAAGCCCAGTTACTGGGTGTCTTATTCTAAGATAGACAGATGAATCTTGTTGCTGTTGTGAAATAAATATTGTTTGTGTTACACAAATATTCTCACACTTATTTTATTTTTCATGGTACAGTAGAGTGCAGGTGTCAATTATCAGTGCACATGTGCGTGCTTGTGCATGCCTGTGTGTGTCTATCTCCTCAGGGAATGCACCCAGCCTTTATCGGGGCCCAGTACCCGTTTTCAGTGGCCACAGGCCCCCAGCCACCTATGGCAGCTACGGCTGTGACCTTCCCTGGCGTCCCTGTACCGTCCATGACCCAGATTGCCGTCCATCCCTACCACACTGAGACTGGCCTGCCCCTCAGCACCACTGTAGCAGGTCAGCACTCGCAGTGTGTGTGTGTTTCGTCTGTGTTTAAATCCAGCAGTTATCAGTGTTCCTCCAAATTTACCTTTGATATTGTGCATTGGTAAATGTTATAGTGCTGTGGGATGAGTTTGTTGGTCAGTGCTAAGCAGTATGTCGTGCATGTTATGTTTTACAGTAGGCAGTGTCCATGCAGGCCCCACTATCCAGGCCATCCAGGGTGCATCTTTGCCCTCCCTTTCCACCCAGCCAGGATCATTGGTCAGCACTCCTTTCCCAGCAGAGGACGAGCAGCACAGCCAGCCAATCAGTCAGCAGGGCCTGCACTACCTGCATTCTGCCTACAGAGTTGGTGAGGAGCTTGTGACCTATGATTAGATTTTCCTCTGACGAGCATGCATATTACAGAAGGTTAACTGAACAATTCAATTCATTTTTATTTATAGATTTATATTTATTTGTAGA
The DNA here is from genome assembly GCF_001640805.2 of Lates calcarifer. Classification (NCBI taxonomy): domain Eukaryota; kingdom Metazoa; phylum Chordata; class Actinopteri; family Centropomidae; genus Lates; species Lates calcarifer. The sequence goes on along the minus strand of NC_066848.1, from coordinate 21,459,998 downwards.
GAATAGCGACAGAAGAATATAGCATAACACAGATTCCATTTTAAAAAATGTAAAGTGATACCAGTAATACAGCAGTAGTAATGATAGCAGTGATAGTGAGCAAAAGTAACAGTAATACTAGAAGCAGTATAAGTCATTTCTAATTCTAGCAGCAGGTGTTGAGTGGAGTTGTAGGAGCAGCAGGAGACTTGTCATCACAGATCAGACTCTACAGCTCCAGAGGCAGAAAGAGAGAGAGAGAGAGAGAAGCTCAGTGCATCATGGGAGATCTCCCGGCAGTCTAGGCCTATAGCAGCATAATTAAGCCTGATAATAATGAATTACAGTAGTCCAGCCTGGAAGTAACAAATGCATGGACTAGTTTTTCTAATGTTGGTGATATTACACAGGTGAAAGAAGGCAGTCCTAGAAGTTTGTTTTATATGTGAGTTAAAGGACATATCCTGATCAAAGATGACTCCCAGATTCTTTACAGTGGAGCTGGGAGCCAGGGCAATGCCGTCTAATGGAACTACATCATTAGAAAATGTATCTCTGATGGTGTTCAGGACCAACAATAACTTCAAACTAATGTAATTGCTATTGTTCCTTTGTGTGAAGGCATGCTGGCGTTGGAGATGCTGGGCAGGAGGGCTCACAATGACCATCCCAACAATTTCTCCAGGAGCCCACCTTACACTGAGGATGTCAAATGGCTGCTGGGACTGGCTGCGAGGCTAGGTGAGTTCGCACATACATAGCTAGTCATAGAGGGATCATTGCTCCTTGCTGATGATTGCAGGAATTTACTGATTAGTTAACTGGTTAAAAGACTGTTGAGGTATCTGGTACATGCTTGAGCATGGCTGTCGTAGCTGGCAACAGACAAACTACAACAGCAATGACCAAAAGAAGAACTGATGTAACAGAATGGTTGTTAGTGTTGTTATTATCAAAAGAGCGCACCATGAACAAAAGGCAGGAGCCCCTCTACACTACACAATTTGGACTGAACACAGTGCTGTGCTGATGAACACCCATTTATCATAGCAGAAGGTGAAGAAAGTAACATTTTAATGGTGGAGACAGAAAAGGAGACAGCAGGGTTCCTAGCAGCAGTCACCTCTGCTGAACTAACGACACAGCAAAGCAAAATCACACACCAAAGCTAGGGTTAGGAAGCTGGCAGTCTTTCATTGTGTTGGGTCTGTAAATCCAACACATTGGATGAGAAATGAAACAATGACCTTGAGGTCCAATGTAGAACTGAGTAAGACCTTTTCTATAAAAAACAGTACCAATTTCAGGACAGTGGACAGCAGTCTAAAACATACAGTCAAGGCAACCAGGGACTGGTTCTGTTCACTCTGGGTTTACTGATCAAGCTACAAGCTCACATCAGGAGGAAAGAAAAATTTGTAAAAATTAAAAGATCATTTACATTTACAGCTCTCTCCCTACTTCCTGTTTCACAAGCGTCTCTGCGTATGCATCCACACACAGGAGCGGAAGAGCTGGAGACAGGTAGCCAACTGGCCATTAAGTGTAAGAAGAGCTCCTCTGTAAATCATAGATGGACAGAGCTAACCCTAAACATCCGAAAGTCAGTCCAAATTATGCACATCTTTTATTACGCGCACGAAATGAAAGGATGTTTGTGCAGCTAAAATGCAGCTTTAATCATTATGCATTATTTAGTGTTAAACTCTCCCTGTGTTTGTTAGAGGCTTTGTTATAACACCAGACTGACACATGAAAGCCTGGAACAACAGAACAACTCTTCTGAACGATAAAAATATCTATTGTTCTTTATCATTTGTCACTTTATCATAAAACTCTTTTGTCCCTGTCAGGATGACTCAGTTTTTCCAGTGATGTGATTGGTCAGCAGGCTGAAGTGAACCTGCTTTGGAGCTAACTCTGTAGTAAAGGTTACTATGATGATCTACCCCAGTTAAAAGTGAGCCAGCTCCATGGCCTCAGGAGTTTTCCATGACCTTGATTCAGTCACATGATCTCAGTACAGCTGAACATGTGTAAATAAGCAAGAATCTTTTCTGGCAATAGTGTTCTGTCACCTGTGTCTGTTTTAATCTCTTTTCATAATAGCCCATTAAAATCTCAGTTGACACACACAAACAATACACTTAAGAAACTGTCTCTTCTTCCTCCTTAACCGCCACTTCCTCTTTTCCCTATCTCCATATCCAACCGTCTTCTTTCTCTCTCTTCTCTCTGCCTGTCCGTCCTATCAGGAGTCAACTATGTGTACCAGTTCTGTGTCGGAGCAGCAAAAGGTGTTCTCAGTCCATTCGTCCTGCAGGAGATCATCATGGAGGCCCTGCAGAGACTGAACCCTGCCCACATCCACGCCCACCTCCGAACACCTGCTTTCCACCAGCTCGTCCAGCGCTGCCAACAGGCATACCTGCAGGTACAACACATCTCCACCCACACTGCAGCCCTACCTGGTGAAGGTGTTATAGAGCTGTTGTGAGCAGTCAGGATCAGGTGTCATGTCTATGTCCACACTTTGGTTGCACCCTCAGTAACAGTGTGGGGCTGTAGTTGTCACAGTCAGAACCACAGGTCACATGACATCCTGTTTGTTGGGGAGCAGACTGGACTATTCCCCCTGACATGCTCATATTAGACCTTTTTTATATGGGAAGGGAGGATATTTTGCTTAGGTTAACGATAATTATCACGATATAAAGTTATATATAGTGTTATATAAGTCATATATAGTGGATTTAGATTAGATTTTCTCATTATAATTGTTTTTCTACCTCAGCTTTGTTAAATGCTCTGCTGTTTGGCAGTTTTTCCTTGTTCTGACCATAAAGAATAGGTCAAAACCACAATTAAGTGTCTGGTGTCTTCAGATTTCACTCGAGCAGGAAGAGAAGAGAGAAAAAAGAAGAAAGAAATAATGATTTGACATTTATTATGATAATCATTCATATTGATTGAACATTTTTATCATGATAGCATTTTTATCCCATGTTACCCAGCCCTTATTTCACTCTAACAGAGTGAAGACATATGGTCCCTGCCTCAGTTTCAGTTGACATACTCTTCTTCTTGGTTTCACCTGGCCCTTTTAAAAGTTTCATTTAAATTTTTTAAATCTTAATTTATATTTGGTGCTGCTGTAACAAAGTAATTTCCTGTCATGGATCAATAAAGTATTATTCTATTCTATGCTATTCTATGCTATTCTATTCATAGAAGCTGTGATAGAAGGTGCTAGGAGCATTGACTTAAAGTTTGTCACACTGAGGAAAATATGTCTCATGCTGCTCTGTCTCAGTGTCTCTTTGAGTACCATATTGTCCATGCCCATCCAAGCTGCCTGTAGAATCACCCCTCCGTCTCTGTCTCTGCAGTACATCCACCACCGGCTCATCCACCTGACACCTGCTGACTATGATGACTTTGTCAACATCATCCGCAGTGCACGAGGTGCTTTCTGCCTGACACCTGTGGGTATGATGCAGTTTAATGATGTGCTGCAGAACCTGAAGAGAGGCAAGCAGACCAAGGAGCTTTGGCAGCGCATATCCCTGGAGATGGCAACCTTTTCCCCCTGAGTAGCACGCTGAGCAAGGATAGCCTTGGCCTGGGCCTGGGCCTGGGCCAAGCTTGAGGAGTCCTTTTCAGCACCCACTCAGCCTCCAGCATTGCTACTGCCACTGCACTGAGCCAGCCACATTCATGCTGTCTGGTTCTGTCGGGGAGCCTGCTCTCTGCGGTGTGGAGTCCGCACACAGCACACAGGCAGTACAATCAGCTCCCCTACCCCCGACCCACAGAGACGTCCTTTTTTATGGGTGTTTGTCCACCCAGAGCTCAGAGGAGCAGCCAGGTCACTTCCCTGCTCTCCTCTGTTCTTGACTGACTCCTCACTCGTTTTATCATGGTTCATGTTTGTGTAACTGTGGAATTAAAGTGTACTCTTTCCTTTCTGCATCTAACTCGTCTTTTCCATTTCCCTAAACTGAAGACATCTCTCACCCTCCATCCTCACCTCATTTCCAGTGTTTTGTAGTTTAGTTTTGTTTTGAATGAAACCACTAAGTGTGAGCATTTTCATGCTGCAACATTCCTGTCCAGAGTGGTAGGTGCTGTGAGGCCTCATTCACTAAAAACTTGTCACTATGGATCTGAATCTTTGCAGTATGGGAAAAAGTGGAAGATTTGCAAGGAAAATAGGTTTAATATGAGAAATTATATTGTCAGTACGGGTGAGGATTTTTCAGTATTTTGTTTAATCTTTTTTGATACTTTGTATAGAATATGATATGTATGCAGAGAGGAATGGGAAGAGAATGAGAGAATGTTAAAGATGCTGTTGTTGTGTGGGATCCATATTTACATTTCTTCCTGCTTGAGGAGTGACATGAACACAGCTCAAGACCAAAACCAGAGGCCACCTAACCACTACTGGGCCAAGCAGGGCACCTAAGGGCTTCTCTAGGTTCACTCTTACTCAGTGTTAGAATATTTGGATCAGGCTTTTGTTATGACTTGTCAGTAGATAGATTATCATTTAAAATTTTTTGATGATATCTATTTTTTCCGGAGCTCCTTAAAAGCAACATCACTGATAACATTTCTTTTTTCCCCAAGTAGATTCTGGTGCTCACCACAGTCTATCTGGTGGTTGTGGAAGAAAGGTTTTTCCTCATGTCCCATGAGGGGCTCCACACATTTTCAGTATCAATCTCAAAACATTTTTCAATATTTTTTTGCTAAATATAAACATGTTTTCTACAAAAGATTTCTTGACATTTAACAAAATGGCAAGTTTGTCACATTCAGTCAGCTGTCGTGCTGTCGTGCTGTCATGCTGTCGTAACATCACAACTGTACAAAATCTCAGCTAAAACAAAACCGCTAACAAACTTCTAATTAACATCAAGTCATCAGTGAATGAGTTTACGTGGCAAGAAAGCAAACCAGTGCCACCAGTTTTTTATGATGGGTAATTCCTGTTCAGATTCCTTACTTAGCCATCCATTTCTGCTTTCACACGACTGAGTAGTTCAGCTGCACAGATAGCAGTAGCTGGTGTGGAAAACAGTTCCAGACACTTCCCTTTGAAAGTGTAGGTAAGCAGCTGTACACTGCTCTTTCTTGGATGTGGTGAAGTTGACCAGTCCTACATCTGCCAAACTAATCAGTTAGTCCTCATCCTTGTCTTTCCAAGTTCTCCTTCTTGTAAAACCAAGTGCCCAATTGGTCAAAAGGGGCAGTAACAAAACCATTCTGACTACAGAAAAGAAACTTGAAGAACTCACACAGCTGACAGTCAGGCTTCATGGTTTGGATTACAAGGGAGAAAAAATTGAGGTCTAAGCATTTGGTTTGGCAAATGTATGTTGTCAGTGGGAAGCATGTAAAGCTGTCGTACATATTATGGCTGTGTCTCATTTTTCAGCCATCTTCTTTAAAGTTCACACTTCAAAACTGAATATGTGTTAATGTTTTTAAATGAGATACAGTGATTTGGCTCTGGAAAGCCCTGCTTTGCTGAGTTTTGTGATGGCATGAGTCCAAACACTGACCTGGACCTGTCAGAATCCAACACATGAGTGTCTTTGAGTGGCCCCTTTCTTTGGTGTGGGTAGCTCATAGACCATGGTGCTGTTACTTTAAGACATGTTGATGTTCCATCTCTGTCCAGGCAGCTGCTGTGGTTCTGAACCTTCCTCTCTGATTGGCTCTGGACCTCACAGGTGAAGGTGACTTAGTAGAAAATGTACTGTGATATTTTTGTATTCCTCAACAAGTGTAGCTTGATCGAAAAGTTCTATATGTGCTGATTGCAAAAGGTTTTAATTTAGAGTGAAAAGATAAAATAAAAAGATAAAAGCAATACAAAAAGTGTAGAGTTTACTTAATAAAGAGAGTTGAAAACACTAACTTGCTGTGGCTGATGTGTGGGGTTCACTGGGAGATCTCGTTTGTTTTCTCTACAGAGGTCAAGAGGTCAAACCACATTCTGCGCTGGAGGCTGTCTGCAGACTCCCTGCAGTGACCACAAGAGGGAGCAGCTGGATCATTTATCAGATCATCAGTCAGTCAGGACCAGATGTGCACAGTGTGCAGTACACACAACAGATGTTTGGTTTCCCACATTTCCAGTCATCCTAGGGAGATTAATTAGGTTTCCATTAAAGTAATAACCCCCAGATTGGGTTAAATCATGTCTGTCTTACAGATAACACTGACTTTTTCATGCTTCTTCAAGCAGAACTAAGTAGTTCTACCTTTAATGTGCAGCACATGAATATATGGGGTATTTTTGTTTATCCAAATATGAAAAACATCAATAATGTGTTTTATATTTTACAAATCAAATAACTGACTTGTTTCTTTGTCAACAGCTCCACATAAATATGATCCAGCATCATGTGAAATCATCAACAACCACATGGAGCTGAAGCAGTTATCCAGATAGGACATGGTCCTGGTCCTCTCTGTGAGGAGTTTGCATGTTCCTCCTTGTTGTATGTCCCTGGCTTTCACATCTGGGTTTGGCCAATATGCATAATAATTATACTGTACTGTGATAATGATTGCATGTTAATAGCAAAAATAATAATTCCCTTTACAAGACGTAAAGTGTTTAGATTAACCAAAGGAAAGTGTGTTGGAGTTTTGCTTAAGTCAGACAAGTTCCAGCAGCTTTCATGGACCACAGTATTCATGGTCACTATGTTCCAAACTGTAGCTGTAAACTGGGAGTTTACCCTTAATACCTGACAGTCAGGTATGTAAAATGCCAAAGGTATATACAAAGCATGCTGCATTCCATAATCAATTGTGGGTTAGCCAGCAGAGCATTAACATAATATTCTGCAAAAACTGAATTAATAAATTATGTTCAGCAATGGCATTATACTAAACCCAACATTGGTTGATCATAGACAAATGTGATGACAACCTGGGTATCTCAATCTGCTGAACAGCTAGTATGTGCATTTTGATTTAGTCAACAGATGACAGGTGTGACTTTCAACATATGTAAGAAAAGTGAAATGAATATGGTCAAAATAATATTTTCACTCATAAAGAATACACAAAAAAGTTCACATTGAAATTAACAAGTGCATTATTTAATGTGTCAAGTACAAATACTTTTTTAGACACATCGCAATGTCTCATTCAGTGGATACAAACCAGTGAAAGGATTTCAGTTAAACTTCCTCTTCAGTGTTTCCCTCTTGGATTCAACAGACACCCCTTCCTCATCACAGTGTCCTGTTAGATTATGCTTCATACCAATACATTACATACATATAGGCCTACATATCTTCTCTGATGTACTCAAAGGTGTGAAAGTTCTCTCTCTGCCTTGCTCTTCATGTTAGAAAATCCCTCTACCTACTCTACATGATCAGTAAATGGCATGCCACACTACCACTCACCTCAGCTGTCTGTATGTATGCACTGTCCAAACAAGGCAAACGGGCAGGTCACATCACACCTGTACAAACTCTGTGGTCAGGTCAACAACTACAGAGAGATATCATGTCCCACAGCAGGGATTCTGTCCCTATCTGTGCAGCTGATGGATGTCACATTACTTCTTTAATCCATGCTTGTGAGAATCTGTCAGGTTTATCTGAGGGGTCAGTTTGATTCTGCTTAACTTGTCAGGGCCTGGGATAACGAGCAAAAGTCAAATCAGTGGCCACCTGGATGCCGACATGAGCTATTCAGCTCAGACAGCTGCTGCACGAAGATCCAGGACTTAACTCTCTCTAGGACTCTGCAGACTCTCCACACATACACAATTCACTTGCTGACTGCTTGAATTACATGACTAAGTTGAAGAGTGTGAGATGTGTGTACATAAAGAACATAAATAGTAGAGCGTCTTGGCTTGTGGTAGAATTCAGAATGTCAGTTTAGAATCATCTGACCTGATTAACATGACCTAGAAGCATGTACTGTAAATGCATCCCATGACAGAGATGTAATCTCAACATAATGATTTCTTAAACACATAGCTGTAGTCCATACTTCCCACAGGCCAACAGGACTGTCTAAAGATCAACTGCAAATTGTATGCTGGATCGACTATAAAATAGATAAACTGCACATGGCATGAAATTCACTCATTACATTTTAATTTAAAAACCTCTCCATCATCAGGTCTCCTATTGTGTCTGCTGATGGATGCTGGGTGATTAAAGCCCCAATAAATCAGAGTATCAAAGCTGTGACTGTGACCTGCTGATCACTGACATGTTGGCTCCCACTGCAGGGGCACCCCGGTGATTTAGTGCTGCAATTCCATAACATCATGAAATATCCTTGGTCTCTAGTATGGGTCAGGCTACAAAGAGAATGGATCCCATATTTTTGTGATCCCCTTCTTCCCTGTTAAACACTCATATCTTTTAAACTCCACTCGCCCAGCCACACGGACTGATATCTTCATTTGAACTCTAAACAACCCTCCTACACAGATCCCAGTATCTCTCAGAGAGGGGAGGGATAGAGAGAGGGGGCTGTAGTGTGTCCAAGGGAGCACTTAGGTACAAATAATGGATGGTGGATGCAGGAAGGATAATAGAAACTCAACAGGGATCACCAGAAGCATCTTACTGGAACTCCTTGACCGTCAAGTCACAAGGAGTGAGCACTTACCACAAACCATTCAACACCAAAAAATAAATAAATAATAATAATAATAATAAAACAAAACAAATCAAATAAACAAAAACGAGACTGGAGTTGTATATGACAATAACATAAAAGTATGAAATATATTTTTTCTAAGAATGCATCTGTTTTATGAAAATTGGCTGAAAGAATTGGCTGACTGAAATGACTGAAAATGGCATCACAATAGTCAAACAAAAAAGGCCACTTACTTGAGTTTTTCAATAATATTTGATGCAAATACTGACGTAAAACACTCAATTGCACTGTAAATGTTATTATATAGACATTATGTAAATTAATGTCTATATAAAATACTCTTTCTGCTAAGCACTATTGGAATATTCACTTTGAAAATATCATTTGGAAATTAACTTAGTATAAAAATAACAAATATTTTGATACCACCAAAGTAAGAAAAGTACATTTAAAAGTTGTAAAAATGTATCACACTCACACACACACACACACACACACACCACACAACTTTGCTACGGTTATCCGTCAGTATATGATCTGTAGTCCTTCACTTAATAGTCTTAATAGTCCTTCCTTACTAGTCCCGAATAGCAGATAATGCTCTGTCCTCCTTTAGACTTTGGTCTGTGAAAACAAACTTTAGATAGATCATGCTTGGGGTTACATTATGAACCCTCCCCCCGGTATGCCAGACTTGGTTGAGTCCAGAGCTCTAGCAGAACCAAGATGGCGGAATGAGCAACGACGCGCTGAAGTTGACTTTTAACTCTAAACGTTGCGACCTCTTGTGCTCCCTTCCTGAGCTTGGACCGCTGTCTATCAAGAACCAGCACTGGTGAGTCTGAAATCACTGACAGATCCCACATGTTGTGACACTATCTCAGAGGTGAAGCTGCTCCTGAGAGTAGCTGTGGTAGCCCCAGCAGCTAGCTACAGCGTTATCCCAGTGGTTTGGGGACTAGTGTCTGTACTGGGGATCATCATACGGATATGCCAGCACCGCGGGGGTCACAGAACACGAAGAAGAGAGGGTCCAGACCGCGGGTCTGTTCACAGGTACAGGTACAGGTTTGAGAACCACTCTCAGCCCCTGAAAGCTGGCGTCAGCTATGCTAACATTAGCGACAGTCTGGTGAGACTGTTGCTTTAGAACTAGCTGTTAGCATGCTAGCTGCAGCCCACAGCGGGCTGCTGGATGAAGGAATGAAGTTTCCCCAGTTTCTTTACGTCGCGTTTCCTTTTGCATGTGCATTTGTACAACACATTGGTTTGTTAAGTGTGTTTGATCTGTGCAGCCGCCTGTATTCAGCAGTCGTATGCTAAAACTGAGCCAGTGTTTAGGTGTCCGACGTTACTCAGATTGTGAGCTGTGTCGGTGAGCTGCCGGTCGGGCTGCGGGTTGTATGTTGTGGCCGCTGGCAGCCCGCTGCACTGACGGCTTATAACAGCTCATTGCTGATCCCCATCTCAAAGCGTTTTCTAAGTCTGCGTTTCAAGACTAAGACTGCTGGAGCTAAAAAGGTTCAACTCGTTTGTTTGGCTGCGGGTAACAACTCCGTGCTTGAGTTTACCAAGCATTGAACGAAGTAAACTACTGATGTGGTGTGTGCGTGGATTACAGCGAATAGTGTAATCCAGTGTGTGAAATTACAGAAGAGTGACTTGTTAAATGAGGACTGGGAAAAGGTTTTGTCTGGATCGGACTAGACTCGCGTGGTTTCATTCTCCACTTCCAGGCCAGATGACGTTTGATAACGGAGATAAGTTACAGTTGTATTACTGATGCTAGATACATAACTTTGTTCAGCTGTAGTGAACATCTTAATTAATCCATAGCTATTAATGATGTGATAGGTGTCTGGTGTACCGTCAGTACTTTGACTGGGTAGAATTCAGACCCCAAAATTTCTAGTTTCTAAAACGTTGACACTGCGTGCTTACCTAGATTCTTTATGCTCACCTAACCTTTGAGCAACTCCTTTCCTATGTAAATATTTTTCCCTATATTCAAGTGATCTTGGAAAACTTGGAATTTGCTTGGAACTGCATTGTTGCAGTTTCTTATCCTTTACAAACAAGCTGTTCATTGTGTTCTTTTGCAGCCCAAACTAGGCCAGTGTGGATGGTTTCTCTTTATCAACCAACCCTGCTCTGCAACCAGAGTTGAATTCAGGTCGGATGCTAACCGGCTTTGGTGATCTGATGTCTCTGTTTGAGATGGAAACTTAATTTGCTGACACTGAAGCTTGAAGCAGATGTTAACTGACCAGTGAGAGAGAAACAGGAACAGGGAGGGAGAGAGAGAGAGAGAGAGAGAGAGAGAGAGAGAGAGAGAGAAGAGAAGAGAAAGAAAGAAAGAAAGAATACATACATCTGTATATGGACAGAGTGAAACATAACTCTATGTGGTTGTGATGTGATAGAAAATTAAGTGCTATTTTGTAGCAGGGCATGGAACTACACAGCAGACTAATGGTGACTACTGAATAACAACCTATGAGAGCTGTCTAATGAATGGATTCATTGTGAGTATAATACACATTCAGTAGTCCCCTGTCATGATGGCAAATGTTAGCATGCATCAAAAGCTTCTGAATGTTGCCGTAAAACAGTTTCTCACGCCTTTTATATCCAGTCCCTCAGTCATAGTCAGGTGGTAGTTCTGATGGATTATCTCTAACATGAACAACAAAATTCTACAGTTTACTTGCCAATCTCAAGATAGAGAATACAGTTTTGTAACAGTGAAATATATGTAGTTTTTGGTGTCTGATAAGCCTTCAAACATAGTGATTTGTTAATCAAACTGGACTTTCACATCAAATTTCATCATCTCACTGGTACCTGAAACACATGCCTGGTAAAACCTTGCAAAGGCCTTCTTACATCAGTTTATGTTATAGGTTTGAGGAGTTTACTCAGTAAACCAGCATCTTTGAGCAAGCCTAGTTTTAAGACCAACAAAAACTCTGTGTTCATTCATTGCCCTCCACTTTCTTTCTCTGTGGAACATCAATGTGCCCAGTGAATTGCATGCCAGTGTGCCCTTTAGATACCTTGTCATGGACCTGTATATTGGTCATGATGACAGCACAAAGATGATGAAGTTTCACAGGTTCACCTACCCACTGGGAATCATCCACCACTCGTGACTCTTGCACTGATTTTTTTGACAGTCTGGCCAATAGTTGTTGAGATATCTTGCCCTTGACCAAAGTCTGTCTGCTCTTGTCAGACAGACTGACAACATTGCCATCCACAGAGCCCTCACATTAGCAGGGAAAAACAAACATAGTTAAATCAGCCAGTGTTGTTGCAGGAGGACTCAGCCATGACAGACAGGAGGCCTGCGAGTCCAAGGTTTAGGAAACCTTGTCCTGGATCATAAGGTCTAACAATGGACTCTCATTTAAATCAACATCATTCATTCTGGGTAATATGAAAGCAGTTGATTCACAACCTGGGCTTTTTTTGAGTATTATTATTCTGAATCACCTTTTTTCATTCTAATGTTTGGTTTGCTGTTAGAATTTAAATGGTGAGCAAGGCTCTGAAGTGGCACATTGACAATGAGGTGGCTATAAAAACCTGATCCCCCTTTGTGACATTCCCCTCTCTGACGACTGACTTGTTCATTTCTGCTCTTGAGTGGAGACCCAATTAGTGTCTAGCTGTAGGCCCAGGCCCACTTCTGTCCTGAGAGCATATTACTGATGTCTGAGATAACACTTCATAATTATGAGGAAGGCCCTGGGGTTCACAGGGAGATAGTGTTTGTGTATGGGGGTGAGGCTGTGAAAACCCTGCTCTGTGGGAGGTGGGCCTACTTGAATCTTCTGGTAACACTACTAAGTTTTATGGATTTTGAACAGCCTAGTACACATGTGAACTGAAACCTGCTGGCTACACAAACATTAATATTGTTTGACTTCAAAGAGAGACAACAAGGAAAGCTAAATGCAAAAGTGTACATAGTCTAACCCATCAACAGATTATTTGCCTATTTTAAGTCTAGTCTTTCATAATTGTCAACAACATAGAGTTGGTAAAAGTCTATAAAAGCTGACTTATTCTACTCATAAGATTGATGACAGATGAGAGTCCGGGCTCCAGTGAAGACAGCATCTTATTAAAATAGAAAACCTTTTGATTGTACAATTTTCTAGACTCAAAACAGAATGAAACAAAAGGCCTTAAAACTAATCTAGGTATTATTCCCCAGACAACAATCCAGTAAACACAATTCAATTCTGTAAACACATATATCATTTCTGTTTGCAAATGCCAAATATATTGTTGTTTTTACATTATATTATGTTAAGCACATTGTCTTATTTCTTATTACTAATGCCCTACAAGTCACATAAGGAAAATCAATCCAACTCTACTAATGTTAGCATTCATAACTTAGTTTTACTGTGAAGTTTACCGTTGTACTCTTTTTGTCTTGTTTATGTATCTTTGTCTTTGATTGAGCCATGTCAAAGAGGAATTTCTCTTATTCTGTAACTGATGAAACAGTAATTAGCCTCTATCAATATGATGGAAAGAGGAAAGTGTGGCGAAAAATATATATCTCCCACACTACTTCTTTCTATACTGATGGAAAACCTACTCAAATTGAAGCTGAGACTGACACCTTAATGTAGTATCCATTATTTTAAGGAAATTGTAACTGTACACATGCTTACAGTCTGGACTGTATTTGAATGTTCTTCAGTAAAATCTGCATTTCCAGCCAAAGACATCTCTGACCGTTTTGATTCTGACAGTTTTGTTAACTGGGCTAATTACTCGTCCAGTTTATAAAAAAACAAAACAAAACTAATGCTATTATTTAAAAAATGTAATCAACTGCACTTAGTTTAAAAATGTGATTTAAATATTTAATTGCGTTATTCATTGACAAAGTACATTTCAAAGTGGGAAAACATTAGCATGTTTTAGAGATGCTGGCATAAGTCTTTGCGCTACCATAAAAACAAACCCCACTTGTGTCATAAGCTGCTATCTGCTGTGTATTTGTTGTGTGTCTCTGTCTATTTGCTGTGCGTCTTCAGCATACTTACTCTTGACAGGGCACAACAGAGACAGGGCACACATGAGCACAAGCAAATATGGGCTGGAAAATATCATGTAACCAAATACAACAGGCCTGAAATAAATCTACCTTTGTAAAGCTCATAATGACCAGGTGTTTTTAAAGACCAGGTGTTTGGTCAGGTCTTGTCATTTTTGAGGTCAAAGTTATTGTGGTAGGTGGTAATGGGCATTTTGTTCTTTGTGTGCCCAATTGTTTATGCCTCTCTCTTCAGTTATGACTCACAGTACATTACTGTCATCTGACAACAGAAAGATCTGTCAGTGATAACACCTGTCTCATGTGAGTGCCTAATTCTATTATTACAATATTGGTGTAGAGAAGACCCTTGAATACCCTTAATGCCACCCCATGTGTGAATTTTATACAACATGCCAGCATCATGGCGTCAGAGAAGTGATGTGTAACACAACAGCATGGGTGTTGGTCAGCGTGTCTTCCACCGTGTCTGCTCTCCCTTTTATACAGACATCAATTGGGTATAATGACTACCTTTGTTTCTGGCTTGGTAAAAAAGTGGGGTGATAAGGCCCCTCATTCTGCCTCTGTACCGTTTATACAGAATAGCAAGGTGGAATAATGGCACAATATTTATGCCTTGGAAAGGCCGCATAAAAGGAACTAGAGGGTCAAAGATAACAGGAATGAACTAGGGTATACCTGACCATGTATGTGAAACACTGATCTTACCATTCAGTACCATTCACATTTGAATCGAAAGTACCAGTACCCAATGGTACCCTTTTTTGGTACTATGTTTTCCCTGTAATTAAATGTCATTCCAGGTGTGAAAAATAACAACTCAAATGATATCAAGAAAAAAATCATTAAGTTAAATGCTGCTTTTTCAAACATAGACACCAAATAATACCTTTAGAAATGTAAACATTAGGTATGTGATCAATACTTTACTGTCAATACAGCACAACAACCACAATACTTCCTGAAATGCTGCTGGTAGAGTCACTGCAGTGTTTTTCACAGGTTGAGAATGTACTTGTAGTAGTGGGTGGTGCGTCGTGCAACTGATGTGCTTGTGATCCAGGTTATTTCCTGTGGATACAAATGACAGATATCCCCGTAATGCCTCACATGCAAAAATGAAACTAGTTCCCACTTAGTTACGGCAGCACTTGAAACTCAGACAGGTGCGTGGCTAAAAATGAGGTAGTTTGAAAACAGTGAAGTAAGCTGTTCTAATATGAGCTTTACCTAAGTTGAAACCCAGCAAGTAGAGCCTATGTTTGGAAAATGCTGCGCTACAATTCCATCAGTGCTGCTGTCCCTGCATAGTTTATGCTTCATGTTGTTATTGTGCTTAGAGTATTTGCGGTTGAGTGTGTTGGGCCAGTACATATAATGCATGGCCTTCCTTTCAATATATGCAATATCTTTGCCACATAAACTGTGGGAGTTATTCCTTGTCCCTATTATGCATTGTTAAGATGACGAGAGCCACGTGTTAGCCCTCCACTCTATTCACTCTCTATCCCACACAAACGCAGTGACTAAACGTTTGTAGTCTTTAGCCCTGCATATGTAGGAGAGACCATGACCTAGGAACATCTCTATTCTCTATTGGTATAGTTCAGTCAGTACGCAGTAACATTTCTAAACCTGTTTTAAACTTACTGACCATGGTGTTACACCAAAGAGATATTGGGATGGCTAATGTGTTACAAAATAAGCTTAGTGCATCTTAACATTGTGGAGTCAGCAGTAACATGAGGGCTGTTGATGTGTGTTTCTACAGAAACCGTGGTTTCAGGGCATTATCGGGGGTTTTTGTGGAAAGTGTGTGCCTAGAGGGTGAACTGGAAAGGTGTGTTGGAGCATGTTAAGACATGACAGGTAGGCTGTAATGAATAGTTTGAGCAGGAAGCTTTGCTCAGCCTCGCTCAACCACCTTCTGCTCTCCCAGCATGACCGTCCTGTGTTCCCCCAGGCCCACAGGGACTGGCTTTGGAAATGTGTTTATATTTCAAGAATGTTTTCTTCAACTTTATGGAACTGGTATATGGTATAAGGTTATATGTGGAGCTAAATTTGTTTTAAGATAATATGAATGTTTTCCAAGCCTGGGTGGGGGCCACTTAAGTGCAGTGCTTTGAGATCAGTTCCAGTTGAACTGTGTTAGGTCCCTGTGCAGTTACATCTGTATTCCCACTGGATGGAAATTCATGTGAACATGTCATGATAACCTCATTAGTTGCATTCAGGCATTGTTATCAAGAACATAGGAGATGTAATACCTCATTTATACACAAGCAGAGAATAACATCCACGCCCAACTAGATATGACACAGTGTTTTTTTCCTCAACAGGAAGGTAGGGGAAGAGGCGTATACATATTTACCCCATTGTGACCCTTATGGGCTGCGACTCTCCTTTGAGATGTGCTATGGTGGTACACTGGTTTCTCCTTCTTGCAGTAGTTGAGCTTTATTCTGTCAGACCTGAGAAATCCACTGCAACTTATTGATAATGTGAACAATGCTGTTGATGCCCACTGTTAATCAGTTTGTTATTCTGGTCTGCTGCAAACAAGTCGCTTGAAATTATTTTTACAAATACATCAGTTATCAAAATTGCTGGCAGTTAACATTCCATAAATTGACTATTAGACTAGTCCTGTCAGCTCAAGGTTTTTTGTCCACCTCATTCATATCAGTTTCTCTATATAACAAAATGCAGTTCAGCAGCTGTACTTCAATTGAAAATGACTACTGAAGTTGAAGCGACATCTCTCTAAAACATTTTCAACATAAACTGAACCTTGTTGTAGTTTATTGCAGGGCTGTTGTATTAGGCTGCTTTAGGTTTTTGTAAGAGGACCTGGCAAACTGGACACTGTGTATTAGTTTTGAAGCCAAAGGCGGAAACACAACCTCCTTAATTACACATTCTTGTCACCTTTACCACTCACTACACAGTAACACTTTCAGTTATTTAAGCATTTTGTGTGCAGATTTCCAACAAATTCCAGTAGTTATACAGATAAAATTGTGCACGAAGATAAGATAATAATCATCATCAGCATGCCTAGCTTAGCTCCATTTGATACTAGAATATTTTATAATGTCACTCTGCATTATTAGCTGGAAGCAGCTGGAGTTCTGGAAGCAGTGAAGAACTGATCAGTTTCTAAGGCTTCTATTGTGTGTTTTTTCTTTTAGCGTCAAACACAAATTCTGCATTCTGCAGACTTCTACTAACAAGAGAACAGCATGTAAACTGCAGAAGAAGCATAAATAGTCCAACTGTAATATAAGTGTTTAATAAATAGTTGTGTGGCTGTTTAACTGTGTGTAAATAACACAGCCCAGCCACAAAGTATAACCCCACAGTGTGTACGATGGTTGTGGGGATTGTTCCTCCCACTGAAGTGTGTTAAAGCGGTGGGTTGTGTCCTTTCAGCACTCCAGAACAGCACCAGTCCTTTCTGAAGACATTACAAATACTGACTAACTGTTGTCTGATTGTTGTTCTGGTGTAGAGGGAGTTATGAGCTATTTCTAGTGTACATAATATGTGTGCTGGTTACAAAAAGTCTTTTTTATAAAGTGACTGATGATAGTACTCAGAATAATAGTAGATGCGTATGTGTCAAACAGTCAACTATCACTGGATAGACAACCCTTCCCACAAATAAGGGACTTACCAGGGTCAAGCTGTCCCTCTGTTCTCTGTTTGCCAACAGAATTGGAGAGCATCAGCCAGGACTGGCTGAGTCCTGCTCTCAGTTGTCTGGGATTATGCAACCATGTTCCCTTTCCTCCACAAGCACTACACAGGAAGCTGCTGCTAGACAATTTCTCAACTACAAAGAGTGACATAGGAGTAAATAGTTATTATAAGCGCCATGTGCCAGTCAGTGTCACACGGGCTGAAGTGAAGTGGCGTGCTAATGAACAGTGTGCAGTGTGTAGATGAGTGTTAATCAGTGCTGAGCTGGAGGAGAGCAGCTGAGGGGATGTGTTTCCCAGCAGGCTGATGAACTGCAGAATTGATTCTCTTTGCTCAAAATTAGACATCAAAGTGAAGAGAGAGAATGGGATACAAAAAAACAATAGAGAGCATGCATTGACGTCATGTTTTCACACAATGCCACATCCCTCACCACAAGAGTGGCAAGTGACTGCTATGCATTGGCATAACGACAATACAATGATGAAAACAAACTCATCACTGGAGTCAACAACAATCTGTCTGACAGGGACGCTCCGATGAAACTTTTTCAGCCGTCATCCCAATCCCTTTTTAATATTGGGTATCTGCTAATACCAAGTCTAAACCAGCACTTACTTTGATGCATCTGACACATTGAAATAACAGCTGCAACCTTCCAAATCTGACACACTTTTAACACACTACCTGATCCAAATACTGAAGGTCCTGATTCAAAACTATAAAGTTAATGAGCTTAAATTATTGATAAGATAGGAAAGTGAAAGTTATGAAAGTTATTTGGAAGAATGTACCTCCTGAAACTGACGTGGCATTATCACCTACACAGAAGTCCACTTAAGGTTGTACAGTGGTGCTTCTTTTACCTTATAAGCTGTCTTTAGCTGAGTACAGGTACTTACTAGCAGAAAGGGCAGAAACCCAACTATTTGAACTAATTACATGAGCATATGCTTCCCTTTTCATGCCTCCCTTTTTCTCTGTCCACATCTTTTTCCATGCTTAAAAAAATAGACGAAGAAATGGAGACAAACTCTGCCACAGAGGCAGTTCAAACCATGAAGGAACATGTCAGTTAGTGTGTGAAATGGTTAACAATGTGCCCTGATTTTGTGGTGACTCCAGTGATGGAATGAAATGAATATCACAATGAATGCAGACATTGTTACCTTACATTATAAAATCCAGCAGTGATTGAACATTACACATTTGGTAAACGTGTACTTACGGTATGTAAAGACACAGAGACTAACATTTAGACTAACATCTAAACTGGTGACATTGTTTTAGGGCAGTGTTTTTTCCATGACTGAGATGTTGATGTTGATAAGACAAAACTGACATTATTAAACAATAACTGTGACAGATTCTCCACACAATATTGTTGACAAAAATAAGTGATCATAATAGAAAACAAAACTTTTAACAAAATTTCTCAAAATTTTGGTTGATTGAAAAAAAGAGGAGATAAAATTACAGTTTAAAAAAAAAAAAACAAACAGACAAACCAAATGCCCTTTTTGGTGACTGCACACCAATAGTACACTCGTGAACACACCACCAACAGTGCTGGCCTGGACCTAGTTACTGTACTTGACAGTGAAGGGAAAAGAACATGATGGCAACAGCAGAGCTTTATTGGGAAAAACTGGTTGATTTTTGGAGAAAAAAAGTGAGTGTGTATTGTCGGGGGATAAGGCTTGTGGCTGCAGAATCACTGGGAAGAAAACCATACCTGAATAGAAACCTTAAGATACACCACACAGAAATTGTTATATACATATGCTTAAATTAATAACATCAGATTATTGCATTCTTAATCATACAGTTAGTTAATCATACAGCTGAAGTTTAACTGCAGTGTTCATTCTTGGTCTTTACTAAAACTAGACTAAAATGTTTTTGGTTTTCTTGTCCAAGATGAGACGAAAAGGTCCAGAGTTTTAACTAAAATCTGACTATAAATAAAAAGGATGATGGTGACTAAATATGACTAAAACTAAGATGGACTCTTGATCTCAGGACTAAGAATAGATATGAAAAGAGCTGACAAATGAACATTACAGTGGTGACTATACATGATACACAGTGCAGTATGTGATACCAAGCTCTGAAGCTCTGTGGTACCGAAGCCGTTCTGAGTGAAACAGTAGACACATGCACACCAACAGTCACTAATTAAATGCCTAACTTTTTCCAGAGATTTCATTTTCCTCAGCCAGTGGAAGATTGTTTGATTCTGATGAAGACTGTTTAAATTGTGTGCAGGCCCATTAGACCTTTGACTTTGAGGGTGTGTCTTGGTGCACATTTAGAGAATCATTGTTTCTGACAGGGGCCTGGCCTATTATTTGTCCATTGTGGTGGTTGGATTATCTTAGTTTAAATGTTAGCAGTGTGTCCTCAAAATACAAAAGTTCCAGGGCACAATCCTGGTCCTGGCCTCATCTGTGAAGGACAATGATGTCTATGATGTTTGTGTGGATTTTCTTTCTCCTGTTGCCACTTTTTCTTTCTCCCGGAGTGATGATGAGACAGATGTAACAGAGCACTTTGTGCAGCCTGAGGAGATGTGAAGCAGCCCCATTAATTGTTAGGTAGTCTCTGTGGTTTAAAGTAGGGGTTCCTTTCATTACTGCAGTCTGATGTGGTGTTTCACCTGTAATTTTGTGAGTTTCCGCCCAATTGTCCTTTTAAAAAGTTTTCAAGCCCAAAACACAGAAAAGAGCAATTTGCCTTATATTTAGTTACTGTTTGGGTATGTTGGCTGTGAGAAGGGATGTTGTCAGCTCCACTTCCTTTTGTAGAGCTGTATAACCCACAACTTGAAACATCAGGTTGTTCACATTTTCACAAGTTCACCGCACATACTGGTGCAGAAATGTGACTACATAGTTGTCAGACACTCCTATCAACTGGTAGAAAGGAAAATTCAGTCAGACAGAAATGTATGTTTGGTCACAAATCACACAGAGTCACTGTATTAGTTTAGTATAGTAATACTCTGTATTGTCTGCTAACTGCTTCACGACCATTCAGTTCATAAAATGTGAACAAAAAGGTGAATGGAGGTCCACTGCATTCTTCTCCTCACTGGCTATAATCAGGAAAAAGTCAGGTCAGAAAATCACCATGAACCAACAATAAGGGGCATGGCAGTAAACACTGTATTTATCTAAACAACCATAAGAGTGGAAAGTCTGTTGTTTGTTGTTATGCTGCTGACTTGTGTTAGTGATTTGCACCCTCTGCAGGCCAGGTGGTGCATTGCAACAGAATGTAATTATTTTATTAGACATCTATTTTTACTATATATTACATTTATAAATTGGGAACGTTGACAATATTGTCTCTGCTCTTATTCACATGGGGCTACCAGCCTCTTATTTTCACAGAATGTGATCCTCACTAGCTTCCCATCTACCGACACTACCTGTTGTGTGTGTTTATGGGCAAGTTCTCCACCACCTGTTTTGCACAGGGAAGAGTATTTTAAGTTAGGTTGTTGCAAAAGGTACGTGGGTCTCTCTTTAAAAAGATTTCATGATCGGAACAAGACAACCTGTTTAAATGTAGGATTAAGTAAGAACAAATAAAGTGGGTGGAAAATATTTTATAGCTTTGCTGGTTTGCATCAGTTGTTATGGTCACTTTTTGTCTGATGAGACATCACATTTGTACAAGCTGATAATCTACTGTTCAACAGGTGTCTGATAAATTGCTTGTAATGTCTCACTAACCAGGGGATTTTGGTTCGCTTACTGATTACAAGAGTCGTCATCGACTTTAGTCAAATACAACCTCAAGTAAGCAGAGAAGAGACAGAATCAAAAATCCACGTTCAGTTCCGGGTGTCATGAGGCATACCCAGTCACTTTATCAGACGTAATAATCAGCTGAAATTACATTATTAGAACAATAAAAAATGTTTACTAATTAGCCAGTAATGTATTGTGCATCCCTCCAAAAGTGTGTGAGTGAGTGACATGTTCCTTCACACATACTGTAGTTTATTTTGATTCAGTTCCACGCACACTGTCCTGCTGTCCCAAATACTCACTAGAGCAACAAATGTGGATTAATCTGCTGCTGAAAATAGCCCCAAACAAATGTTCTCTTTCCCCCTGTTTGAGTAACATTTAACTACCTTGTCCAGCTGTTTAGGGAGAAAAACAGTTTGTGAGCTGTTGTTAAAAAGATATCAACTCAGAATCACTGTAGGTACTAAACACTAAAACTAAATTGGTGCTGTCTGACCATCTAAGCTTGAATGTTGAAGACAAAACACAGAGGAGGCTGATTGGAAACGTGTACAAAAAATAGTCTAAAAATCCTGCCCAGTCCCAGAGCTGGTAAACACTGTAACAGATAAAAACATGAGATTGATGTGGAAACTGTAACCTTCTTCACAATAATACAAAAACAGAAATGTAATACTTCTATTATGTTTTCCATATGGTTTACCATCATTTAAGGTTTCATTGGTGCACTTATAGTCATCTTGTATGGCTGTGTCCTCTTCCTTGCTGTGTCTGCACTGGTTTATTGGCACCGACTGAACAGTCTGCTCCACCAGCTCTATCTCAACAAACCAACCCCAAATTTTTATAAAACAGTAGTGTTTCCCCTTGGGTATTCAATTTCTTTGCACCATGTTGTAAAATGTGCACTACGTTTGGATGGAGACCTGACTAATGTTTCTCATGGTCAATCAATACACGATTTGCTAAGCTGATTCTGGGCTGGTGGCCCAGGTAAGAGGGGGAAGAAACGACCTTTGGAGGTGGTCTGGATATGGTGGTCCAATTGGTGAATGGGATTCCCACAGCAGAGCAGACCAATCTTGTTGGTGGTGCAGCACAGCTCTATTTGAATGCGAGATATCCTGGACTGAGGAGAACTTATACATAGTGCATACAGTGCTAACTGTAAAGGACGTAACACTTTCCAACACCATTTGTCCCCATTGGCTTTGATTTGGAAGTGATTGTATCCCTAAAGGCTTAAAAGACAGTGATAGATGTATTTTGTGACAGGTTGATGGGGTGGAACATAACACAACTAGGGATCATTTTATACAATAAATTTAGGAAATAGTAAGTTAAGGAAAGAAAAGTTGTTAGGCCTGTGTTCAGCACTAATGCTTCCACTGCACCTTGCTGGCAAAACTGTGAATTTTACCTCTTGCTTGATGCAGCAAGTTTTGTTGAGTCCATCTTTCAGTTCACTGAAAATGAAATATTAAAGTCAAGTAGTGTGTGCACAACAGTTTAAGATAGTGTCATGATAGTGTTTTTATCACTGTCACTACTGTTGTTTAGAATATTGATATTAATGATATTAATAAATATTAGATTTTTATACAAGGAAACCAATAATTGTTCATTTGAAAGAGGCAGAGAGGGGCAGATTAGTTCATTTCTCTCTGATAAACTCCTGCTGTTTTAGAAATTACTTGAAAGTATTTAGGAAGTGGCAGCATGTTTGATTATCAGTATGTTATTTTCTTTTTTCAGATGTTCCCAACGATGTTAAGCTGAAGGTGTCATGTCAGTGGAGTGTAAAGCCAGTCCAGGTGAGTCAGTGCACTTTTCTCTTTACTGTTACTGTTTACTGTTAACCCCAACATGGTGGTGTAGAAATGAAAGTAAAATTAGTTTCCTGGTGTCCTGGTGGTGAACAAAATATTAGCTTTCAATATACAAGAAATCCAGCCAAGGAAATTAGGTGTCTTATCCTGTACCACAATTACTGAAACCAGGTTTCTTGTATACTGAAGAAATCACACAGCTGCAGACTGTCACTTAGCTACATAAGTGCATGTGCAAATAGGTGACAAATTAAAGGAAGGACCCTGAATAAATGAGTGGAAAAGCAATATCGACTGCAGATGCCTCCACACAGGTGCATTGCATTGTGCAATTAAGCAGTTAACATCCAATTATACTCAGGTCCATGTATTAAAATGCTGAAGAGGCCCTGTTGAGCTTTAATCACAAAGACGGCTCAACTGGCTAGTATATAAATGTAATGTATATAAATAGTATTTAAATGAGGCATTGTGGTGTAACAGAGATACCAGGCCTATAAATCATATTCTCCAGATGTAGGGAAACATGCTTGTTTAGTGCAGACCATAGCAAAACTCACATCATCATTTTTATTTATGTCTTCTTTTTTTCAGTGAAAACGAAATTCACAAATTGCCACTAAAATCATTACTTATATCACAATTGCAATATCTGTCAAAATAATCCCAATATTATTTGCATACTGTTCAGTCCTAGTGCTTCAGTGAGGGGATCTGGGGGCTCTGTTATGCTCTGGGGGCCCTTTTACTGTCATGGTTTGGGTTTACTTGTGGCAGTGGCTCTGCTGCTGATGGCAGGGAAGTTGATCCAGGCTCTCTGCTGCAAATTTATGGATTATTATTGATTACCAACCCCACCCCCCACCCACCCTTTTTTAACAGCAGAGACGACAGTAACATTCAGGTAACATATGTTTGTAGTTGCGTAGAGTATATATTGTATGTGCATTTCACTGATGTAAAATGTTATATACATTGTGTTATATTGTGTCAGTTACAAAATACAAGTTCTGGAAATCAGTAGACTAGAAAGCCAACCCCTCTTTTTTTTTTTTTCTTTTTACTTTCTAGTAGAGATAGACTGATATGGTTTCCAAAATTTCAATATAACTGAAATGTATAACTGAAATGTTATTTTATCTTTCACTTGTCTTTGTTTTAAGTTCAAACAAAAACAAAGGGTGCAGGGAGTTCCCAGGGTCAGCAGCATCTCTTAGCTCAGAGCTTCTCCACCCGGCAAAACCTTTTCTCCTCTCGCCGTGTTTGCGAGCACTGTGCATGCACAGCTTTCACTGTTGATTTGCTGTTACCCGTGCATTTAACCAATCAAATGGTGTTGTGGGTGGGACAATACTGGAGACAGTGTAGTGACTGCTAACAGAGAGGCGCGGCTGCATCAGAGCCAAAATAGCCCAGTTTGAAATTGATCTCTTATTGGCCGTCGGATTAAAAAAAAGGCTGATGCTGATATGTGTCACAATGCTGAATATCTATCCCTACTTTCTAGTTAAACTAGTCAAACTGAATTAATTGGTACAGTTTAGCTCTCAGTAGTGACTTTGGCAGATTGTATGTAAGCAAATCGAGCACATGATGATGATGATGATGATGTTATATAATAGTACTGCTAAATTAAAGATACAAAAGTAAGTAAACATCTCAGATTAGTTTAAGTTGATAAAATAAGTTTGTTCTTACCTGTAATTCATTATGTGGCTTGATAAAACACAGATTGCCTTACGTAGAGGAAACGCTGAAAAATCCATATTTGTATTTGCAATAGGGCTACAGTCATTGCTCTGCTGTAGTGGAGGGATACTACTTCCTGTTTAATAGTATAATTATTCTGGTCAGAAATATCATGGTAAATGGTATCATCAGGATGATAATCAGACTTGAAATACTACTACTAGTACTGAAATATTGCATTTTACTTTAGTTTTACAATGTTTCCTTTGGATTTTATCAAACACTTAACAGCGAAATATAAACTGTAAATTCAGCATAAACATAAGATATAAATGTACTGGGAAAAATTCAGTACAGTTGACAGGGATTTACTTTGAGTATAGCAGTGTTTATTTCTTTTAGATTTTACTCTTTTATATGTGTTATTTAGAATGATTCCAGTGATCTGATTGGTCAATAGTTGGGCTGTTGACAGGTTTTGATCTGATCCTCTGAAGTTAACTTGCTCCAGAGCAGAGTTTAGAAGATTAAGAAAATGTGAGAGAATACATACATGACAACAAATGATGACAGATTTCACTGTTTTATTCTTATATTGTGAGGTATGTAACAAGAGGAACAACACAGCACATTGCACACTAACAGATTCCGTCCACCAACAACCAGTCTTGATTCTCAAACCTCAAAATCTCATGTGGCAATGGGGGTTCAGGCCAAAAACTGGCTTGAAAATCTGGTAGCGTGTACCCCAGGTAAGCAGTGTGACTGTGTTGCCCCTCTGACTGTTGAACCCTCAGATCTGAGGAAGAAACCTCACGACCATGGTAATTTATTGAACAGTTCAAAGTCGTCGTAACGCCAAGTGAATATTCATGTCCTCCATACTGCTGTTTCTGTGTTGGTTCCTCAGTTTTCCTGCTGCTGGCTGTTCTCTCTGGATCCCAGAGGAGTGTTCAGCTCTGCTTAGTAATCCATTAAACCGCAAATGCTCATAATGACCACAGTCTCCAACACTGTGCCTCTTGCAAGGAACACAGGGTAAAGCGTGGTTGCTGAGTGTGGTAGCTGTTTCATGTATGTGTACTAAGATAACAAGTAGGACTATTATAATGTATAAAATGTATGGGAAAGTGTGTGTCAGTATACAATTCAATTCAATTCAATTATATAGCGCCATATCACAACAAAAGTCATCTCAAGGCACTTTTCATATAGAGCAGGTCTAGACCGTACTCTTTAAAATAGGTATTTACAGAGAGAGACCCAACAGATCCCACCAACCCTAACCCTACTAGAAGCAATAGTAGCAATTTCTAATTCTAGCAGCAGGTGTTGAGTGGAGTTGTAGGAGCAGCAGGAGACTTGTCATCACAGGTCAGACTCTACAGCTCCAGAGGCAGAAAGAGAGAGAGAGAGAGAGAAGCTCAGTGCATCATGGGAGATCTCCCGGCAGTCTAGGCCTATAGCAGCATAACTAAGCCTGATAATAATGAATTACAGTAGTCCAGCCTGGAAGTAACAAATGCATGGACTAGTTTTTCTAATGTTGGTGATATTACACAGGTGAAAGAAGGCAGTCCTAGAAGTTTGTTTTATATGTGAGTTAAAGGACATATCCTGATCAGATAGATAGGATTTAAACCAGTTTAGTGCAGTGCCTTTAATACCAATAAAGTGCTCCAGTCTCTGTAAAAGGATGTGATGGTCAATCGTATCAAAAGCAGCACTGAGATCTAACAAGACAAGGACAGAAACAAGTCCATTGTCTGATGCTATCAGGAGGTTTGTAACTTTTATGAGTGCTGTCTCTGTGCTGTGATACAGCCTAAATCCTGACTGAAAAACCTCAAATAAACTATGATCCTGGAGAAAATCACACAACTGTTTTGCAACTGCTTTTTCTAGGAAGATTTTGAAAAGAAAGGGGAGGTTAGAGTAGGTCTGTAGTTGGCTCATGACTGCGGCACATAACCTGTTAACAAGGACAGATTTAACATGTCTAATACAGGACTGCAAATTAAGGGCAGAGCTTCCTTAAACAGCATTATTAATGTGTAGTAAATAGTAATGTCAGTACAGGCTAGGAATGGGACGATATACGATTTTATCACCCATTGCAATAAAAAACACTCACAATAAGTTGATCATAGTGAATTTCCATCATTGGGATAGTCGTGAATCACGACAATCATTAACATCCTGACAAACGACTTGCAGAAACTTGCAGAAACGGTCTGGCTTGCCCACATTACAGTCCTGTATTGATTTATATTGAACTGCTACAAGGGGGAGCTGCATCTTTCCAGTCAAGCCCATCACCATCGCTGAGGCTCGCTTTGCCCATTGTATCCCCCACAAAACAAAGTTAAATCCGATCTGTGGAAATACTGTGGATTGGCCGTTAGCTATGTAGCTAAACAACAAATAGCTCCACTATCTCAGACTGGAGCGGAGCTTTGGTCTCTGGCAAATTGACTGCAATTTACTACAGTTTTTCTTTTCAGTGTTAAACATAGCATTAATTTAACCATAGCCCATAAGGAACAGTTCATATCAATTAGAATTTATTTACTTTTACTTTATTTATTTATTGTCTTTATTTTTCCTTACTTTTGAAGGGGGACCTCATGATTTATAATTACCTGTTTGATTACCTGTTTGACGGATGTTAACTAAAAAACGATGTGTCCTATCTGTGATGCAGTAAAAATGTTTGTTTCTTACCAAAATGTAATGTAAAGTGGTTTAAGTGTGTTATGGAGCCATTTGAAGAGTCCAAAGCATATTTTCATGATTATCGCAATAATATTGTTTATTATTTTGGCCAGTATAATCGTGACATGAAATTTTCATATCGTCCCATGCCTAGTACATACATGCCAAAGATGTGCTGAGGTGTGTGAGATAATTAAGAAAACATAGAACTTGAATGTTTTCCATTCCACAGTTTGTCCACCAGAGAGCTCTTGCAAGTTTACTTTTCAAATATAAAGTGTCCTGTTGATTATTACAAAGCTTGGTCACCATCACCATTGACCATAAATAACAAAAATGTTTTTTATGTGATCTGTTTAATAACTAATAATAAGTATATATGTTGATATATCTTACTTAGAATTTTTTATATATGTGACTTTGATATAATTATCAGCCTCAATAATCCAGTAAAGGCCTGGATCTTCTCTAGGGATGTGGCCAGATCATTTGGAAGATGGAAATTGTTAAAGAAGGCATGAACTACTTTCTTGTAGGTTATAGGTTTATCATGGTGGCCTTATTACTTTAACTACTGAAAAAAATATGAATAGATATTGTTAGAATATACCTTTTTTATCAAGAAGCTAAGATTGTTGCTGCTCAAACAACTTTGTTCTTAAAGATGTCCCATAAATGAAATATTCCTAACAAATGTGGGGATAAAGATGACCCTGTGGCCTTTCCTTGTACACAGTATATTTTTTTAGCTCTATTGGAGGTGAGGGAAGAAGAACAATAAAAAACAATATAAAAACAATCAGTATGTTGTTCTGTCTGTCCGACACTGTGCTATTATGGGGAATAATATACATAGCAGCTTCTTTGGACCAATGAAAGAGCTTGATGGTTGATTTTATCTCATTTGACAGCATAGCTCAAAACCTGTAATAGTCGAGCAGGAGAAGCACTGATGCTAATGCAGCCCTGCTATTTATAATGGTCACAGTCTTCGGGGTGGGGTTATGCTGTGTGGGGGCTCCAGTGCGTCATCGAGCCACTGTTTCAGACCTGTCCATAAAATCCTGCTACAATTCCACAGTTGTAATAGTAAAAGTTTACAGACTTTACACATGTTTTAAGGAACTATTTTCTAACACAGTGTGTTCAGAGACAAATCTCTGAATTTGCTTTACACTGACTTTTAAGTGTTATAGAGAGATGACAGATTGTGTTTCAAACAGTTTGTTTTTTTCTCCTGAGCATTAACAGTGTATCACTGACTAGCTGTCATTTGTGTATGTGTCTCCATTGTCTAAGTTGTGTCCATCACCTCAGCCTTCTGCAAACAGCATTATTCTTTCCAGAGTCTGTTCACTTACACACATGCACACACACACCAAGTTCCACCACAGAACATTAATTGAGGCCCAAACAGTAGCTAATTCACTGCATGGTCTTCTGCTGACCGTGGTTGTGTCTTGTGTGTGTATATGCGCACGTGTGTGTATTTGTTGCCTCATAGTACTCAGCTTCCACATGCTGCTGGAAGCTCCTTTAATTAGCACAAAGAGCCAAAAGAATTGAGGTGACATGCATGTGCTCACACCCAGACAAACTGTTACTATACTCCTACAAAACAGCACACTGTGTAGAGTAACCAGAGTAACAGTGGTGGTTGAAGGACCATACACTTAAACTTGGTATGTTCTCAGGGTCATTGTGAAGGCTGCTTTGTTTGTGTGAATGATGAATTAGTAAATTGCATTTGAATTATGAGTGAGCAGCTTCTTTGTGCTAAACTGACTAATAATGCCATAAGAAAGAAGATAAGTGCATTGAGTAATTGATCATCCCTTGGCTGTCTTTTCATTTCAAGCATCTGTATCGATGTTCTCTGTAGATTGTGGCCCAAAGAAATGTAGTATCACATCTTTGTGTGGGTACATTTGGCTTTAATTGGGTTACCATTAGATATTTTGTGTTTAATTCAAGAAGTTAAGTTTTGCAGAATTTAGCAAAATTTTGTATGTTCAGTATCTGTGTGGAAATGAATAGGATTTTTTCTTCAAGATGCCCCAAATAACTCCTCCCACATCAAAACTGTATGGGACAGGTATATGAGACAAGTTTAAAACCAGTTTAAAACCTCAGTTATTGTTGTTTCTTTGCTAAGCTATTTTAACCAAAACCATATTTTTTTCCTAAATCTAACCAAACAGATACTGTTCCGTAACATTAACCACATGTTAATTACTGTTACCATGATGATGAAGCCCTGTCTTCGGTTGGTGTGCTGCCACTCTGCAATACGTCTTGCCATGGGTAGGGGGCAGTGCTTTAGGAAACGGTCCTCTTAGTCTAAATAAAGTGTAGGAGCAAACAACCAATATGGTTGCATGAGTCGGAGGACTGGAGGCAAAATTCAAAGTCACTGCCCTTTGAGTCTGCAGATGTGTCAGAATTGTACAGAGCAGCTTTAAGAAATGAATGCTAATCGAAAACTTATCTCTTGTTCTCTCACCCCTCTTTGCCTTCATCCTCTAGGTGTCTTTTTCTGGGATGTCCAGGCTAAGTGGCCTGAGGGGGTTCAGCCCCAAAGCACAGACCACTGGCACAGACACTCCCACTGCTGAGAGACTACACAAGCTACAAGCTACTCTACAGAGGGACACTTCCACATACAGAGACACCTGCATGGCTGCTTGAAAGAGAGAACTAACCAAACTAAGGCTAAGGCTGAACTTTGGATCAGATATTCAGGACCCAACTGGTCTTCAGGCAGACACCACCTGTGTTGGCGTTTGCTTTTATTAAACCAACTTCCATTTCTTCTTCTTGGATCTCCTGATATTTTACATTCCATCCATCAAATAATCTATCCTTCCATTCATTGTTTTTGTGCTGCAGAGCTAGAGGTGTAGAGCAGGTAATGGATAATGCTGGCCATGGTGACCTAGTGTAAATGGCTATTCCTCAGCACAGCTTAGTGCCAGTATCTACTGCTCGATCTCCCTCCTCCACTCCCTCCTCCTCTTACCCCTACTTCACCTCTCTGCTCTTTTTGTCTGTTCACCCCTGCTGCTTTCTGCCCAGTCCTGCCGCTCCCCTCCAACACCATGGTAGGTGCAGGCTTGGGTGTGTGGAAGCTAATGCGAGGAGTCCGCCAGCTGGAGCTTCACCGCCTCATCCTGGCACTGATCATCTTCTGCTTGCTGTCCATGGCCTTCCTAGCTTACTATGTCTCCAACAGCCCCAAAATCAAGGAGGCCCCCCCTTTACCATTCAGTGACTGTGGTGGAGGAGGAGGGATGTCACCAGGAGCCAGTACGGGGGCCGCTGGAGGAGGGCCTGGTGTCCAGAGGGCACCACTTTTCCTTCCCCCGCGGCAGGGACGATTACGGCAGGTCAAGGCGGTGGACAATTCCAGGACAGAGCCTGTAGTTCTGGTGTTTGTAGAGAGCATCTACTCCCAGCTGGGCCAGGAGATTGTAGCCATATTAGAGTCTAGCCGCTTCCACTACCGGACAGAGATTGCTCCTGGTAAAGGTGACATGCCCACATTGACAGAGCGTAACCGTGGACGCTACACACTTATCATCTATGAAAATGTGTTGAAATATGTCAACCTGGATGCGTGGAACCGTGACTTGCTGGACAAGTACTGTGCTGAGTATGGAGTAGGTGTCATTGGCTTCTTCAAAGCTAATGAAAACTCTCTTCTCAGTGCACAGCTTAAAGGGTTCCCTCTCTTTCTACATTCACACCTGGGACTCAGGGACTACCGCATCAATCCCAGTGCTCCTCTACTCTACATCACCAAGCCCAACCAGGTGGAGCAGGGCTCTTTACCAGGGGAGGACTGGACCATTTTTCAGTCTAACCACTCTACTTATGAACCAGTGCTTCTGGCCAGCACCAAGTCCTCTGAGGCACTAGCACATTTTGGACCCAGCCCCCTGCGGACCCTCCATGCAACAGTGGTCCAGGACTTGGGGC
The DNA here is from genome assembly GCF_001640805.2 of Lates calcarifer. Classification (NCBI taxonomy): domain Eukaryota; kingdom Metazoa; phylum Chordata; class Actinopteri; family Centropomidae; genus Lates; species Lates calcarifer. The sequence continues at coordinate 21,428,601 of NC_066848.1, read as the reverse complement.
TCCATGATGGTATTCAAAGAGTTCTTTTTGGGAACAACCTCAACTATTGGCTTCACAAGCTGGTGTTTGTAGACGCCATCGCCTACCTGACAGGGAAGAGGCTGTGTTTGTCCTTGGACCGCCATATCCTGGTAGATGTGGATGATATTTTTGTTGGCAAGGAGGGAACCCGTATGAAGGTGTCAGACGTAGAGGTGGGTAGGCCAGAGGTCTCAGCCAAAGTCTCACACAAGTCCACAATAATATTAAGGTAGAGGTGATCGATTTAAGTTGCCTTTGTGTAGTGGTTGATTTTGAGATGCTGACATTCATTTAAAAACAGTAATAGATTAGTAGTTAAAGGATCCATTTTTTTGTAGGAGTTAAATATTTATAATGTAAATATGCAATGAACATGAAGTAGGAATCAGTTATACCCTTAAAGTGCCCATATTCTGTGTTTTTATGATAACAATCAATGTATGAAATGACAGTGTGAGAGGTGCCTGTGATAGTGATGAACCTAAAGAGACTTACCAGCTTAATCTGCAGCTCCCCTTGGCTTTATGGTGCTATAATGAACTTGAGCTCATTGTTTATATGTCCAGACCACAACTTTACTATATTGGTTGAGTCTCACCGCTCTGTGTTGTTTTTGGCTGCAGCAGGCAGCTGTTTTCAGAGGAAAAAACCACTGTACACTACCTACTCTGCAGCAAACAACAGACAGAAACAGAGAATAGCTGGTAAAGTCACTCTGCAATTTTAAAACATTTTAAACTCTCTACCAGTGGGTTTTGGTAGCCAACTGAAATGAACTGAAACTCACAGGCCCCTGGGTATTAAGAAGAACACAAAAATTAAAATTTCAGTGCCATTTGCATCTTGGGAAAGGTTGTTGTAAGCACAGGTTTTACCATGCTAACCACTCCTTAGAAATGACTGTGGTGGGAATCAATGACTCATGCTAGAAATTGGAAGGGTATTTAATTAGTTTGTGTCAGCTGTCTGTACATGTAAAAAGCCAGCACTGGCACTTAATGAGATGCATGTTAATAGAACTCTTTATATTGTTGATTGCTGCACTTAGAAAAGAGCTGACAGATTGTCACCATATGAGGTATCGTCACATCAGCATAAAGATATAAGTATCAAAAGTATTAGTAAGAAGTTGGCAGTGTAGTGGTTCGTTTCATCCAGCTCTATAAAATGTATCACACATGTCAAAAATGTCAGCAGGAATGCTTAATTGCTGTCTTGAATAACTATAAGTAGAAACTTTGTGTTGTCACTGAGTATATTTTTCCCCTTTTTACAGGCGTTGCTCAACACTCAAAACAAACTGAGAGCACTGGTCCCTAATTTCACCTTCAACTTGGGATTTTCTGGGAAGTTTTATCACACAGGTATGTAACATCTGACATAATTATATCAGCTTATAAAACAGCTGTGGATTTTTGCATTTGTATCTGTTAGAGGAGAGTTTAAAAAACGCAGCATTTGTGTTACAGCAGTGCCATCTTTTTCACCAATTAAAAATCTGTCCATCTGTGTGTAGAGCCCATTGGAATAATCTTATGTGAAGTCACATAAGACCAGAGATTGCTTTGACACAAAAAACTGAGTGAACATAACTGATGCAGAAGCACTCAATGTGACATAGAAACAGCATTAAATGTGAATCAGATCACATTAATTATGTTTAAACACTGGTGTGTGTGTGTGTGTGGTGTGTGTGTGTGTGTGTGTGTTGTGTGTGTGTGTGTGTGTGTGTGTTTTCAGGTACTGATGAGGAGGATCGAGGAGATGACATGCTGCTGCAACACAGAATGGACTTTGGTGGTTTCCTCACATGTGGAGCCACATGCAGCCTCACCTCTTTCACAATGTCAGTGTCTTAGCTGAGCAGATGAGGCTCAACAAGATCTTTGCTCAGGTTAGCAGCACCAGTGCACTGCAGACATGGCCAGCATCACATAGTGATGGAGAAACGAAGGAGAATGTAGTTTTGCATTTGTTAGTGTGGTTACAGGAATAGTCAAAGGCATGTGGCACTGCATTGCCAGTTAAGGACTATGTGGCTACATGAGTAGTAATGGCTTTACTGCAGTACTGAGATCTTCTCTTTCTTCATAATCTCTTGTGTTGTAGACGTAAGTAGAAACAACACTGTTGAAGTGAAAGATTGTAGAGATATTGGGGATTCATACCATCAGTACACACGTGCATATGTCTATCTGCTTCATTACCTCTCTGCTCTGTTCTCCTGATGATAACTTTCTTTTAACCCTCTTGCCTCTCCTCCCCTTCCACCTATTCATTTGCTGGCATTCTGTCTTCACTCCACACCCCCTCCTCTCCAGGAGCATGGTATCCCAACAGATATGGGCTATGCTGTGGCTCCACACCACTCTGGGGTTTACCCAGTTCACAGCCAGCTCTATGAGGCCTGGAAGTCTGTGTGTGGGGCATCAAGGTGACCAGTACAGAGGAATACCCCCATCTGAGGCCAGGGTACCCCCGTGGCTTCATCCACAATGGGATCCAGGTTGGTCTGCAGTCCTTGAGCAGTACTTGCATTGCATCATTGTTCCCATGGCTAAACTTTCCATTACGGTATATGTGGAGGTGATAATGAAACATAACAGCTCTGCGCATCGGTGCTGAAAAATTTCTCTGTGAAAACTGCAGAAAAAAGCTTGTGAGACATTATTTCTGAAAACTGCCTTTAGTTATTCACATGTAAAGTTTGACACTGCAACACACAAACAAAGTCTCTGTAGCTTGTTTTAATACAGCTTGGTAACAAGGCTCAGTTCAGTGTCAGCAGTATGTGTCATAGACATTAGTATCACATAATAAAATAAAAAAATAAAAATTCATAGCACATAGTAGACAGAAAAACCTGCACATTTATGAGCATGGTACATCCATGCAGTGGTAAATATTCCAGAGTTTAAGGTCCTGCACTTGAAGTGGTTGCCTTGTTGGACAAAGACCTGCAGCACCTCCTAGTGGGCAAAATGGAACATATGATGTGTCAGACCAGACATAAAGTTGTAGTTGCCCATCTTGCAATTACTGTGTGGATCAAAGCTGGATAAATGCCTCACTGTTGTTTGGTCATAAACCTACACTTTTATTTGCGAAAAGAGATTGTATTAGACTTTGTCTGAAGAGGGGATTTCCACTCCATATAACTAAAGAGTAATATCCAATAATATTCTTTATATTTTCCTGTAGTATTTTGTGTCAGACAGAGAGGAATTTCAGTGTTAGTCTTTTGTGATTGGATTTGGATTTGACCTTTTTACTTTAATCTCCCGCTGAAATAAATATTATTTTTCATGTTTGCATATGAATGTATTTTCAACCAACAGCTCTTCATGCTTGATACACTTGTAAAATATGACTGAAGTACATGCAAAATAATGTTTCTTACCCGTGTGCACTGCCCCCAGATGCACACTGACTAAAAATGCTGGTTCCTGTTTATTTGTTTTAACTGCTGTGCAGCTCCTGTCTTTTAAAGGAGTGCAATGGGGCAATCACAGTATACAGAACGAACAAATAAATGGTCAAAAATGGATCAGGCTTTTTATAGCTGGAGCAGTTGATGAGAAGATACCTGAATTAGCCATAGCTAATATCCTGCAGATCAGCCCAGGACATCCCAGGTCCAGTATTGTACTGAGTAATTGCTGATTCCCATCTGACCACAAATCCTGATCTAAAAAAGTAGTTTAAATGTTAGTTTAGAGAAATGTCAACAAGACAGAGACTGAAGACACATACACAATATACAAATATACACCAAAAAACTCTCTTTGTGTATTTTTTTAGGTGTTGCCTCGGCAGACCTGTGGTCTGTTCACACATACAATCTTCTATAATGAATACCCAGGAGGCTCAAAGGAACTGGACAAGAGTATCAGAGGGGGGAACTCTTCCTCACGGTCCTCCTAAACCCTGTAAGAGAACCACCTGCAATGCATACACGCAAACACAAACACACATAAAATCACATCACATCATCATCAATCACAACATGTCAAAGTGATCTGTATTCTTGTGGTATCCAGTTTTATTTGGACTGGTTTGTTTGTAATTGTAATAGATATGTGGTGTCACTTTACTTTAGGACCCCCCTATTTAGCTTTTATAAGCAGTTAATAACATTTGTTAAATGGTCTAATAAACTATGATCCAGTTGTAGGCACTTAACCATCTGTCATCAACATGTGCCATTAGATGGCTGCACTGATTAGAGCTTCATTTTGTTATTCTTAGCTCTTTTTGTAAGTCATACACCGTTCATGCAGTATGACAGGCAGCACTGCTGGACATTGGTTTAAAAATGTTTATTCATTGTCTGTTTGTACAGCACTCATGGGCCCCACATGAGGGGTTAGTTAACAAAGATATTAATAAACATTTCAATGGACAGAAAGTGTTACCAAATATGTTTTTGTTATATTGTTCTGCATGCATGGATGTGACGCTGTATTTTTATGTGTAAATTATGATTATTATTCTACTAAATTTGTTCCTCAGATCTTGATAATTTACCAGTTGCAGCTAACTGAATTTTAGAACAACAGTTCCAGTAAATTTTAAACTAACTTGTAAAATACACTGTGCCCTCTCAATCCAGATCAGTATCTTCATGACCCACCTATCTAATTATGGCAACGACAGGCTTGGTCTCTACACCTTTGAGTCTTTGGTGAAGTTTGTCCAGTGTTGGACTAACCTCAGGCTGCAGACATTGCCCCCCGTTAAGCTCGCTGAAAAATACTTCCAGATCTTCCCTGAGGAAAGAGACCCACTCTGGCAGGTTGGTATACCAGTTTTTTCTGGTATTTTCCAAGTTTGAGGTTAGCTTCAGTGGAAAGGAAAAGACTTTTTAGAATCTGACATTTTTACTGTTTTAATGGGTTTTTGAGAGGAATAGCTATAAAGTTGTCATTGTCCGAATCCCCTGTGGACAGTTTTGTTCTTAATTTATATCGTAGCTAATCATTAAATCAAGCAAGAATTAACGTACTGTTTGTCCAGGTGAAAGTAAACACCACAGGTGTACAGCAAATTTCTTCAGTGCTGTGTTGAATGTATTTGCTCTTTGATGTCACCAACCAGTCCACTTACAGTCAATTAACATGTGAATTCTTGAGATGTGGCCAAATATGTGTTTTGTATGGTCACGGTGACCTTTGACCACTGAAATGTATTGGTTCATCTGATGCGATTTTGGAGGTCAATGTGGTACCAGATATAATGAAATTCCTTCTTGGCTCTCCAGATGTATTGTGTTCACAAGAGTGTGTTCATAGTGATCTTGACCTTTGACCGTTGACCTCCAAAATTCCTGCAAGACATTTCAAAGATATCACATTCACAAGAATGGGATGAACAGACAGATGACCTAAAAACAAAAGAATTTAATGAACCACGTTATTTTTCAGAACCCTTGTCATGACAAGAGACACAAAGATATCTGGTCTAAAGAAAAAACTTGTGACAGACTTCCCAAGTTCCTCGTCATTGGACCACAGAAAACAGGTACCACACTCTCTCCATCTCCATCTCCATTTTCATCTTTATCTTTGTCTGTATATCTCTCTCTTCGTTATGGTAAATGTTCTGTGTTTCCTTAAAGGCACTACAGCACTTCATTCATTCCTGAGCCTCCACCCAGCAATTACCAGTTCTTTCCCAGTCCCACCACCTTCGAGGAGATCCAGTTCTTCAGTGGAGCAAAACTATGACAACGGGATTGACTGGTAAAGACTGACATTCTGTACACTGCCTTCAGAGAGTTCTCAACACTCAGTCACAATCTGAATACAGCATGGCCTAAATTTGGACTCGTGTCACGATTTTTTTGTGTTGCTTCTTTTTTCTTTAGATGTCTCATTTTCTGAGATTCAGTTTGGCTAAACTGATGCTTGAAAGGGTTAAAGCATAGGTTCAGATGTTTTCCCAAGTCTATCTAACACCATACTCACACAAATACTGTATGTACATTTAAAGGGTTGCTAAAGGTAATGATTCCTCCTCTCCATACTGGCCATGAATGAGGAACAAATTCCACAGACCAAAGTCACAGATGTTTTAATATAAAATTCTTCTTTGCTGAGCTGCAGTAGAGGAATATCTCCTGGTAGTCACATGCAGGTTTGTTGCCAGTTTAGGGACACTACTCCAGGAATAAACCTACATGTGAATAAATGATTAACCAAAAAAAAAGAAAACCTACAGCCAAAGCTTTGAAACCACAGTGTTAAAGTTCCGTCAGAGTTCAAGACTTCAGTCCGATCCAGAATCTGTGTCAAACTGTTGTTCACTCACTGGGCCTGTGCAGTTTCATAAAGAAGAATGAGCTGTAAGTGCAGCCAAAGGTGTCTCGACTACATGCTAACTTTAGGCTGTACTAGGATTTGACCAGTTTGTAGAGATCTGTTTTCACTTTGACAGCAAGGAGTCTTCTCTGTTGACCAGTGCCAGAAATGACTGTGATTCAAATGATAACAAAATAAAATGTAAAGTGAAACGATTCAGGGTTGTGATGTTTTTACGATGAGTATTGGTTTTATTTGTGTTCTCCACAGGTACATGGATTTCTTCCCATTCCCTTCTAATGTCAGCACAGATTTCATGTTTGAAAAAGAGTGCCAACTACTTTGACACAGAGGTAGCTTCTAAAAGAGCTGCTGCCCTGCTACCTAGAGCCAAAATCCTGGCAGTGCTCATCAACCCAGCTGACAGAGCTTACTCCTGGTACCAGGTGAGAAACTACCACTCATTCTGCACTGTACACACATTCAGGACTGTGTCAGACTGGACAGTTCCTTGTGGCAGTTGAAAACCCACTTCACTGTCACTTTACTTGATTTGTGTGTGTGTGTGTGTGTGTGTGTGTGTGTGTGTGTGTGTGTGTGTGTGTGTGTGTGACCACAGCACCAGAGGGCCCATCAGGACCCTGCAGCCATCAACAACACTTTCCATTTAGTGGTGACAGCAGGCCCTTCAGCCCCAAGGACCTGCTGGCCCTTCAGAGACGCTGCCTTAACCCAGGGCCTATGCTACACCTGGAGCGCTGGCTGCAACACTACCAGCCCAGCCAGGTAACACACACTGTGGCAGGTGGACATTGGTTCACTGTCAAACTCAAGAGCTGGTGTCAATCCAGGTATTTTTACAAGGTTGCACATCTGATGTCAGATGGTTCTAATATCAATATTGAATTAACTCTGAAATCAACATTTCAGCCCTGGAATGTCATAGAGATCTGTCTTTCACCACATTACAGACACGTAATGTTAGCTAGTCAGATGGGTCTGCCAAAGCTCTTTGCATTGTTTTGTGTCATGAAGTACAGGGTCCTGAATGACGTTCATCAGTCACATGAGTCACAGACCCCTATAATGCAATGACTTCCTCTAAATGTTGCCACAAAGAGCTTGACTGAAACGTCCAGATGTGAGTCATGGATGACACTGACTGTGTGTTTGTGTGCACATGCATGTGTTTTAGTTGCACATTGTGGATGGAGCCCTGCTGCGGACCAACCCAGCTCTGGTGATGGAGGGAATCCAGAGATTCCTCGGTGTCACTCCCATCTTCAACTACACCCAGGCTCTAATGTTTGTAACACACGCGCGCACACACGCACACACACACACACACACACACACACACACACACACACACACAGTTCATCTAGAGGACCTGTATCCATGAAGGAAAAGTTCAACATTCTGTTTGAAAGCAACAAAAAAGCATGAGAGAGAGAGTAACCCAGCAATTATTCTTCCTATACTCCTCTACTATATGCAAGAAGTGTTTGACTGTAACATACTATATGTCTTCAGGTATGATGACAGCAAAGTTTCTGGTGTCAGCGAGTGGAAGGAGGTCGAGCTAAATGCCTGGGGAAGAGTAAAGGCAGGAAGTACCCAGAGATGAGTCCTGAGGTACACCTACACCTCACACTGTCATCACTGTACTTTACTCATTGACTGGCATGTGCAAGCTCTTTAAAGGATCATTTTGGTTCACTAAAAACTCGGGTCTAATTTTGGCCATCAGCTCTATCAGTAATAATAATATCATACTCACCAAGTTAACAGCTGAGATCCAGGAATACTGTGGCATCACGAGTTCACACAAATATGATGGTGGGATCAGCAGCCACACTGCTTGTGAACTTGGATGGTGACTAATATCTGCGCTCAACAAGCAGCCACAACCTGTCCATAACCCTGTAGCTTTCACTGTGCTCTCTGATCAACATGTCGTGACTTTGTGTGTGTGTGTGTGTGTGTGTATTTTATTATTTTTTTTACTGGTGAAGGAAAAACACACATAAAAAGTGGTTGACATATGCACACAATACTAAACATCACATACATGTAGTCATGCATGACAAGACAAGGACAGCCCTTTTTTACATTGTGGTTTTAAATTCAGGAAAAAAGAAAAGAGAGAAGAAAAAAAGGAGTTTTTTGTTTTTTTTGTTCACCCCCCACCCTGTTATTAATTTGCCCCAGCTCCCCACCCACCCACATAAGCCCGCCATTGCTGAAAATAGTCTCCTACAAATGCACTTTTTATAGATCATATATTTAGGAAACCAGAGTTATCCTTTAAAGGTTCAGCAGCTGCTGAGTAAACCTCTATTTATCATCACATTTTCAACATCTGTATATTATATCAGATTATTTCTCTCCAAGTTCTACTGATCTCTGACCTTTCCTTGTGTGTGTGTCTGCATGGACAGTCGCGTGCCTTTCTGGCTGAGTACTACCGTGAGCACAACATGGAGCTGCTGCGTCTGCTCAATCGACTGGGACAACCGCTGCCATCCTGGCTCCGCCAAGAACTCCAGAGCACCAGCTGGAGCTGAGGCCATAAGCTCACAGATAGACAGACAGACAGACAGACAGACCACAGAGAAGCCGGGACTGGAGTCTGTGGATGAGCCAACACTTGGCTCTGGGTTAGACTGAACTACCTAATCTGGAATCAACAGCAGCACACACTAAAAGAGCTACCGGGTTTTAGCTGATGTTACTGGTGCTCCCGTTCAATGGCAAAGAGAAGACAGCATGAGATCTTTCTGAAAGTGTTGGTCCCTGTTGGAGAAGGATTCCAGTGGACTCTCCCTCCAGCTCCTGATTTGTTGCCGACCTCCCATGAGCACTGGGCAGCCGTCAGCCTCAGTTGGTGTGTGTGGGACGAGGGGGGTCCGGGCCTGACCCTGCACGCATCAGTTTGCTGTGGATCCAGAGGGACTGAGTGACCAGCAGATTTGAGGTATAAAGATCAGATCAGACCGCCTTAATGTGAGGAGAGAAACTCACAGGATGAGACCGTGCAGATGTGGAGTGTGTAACTGGACACAGGACTACATGCACAGACACACAGACACTCACATGTCTCATCTCTCCACAAGAATGATTGTAAATCAGTCCATTTTCAAAGCAGTTGTATATGTTAGGTTTGGGGGGACAGGTGGGAGACAGAATTGCCAGCAGCCTGAGGACGACAGTACAGCCAGACAGTCCATATCCTGGTCAAGAGTTCTCTGTTTCACACACACATCTACCTGCAGGTGGGGCCAGTAGTTGGAGGGCTGCGTTCCCTTTTATCACCGTTTACCAGTATGTTTACTGTAGGAACAGACATTTTAAAATGGATTAGGTTAATATGATGAAAGGTCAATGTAAATATCATGTTTAGATTTGGTACATAACTGAAGTCCAGGTTTGGTCCAGGCTGTGCCCACACTAACATCCTGTCAGGGAGCAGCTTCTTATGCCTAGTTTCTTCACTAAGATAAAGAGAGCTTTTGAATGATGACAGACTGATCTCCTGTTTAAGTTCACTTACATTCTTGCTTTTAACCTACATCCCTTTTTTTAATTTGCTGCTCACGTGTTGACAAATGGAGTGAACCACAAAATCCTGTTGAGTGACGGTAAAGTTGTGGGACTAAATTTTCAGTTATTTGAATTGATACAAATGTCTGTGTGATTCTGATTTTCGTACCTCTGGGACAGAGCATGAAGGTTCAGCTTTCACATCAGCTCTTAATAATATAGAGAATGGTCTTGGTTACATTGACTGTCCAGTGTCAAGGCAAAACAGTTAGTTTGTTTTCTGATTTCTTGCTCGGGCTGGAGACCTCTCCCTTGAAATAGCTGCTGATGCTCATGGTTACTGTGGTATTAGGAGTCATTATACATACTAAGCTGGGACAACATTGGTCAGAACCAAAATTGTAAGTATTGTTTGCCTATTGTGTGGATGAAATTAAGGTTACCCTAAAGGGGTATTCTAGGGATTCAGTATTGCACTCCTATAATGTTGGGGGTCTCACAGGAGATAGATGAAAATATGGTTGCAGCAAAAAATTCCAGCAAAGACTGAGTTATCCTAACATTTATAATATGGGTCAAGCTCCAAAAACACTGAGATTGTTCCTTCCTGGCTGGTTAATAATCACATCTCTCAAGCTTCACATCTCCAGTTTATAAGTCAGGTGTTCTGTTTATAGTCTCCAAGCCCTAGCTGAGGAAACACCATCATGTCATGAGGGTTATTTTCTCAGACTTGACAAAGCTCCCCCTGAACCACTCAAAACATCATTTAGTTGACACAGGACTAAACCTAACTAGTGCATTGACTTGGACATAGAGTGATGTTAGCCATCCTGAACAGCGATGTACTTTTGTCATCACTCAAAAATTCAACATTTTCATAGTGATAAATAGTTAAGCAGCTGTCAGCACTGATTCTGAGATGATCATGAGGCACAGCACTGGACCTCAACTATTTAAAACCTACTGTTGTGTTTGACTGTGATGGGGGATAAGCACCTCAGTCAGTAAGAGCTACACCCTAGGCTAAGAAAAAAACTTCATCACATGTCAAGTGTCTTCAGAAAAACCAAAACAGAATTCTAAACACACATCACCCCACATTCTTTTGCACCCGTCTCCACCTGAGGACAGTAACCCATGAATGTCACAGGACAAGAGAAGAGACGTCAGAGACCGTATGGAGACGAATCAGAAGCTGCTGTCTTGTTGTTTTCTGTTTGTTTTGTATAAATGTCAAAAAGGCCAACACTGTATCATCTCTAATAAACACATGGAGAGGTTGGAAATGATGTCTGCTGCCTCTTTTTTTACCTCAGTTATCTCATGTGAGGTATGTGAAAGTAGAAATATTCACCCAGAAAGCTTTACAATAGAGAGCTGAAAGGCTTGTCAAAACCACACACAGGATGGGAAACACAACTTCCTTCCTTTGAGTATTTTTAAGAGGGCTCAGTAAGGTCAGCAGGTACAGTAAAAATGATCTTGAAAAGAAGGTTTTATTTTCCAAGAAAAGACCACTGAGCCCTTCTCACCATTTCTATTTAGGTCAGTATGTGTCATTATGGAGAGTTAGAGCACCCTTCCCACTGAACACAATGCCAAACTGTATTAGCAAACATATTATCCCTAAGTGTGACAATTTGGACAGAACTACTGAACAGGATAAGCCACTACAGGAATATGTGGGTGGGTGTAGGGGTTACAGGCCAAGTGCCTGAGAAAACCCTGAGGCCAGTTCATCAATGATGAGAAAGGACAGTAATATTTTGTGCTCTGCAGCCGCATGCTGAGTCCAAGAAAAAGATGATGCTCTCAATGTAAACTTCAAATACACACACACAAAGGCACAGCTATAGGAAAGGTGGGCTTATACCGCTCCTTCCTCACACGTGTTCAGGTTGGTGTGTGTAAAAGCGTTCTGATAACAACTAAACTCTGGCTTCTTCACACAGTCCAAACTCTCAAAGGGTAAGCAGCACAGCAAATGGATGGGATAGATGGATGGGTCGGTTCAATGGGATGCTTTGTGTCAAACAGAGCAGAATGATGGTCATACTGTGGGCTGACTGGTTTGTGTATCAAGCTGTCGAATGTGCATGAACAGCCTCCACTGCAGCAGAGCCTGTACAACTCCACAGTAACATCTGCTGCACAGACAGCAGTGTCATACAGCTTGGTGGAGGCTGAGACACAAGAAGCAATGGAAGGATTAACAGTCCTAAACAACTGCACACGTGTACTGCAGACACACAGAAAAAATACTTTAGTACTGTGAACACACATGAATTACAAGAAAGAAACACTGTACAGAAACGCACACACAGAGCTCTTCCAAGAAAATCTGGGCCTTAATCTGTCCACAGCTGTCAGCCACCCCACCCAACACACACACCCGCACTCACAGAGACAATAAGATGAATTCTTTATATCCCTACACACACACACATACTGTATACTGGCAGCACCACACAACTCTAATCTTCAGAGGTGTCATGGGGTCATGAATAATGTTTCAAAGATAATTCACAGAGGCAAACATTTTAAACATTAGTGTACCAACCACTGAAGACAGTTCCATTTGTTTTGAATAATCTGCATGGTGAAGTCAATAAAACCTCTGACAAATGGTAGATGAAGTCAGTGGTCCCACTGAGGGCTTTAAGTGATTGTGAGGAAAAAGACTGTGGTTTATAATATAGGACCATACTTTGCATCGCTCGTCCTGCAATGTTCAAAGTCACTAATATTAATCATTCTGTTTATTTTCATCTTAACATTAACCAGTGCTAGAAATCCCAGCCCCCCTAATGTTTCTACAGTCACCTACACATAAAAACAGCATGCTGAGAAATGTTTACTGGCAAATCTGTGTTTCTCCTCCATGTGTGTCAGAGACATGCTTCACAAGGCAAAAACCATTTCGATCTGGATTGCACTGGTAATGTATAAGATGCAGTTTATAGCCAGAAGACAATGTTGTTGATGTTCCAGGTTGTAAATTTTCATCTGAACAGAAGTAGCCTGATTATCAGTCTTCATTTTCATTCTACCATAATCACTTAAACAAACCTGAGATGTGGCCATTGGTTCAGAGGTCTGGAACCAGGCTTGACTCCACTACTTCCTCTGCAAACATCTGATATAACTGGAATACAGCAAACCCAAAAAGTCGAGGTGTAGACACATCTGTGCACTCTCCTGAGGACAGAGACAAAAATTTTTTAAAAATGATTAATGTTTTTGTTAAGTTTTGCCTCTGAATACTCCTTCCTCCACCCTCAGGCCAAAATGTTGACCCTACATGCTACTAAATTTTTCCTCACGTAATGGGAAGATTGCTGTTACATCTACTAAGCATATTCCTGCTCCCCAGAGGATGAAGCTCTGTGATCTTAATGACTGCATGTCGTTTTTCCTCTACACCAGCCTCAGGACAAACTGCATTTTAAAATCTAATAATGTGTAGGCTGTAGAATATTTGTCAGTATAAACAGTGCTGCCTACAGAGCCTCCATGGAGCTCCTGACTTACAGTTCTGTGTAGGAGGAGGCTGTTGTTACTGATTCAATAGTAGCTGGCCAGAGCAAAGTTTATGTGGTTTATGTAGTCTGCAAATCAGTGTCATGGTATAAAAAATATACTGATCTTAGTTTGTATGAAATAATAGGAAAACATAAGAGAGCTCATTTTCTCACACACATGTTCACATGCTTTCAAAAAGATGTAGTTTCTGCATTATTTTTTAACCATGCAGTCCACAAGTCACTCGAGAGCTGCTTTTCATCAAACTGTGAGTCCCACAGTCAGTTAAGATGATCAATCAGTTTGACGGATGGTGTGAGTCATACTGCCATTATCAACTCTCTCCAACTCATCCTCCACTGAGAGGAAACTCAGGCAACCCCTTCCCCTGGAAATCTCTCCCTCTTCACCTCCCACTCCCACACATTTGCCTCGTTCTTCACTGAGAAAATTCCAAGTGCTTCCATATCAGGCACAAAATGTGTTGCCCCTGCATCGACTTAAAGTCCATTCAAGTAGCATGACACAATTTGACCCTATCAACCAGAAAAACTTGGATGACATTCTACAACATCTGAAATCATCCTCCTGCTGCCTTGATATTCTGCCAACAGGATTGTCTCAGACCTTCTGCAAATTGTCACCACGTCTCTTCTCTCAGGTGATTTCCCACAGGCCCTGAAAACTTCATCATTAAGCCACTCTTAATGAGCAATGGAGAACAATGGAGACACGTCACTAATAAACATTTGCAGGCCCATATCAAATCTCTGATTTTACACTGAACAACTGATTTGATATCAGGATTTGCAGCACTGAGGCTGCACTGGTTAAGATCTTCAGTGACATCCACTAAAACACTGACAGTGGCAGAACTGTCAGAACTGGCGTACTAAAATGGTTTGAAACGTACTTGAAGGACCAAGGGACTATAGCTCTGGGTAAGTGCATTGAACAAATCATCGATGGATGTATTGAATTTTCCTCATTTAAACAAAGACAAAACTAAAGTAACTGTTTTTGGAGACCTCAGTTGATTTAAATCAAGGCTGAAAAGCTTTCTGTCCACCACTGCCTTTTATTAGTGATAATAAATAATCTCTCATTTCTTACATTTTTATTTTGCATTCTACTCTTGTCTCTCTTTTAACCATTTTAAATTTCTATGTGCTGTACAAATAAAGTTGCCTTGCCTTTAACTGTATATATCTATATACAGTTAAAGGCAATATATATCTCACATTACCAAAGTTTAGGGCTGTCAACATATTCATATAGTCTGGATGCAGAGAATTCTATCAGTTGTATCAATGTCAGTACTGTTTAAGGGTTAAAATGACATGACACTCCCTCTGTGCACTCAGAGGCAGGGACAGTCTGTGACAAGCTTGTTTACATTTGCACCAGGGCATCACATGAGCAGAGCCACCCCATTAAACTAGATTCATGCAATGAATGGTTAAAACCTTGATACGAGTATCCTATCTGCAAAATGTCCACCAAACGTTCAGTACAGGAGCTGGAGGTGAGAGTGCTGCAGAGCTCATCACAGAACCACCCACTTCCCCTCTCCACTCTGGTTTAGATCCAAATGTGCCTGAGGAGAGAACTTCATTACACAATTCATTTTGTGGTCATTACGATTTGTCACTGTCCTTTCACTCAGGGTGGTCAGCATGGTTCCTTCTCTACTGCTGATTTTCCTTCACCTGAAATTCCAAAACAAAAATAGAAATAAATTCCTGGTCAGTCCCACCGCCTCTCTCCAGATGACTGGAGAGTGGAAAGCCTTGCGATTTCACCTGTCAACATTCAAACAGACTGAACTCTCTCAAGTGATGAGGGCAGGTCAATTTGTGAACAGAGGTGAATGTGTCTGGCCTTATTACAAGACAAGCATGTATATTTGCATGATTGACAAGAATCTCAGCCATGGCAGCTACCACCAGCCGATCCCAGCTATGCTCCAGGCCTCCTCCCTTCTGACCAAATTGAGATTTTCTGATTTTCCTGCTCCTGAAAAGCAGGTAGTGGCAAACTAAACTCCAGTGTGTGGCAGCCATCTGGTAACATAACAGCATCACCGTCATTTGTGTCCTCTATGTCTTCTGACATATATGAAAATGAAAAACAGTGAAGTGACGTGAAATTGGCTGCGGCTAAGTCAACCACAAACATGAACAGTTCCCAGCTGATTTGTTTTGGCTGTCTGTTGTCTCACTGTTGCATGAAAAAAAACCAAACACACACACACACACACACACACACACACACAGAGGCCCACTGAGTATTGCAGTTTCCATAGCAACAGTGATAGTGATGGAGAGTGGGTTGGTGTTGGTGGAGGGTGGCAGGGAGGTTGAGCAAGAGAACGACAGAGAGTGTGAAACTACAGCAGTAACTGAGGTGGAACAGTGGAACTGAGAGTGTATGTGAGTGAGGGTAAAAAGAATGAGTGGAAAACAGAGCCAAAGAAAGAGAAACAGGGCGCTGTTTTCTTTGTTTTCTCTCTAGTGCACACATTCATTCATGCATCAGCCCTGCTCCCCTCTTCCCAGGTGGAGGGACAATGACGCTGGCTCTCTGACTATCTCTTCTCATTATCATTCCCCCTCCCCCTCCATCCGTCTCCCACTACAGCTGGATAAGCCAACCACTAACCGGCTCGAATCTCCGTTACAGAGCAGGGATTTGAAGATTGCACCCTCACATTTGTAATCAGATGTAGGAGAGGATTATCTCAAGGTCTCCTCCATCTTGTGCACAGCCGGGGGCTGCTGAGACAAAGGAGAAAGAAAAGAGGAGGCTGTGGAGGAGAGCAAAGAGAGATCTCAGGCAGCTCAGTGAATGATGTGGAGTTAAAGACAGAGAGGGAGGGAGAGGTCACCTGTGGATGTGAAGAGGAGGGGGAGGAGGATGAAGGCTTCCTAAGGAGCTGCACCCATCACCCGATTCATCCGAAAGGGAAAGAGGGGAGTATAGAACCTCAGCAGCAAGTAGATCACTGTGAAAGGTAGGCTGGTGGATGAAAGCGTTCAAATCTGTTTGAACATCAGTTTGTGTTTATGGATGTGTATCTGATTGTGAGAGGGGTGTGTAGAAGGTTGTGATGGTTCTGTTTCAGGGGCTCAGCCCACTTCCTGGGGTAATTTTAGCACCAAGAGACACTGCACGTCGTTTCCTTGAATGAGTCAGAAGCCATGCCTGTTGTCTGTGTGTGCCAGAATTCACTCAATTTAAACTGTATTCCAAAACTGGAATTTAATCTAGCATCCTAAACAGCATCTGACAAAAGATTACATGTACAAAATTCAGGCTGAAATATGTGACACACTACATGCAGGGATTCGACACACCTTCAGACTCGGCACTGTTAGTAAGCACTGACTTGTTGCTATCTGAATCCTGTGACTCACTTCATGTCATATGTTCATATGATGTGATCTGGACCTGGACAACTATTCACATCATCAGAATCACCCTGCAACTATTTTTTAAAATAACAGTTAAACATACTTCAAAGTATACCTATTGACCTTCTCTGAGAGTTAGATGAGAAGAACAATACCACTGATTTGTCTGTGTGTTAGGTCCAGAGCTGGAGTCAGGACATGGTTAGCCTAGCTTAATGTAAAGGAAGCTGGAAGCAGTTTTAATGCTAAACTAGCCTGGCTCTGTCCAGTGTTCAAATATACACCTGCCAAGCCCTCTGAAGCTCGCTGATCCACACCTGTCGTCTCGCTTGTTTAATCTGTACACAAACGAGTTACACTTACACTTACAGTTACATTTTGTGTTTTGTCAGGGGAATTATTTCTTGCTGAACTACAGTCAGGGCAGTGACTATGTGCAGGGTCCAGTGGACAGTGAAGTTGTCTGGTACTGTACCATGGCTCTGAAACCAAAACCTGTGCTCATCAGCTGTTTTTGGCTACCTGCACTACAGGTAGCAGTGCTGCACAGAAAAACTGGGCGATTGGATAAACTGTAGTTTGTCAGCATGTGACTTCCTCTAAAAGCAGAAACTGTCATTTTTCTGTTTCTGTGAATACACTAGATTAGATTAGATAAATAAAATACAACATGTTGATGGGTAAGCTTTAGAGGATGTTGATAGGTGTGTTGAGGGTTTTCCTTCATTATAAAATCCCTAATTTGCATGTTACTCTTAGACCAGGATTTCTCACCACAAATGAAATTTTATGGGCAAGGACGAGCAACAAAGATTGCCAGCAACACAGGTCACAGTTGAGGTGTGGGACTGTTGTTCCATGTAGCTTGAGCACTGTCTTTTGTGATGTTGCCCTGTCTAATGCTGCTCTGTGCTTTTATCCTGGAGATCCAGTCCAGCCTCTTGTTGAACTGCCTGCATGTTTTATTACAGATGAACTGTTAACAGTTGCAGCAATATGAATGGATTTGGAGAAAGCAGTTTTGGTTTGAGTGCATATGGCAGTCCTCAGCATTAAAACCAGCATACAAGCACACAGCTCAGAATGATGATTTCCCATAGTCGTTTTGTTTGTCAAATAAAACATATTTTGCAAGAAAGCTCAGTAAATAGCAGCATCTCGACTCCCATTCAGACTTCACTCTTCATCTTAATTTGAAGAAGTGAATCTTTTATCATTATCTCAGTGTTAATTTAAATAAAGTTAACTTAAACTGTCTAGTGCTCCCATTCAGAACTATTTCAGAGCTCATAATCATGAGTTCAATTTATTTTTCATTTAACTTATCACATGAATTTGTGTAGAAGCATTGGTAGTTTACTTTAAAAGCATTGTAATTTACATATGGAGGATTATTATGTCTAAATTCCACTGTAATTTATACTATTACATATTTACCACATACACACTGTGACATCCCCAACTAAACTTTACAGAGACAAGGCAACTGTTGCTCCTGAAGGTGTTTCACCACCGTTCACAATCAGTTTTGATGTTTTCCAGCTGTGAGTAGCTCCTCCTCTTTTGCACTGCACAGTGGATCTATTTTTTTTAGTTTGCATACTGACTTTTTGAAATACACATGCACAATCCACTTCACAGGCTATTCTGTGAAGTGGACTGTGAGCAGCACTGTCATCTCAGTAACAGTGACAGTGAAAAAATGTACATGTAACCTGACTGTTCATATAACTTCAGTGATATATTTGTTCACTGGGGGATGCTGTAATGAGCAATACTTAAAGACACTCACATGCCATGTGAAAGGATTCAATATTTGTTTAAACAAATATATTTGTTTAACAAAGTGCAAAATGTAGGAAGTATCTGAAAGAAGCTCAAGGACTGTGACAGGTACATACTATTATGTACCATGCCATTGTGGAGGCCATAAAGACTAGAGGACAAAAGTAACCAAACCCCAAACTTAAATCTGTGACAACCTTGACATCTATTTGTGAAAAACAGGGACTGAACTGTCTGGACAGTTTTTCAGCTTGTCACATGGATTAAACCAAACTATGACTCCATTTTACTAAAAAGTAGATTCATGATATTTATTGAAAATATCTACTCTATACAAAATTGCTTTCAGAAGTGTCAGTACATGTGGTTTTCTGTCTTCTGTGTGTGTTGTGTCTGAGCTGAACATGTATGAAACATCCAGACACTGTGTTTTATTTCTTCTTAAAGGTCTTCCATGGCAGAGGCCAGGCAACCTGTGTCGGAGCTGTACCATCAAGGGGGAACTGTTTCCTTGGGATCAACCCTCTCTGGTCAGTCTGTCTTTGATGCCTCCACACTGGCAATAAAACCCTCCAGACTGGCTGAAGGACCAGGTTACACCTGTCCGGAGGAGGTCAGGGAGGTTGTCAGTGAGATCTGTACAGCAGCTCCTTCTACCAGAGAAACTAATTGCAGCAGTCTGAGAGTCAGTGGAGAGCCTGGCGAACACGGACAAAGTGCATCTAAACACTGTGTGCCCCCCAGGGTTTCAAGCCGCCCCCATAGTCTAGCTGAGACATATACAGTCTCACATCATCACACGACAGTTATGAATGCAACCGATGACGCCCCTCAGGCTGGCAGGACACTACAGAGTATAAAGCCAGCCTCTCTGCCTGTTCACAGGAGTCACTCAGACACTTTACCTCTGCTTAAACAAGCAGGCCCCCCCCAGGCTCCAGACAGTGAGACCGGTGGACTTGATTACCATGGAAGAGATAAGAGTATCCAAGAGGCTGAGAATCACTCCATGTTAGCCTGCAAGCAACCCATGCAGCTGCAGCAGTGTAACATTGTCACCACTGTTTGCCGAGGGGTCAGCGGTGGAGAGAGTGGTGTGCAGCCGCCTCAAAGCAGGTGTGTCTGTATGTCGTCCCCCAAGGCGGCAGTCAGAGTGGAGGGTGTTGAAGAAAAAGACCGTCTTCTTCCTAAATGTGACAAGGCACTCTGTTATGGCTCTTACATTCATCATGCCAGTGTTGAAGACACATTTGCTGCCTACTGCCATCCCCAGCCCATCCCAGCCCCCTCCCAGCTGCTGCCACGCCTGGCAGGCATAGAGCCAAGCGACATGCAGCGTGCGATGGTGCCTCCTTCAGTAACGGACCACCTGACCTTGCCTCGCCTCATCTCTTCTGTTAGTGAGACTGGCCTGGATGCCAAACATCTGCTGCGGTGCTGCAACCTCAACTACTCTTGGATCAGCTCTCTGCCTCCTGGTGCTGGGCCACAAACCCAAAAACACTTCAGTGGAGAGGAGTGCTGCAGCAGTCCCATTGGCCATGTTAGAACCATGACCCGGGACATTGGGACTATGACAGCCCACAGAGAGCTGAGGGATGTTGGGGTACAGACAGGACAGACTGCCACACCTCATGTGTTCCCCCAGATCTGTGTGGCAGAGGAGAACAGAGGTGAGGCCTCCTGCAGCCAGACTCCATCACTGACGAACACTGACAGTGATGGAGGCAAGAAATCAGGTGGTGCTCTTAAGTCCCCAGTGAAGGAGGTGAAGTGGGATGCGGAAGGAATGACATGGGAGGTGTATGGGGCGTCTGTGGATCCTGAGGAGCTGGGTCTGGCCATCCAGAGACACCTGGAGCTGCAGATCAAGGAGACAGCGAGCCGTGCAGCCAAGCTGTCACGCCAGAATACCAACACCTCCCGGCAGAGCGGGAACACCTCCTGTCAGAGAAAAAGGAGCAGAATGATAGGCTCCATCCGAACCTGCTGCACTCGCACCACTACAGCTGTGGACTGACTAACTAGCTGACAGATGGACAGGACAGTACCTGAATACTGTGTTCAGTAGCCAGTATGGCTACTCATAGCCTCAGCCTCAAATGTCACCCATCTGATCAGGTCTATGGAAGATAGAATAATCTGCATACAGAATGACCTGCAATAGAAAAGCTTCATGTGAAATGATGTCTTATAATTAAAGATTAGATTTATTATCATGTACACTGAAATCAAAAGAAAAAATGCTGAAAAGGAAATGAATGATAAACTAACCAGTGATTTATATTCCATCATTTATTGTTTAAAGTTCAATATTTCAACCATTGAAAATGGGATTCTTGCAGCTGTTCACTGCCAGTGTTTTCAAAGGGCTGCTCCATGTAGGTGGATCTTCATAATAAAATACTTACAGGGCACTGACACCGAAAAACAACATCAGTGTACAGTGTAAAGCAATCTGATACAGTCCTGCACTAAATATGACTCTTGTAAAGCTTCTAATGAATGTGTGGGATGGTGAATAAAATGTGATGCTGTGAAAAAATGTAAATACAGTGTTGCCTCAACTCAACCCTAGCCCAGCATATAACCAACCTTAACCTACCCTTTAAACAGTAGCTAGGCCTAACCCCAAATCTCAGTTTAACCTCCCACTGCATTCTTGCTTCTCCTTCTCCTACCTCTCCCCCAGGAAGTAATACTGGAAGACAAAAAAAAGTAGTGGACAGATGAACTCACCTGTATCTGACAATGGAAACAGATTGATCATGTCCTTTGGAAGGGAGTTCCATACCTTGTGGACTGCAAAGTAAATGTATGTATTGTGTGTTTTCAGACTATGAAAACAAGATGGCAGTCTGTTATTGAGTGAGTGATGGTCATATCTCAATACTAACGTGTTTCTGTATTTCCCAAGCATGGTTTAAACTCTTGAAGCTACAGATTCCGTACATCTTCCTTTCCTGTATATTTATCATAGGTCTCATTCATGTTTTTGTTTTTTTCTTTTGCTTTTTTTTAGGTTTAGGATGTGATTGAAATAATATATTTTCTTCTTTTTTTGTATGAGCATAGAAAAAGGGCGTGATCAATCTTTTTTTTTACCAAATATACAGAGAGATTAACAACACTGGAAAATCTTCAGCCATTTTAGACTGGATTTTTGTGGGAGTAGAGCGTACACACAGCGACAAGCTAAGTTTCATCCAGTCCAGTAGATAATGAAGTATCACATGTTCCATTCTTCTTTACTTCTAATATTGGCTGTGTTGGTATTTGAATTATATGTAATTTTCTTCAAGTTAAGTTACTTTATGTGTTAAAATGTGCTCAAGCTATTTTTCAAAAAAAACAAGAAAAATACTGGACTCAAATTCAATTTTCTTGGAAAATTGAGTGCTTTAGAGACATTTCATGATCACCTGTGAAAATGGGACTCACTTTGGTCGCATCATTTCTGTGTAACAATAAACAACATAAACAGAAGTATCAACAGTTGTATGGTTGGCTGTGTTCAGTGAGTTAGGTGTGATTCAGTCTGATGGAAAAGCTAATAATCACCTGAGTAAAAAGAATAAATGATACAGAAATAAATACTACACTTGATACATTGTTCAACTTGATTTTTAAACAAGGTTTATATTTGTTTCCATCCATCCATTAGCTACACAGCCTACCCTAGAATCATGGGCCAAAAGATAGGAAGGACTGACCCACTCCTAGTTGACACTGGGTAAGAGCAGGATCCAAGTGCATTAAATAAATACACTAACAATTCATTTATTTCACTCACTTTCCTCATTGCTTATAAGTTAATATAAATGATATTTAAACTTATTTAACTCATTGTACAGTAATATACTTATATAATTTCATCTTTTTCCTATCTTATAGCACATTAGTACCATTTCTCACTGCTCTGTGGAGGATTATTGATTATTGTGTTTATTTGTTGTGATTATTGACAGCACAGGAGAGAAATCTATCAGAAAGGGCAGATTCTTTAAACTGATCACTTTCAAATACCATAGAATTGTTGATTTTCTTGTTTAAATGTTGATGTTGAAATAATCATGTTTCACAGCTCTATTGAGATTAAAGACATATGCATATAGATAATATAGACATAGATATATTCCACTTAACATAGAAACTTTTCGTGGGTCAGTATAATCTTGGGCAGTTTTCCTGTAAACATATGAAAGCAACAGGTACATGTGTCAGTGGTGGATATTTCACCCTGTTAATGGTACATCTGTATTTTCCATTCTACAGTCATACATAGATGTCATTAAAAAGGCAAAATGGTCTAAATGGAGGATAACTGGTTTCATCTGGTCTAAATGTATTACATTTAACCTGGGTATTGTATTTTGTTACATGACTTTGAAGAGTGACTGTATCTGCTTTTCACTCAGTCTATAATGCTAATATTGGAATATTAAATGAAGTTCATTACTTTTACCTGCATAATCATACAACATATCTTAGCAAATATTGGGCAGATTAGAATGACATCTGCTGTGAATATCCAGAGGATGATTCCTGGTGATATTGGTGGCCTGCTTATTGTGTGATTAACACCACTGTTAGGCCATAATTTCACATTTTGGCACAGGAAATATTAAAATCTAATGGATACATGCCATGAAGTTGCATAGGCCAGTTTTGAGTGATATCTGATTGATGAACATGAATGGCATATACCAGTAGAGGAGAATATCATCAGCCACTTTTCAGTCTCAGTGCTGATGTATTTTCATGACCCCATAGTCTTTCCACTAGCATCAGGAAGAACTGAAACCACATCTGTCTCCAAGACTAGCTACATCACAATCAGCTGCAGTGTTGGTCCAATACGTGTTAGTGTTGTTATTCTGGGATATAATATTTACACAGGTGAATGTTATTTATGATGAAACCATAGATCTATGAATACGCCCAGTAAAAGTATTATTGAATGCATCATTGAAAACATGAAATATTACTCAGTAGAACATATTTATAGTCCAGGCCTTAATCAACTCCACCGCCCACTTTATTCTCACATCTGAATACCTGATACAGATGTATCAGCTTAGAAGATGTTTGGTGAAGTAACGGGAAAGTACATAATGTAGGTGGTATAAAACACGTAAATCACACTTTTTTGTATGTTTTGAACATTTAAGTGAAGTAATTCATTTTGCTTTTCATCTTTACAGATTTATTCAGCAAAGACAATAGATCAGATCAGAGCCACACAAATGAGATTCATTAGTGGGATTCATTGCAGTGACTGAAACAGCGATTAAACAATGAATAAAATGTGATTGTGTCTAGAGTGTCATATTCCCACTATTAAACACAAGCTGATAGTTAAATGGAGAATGAGACAGGAGACTGAAGACAGCAGCATCCCTGCAACTGGATGAAAATCCAGTCAGAGATTTTATTGTATGTTTCACCTTCAGTTACTCTGAATGATTCCATGACATTTTAATTAGAAAAAAAGCATATAACCCATAAATTCATTCCAGAGGTTGAGGTCAAGTTTAGGTTTAGGTTGTTTCTTAAGAACATACATTTAGTTTATTTCCCATGAATTGTTTTCATACATTTTAGTTCACCATATATGACACTACAGTATATATCAACAACTAACATGTATTGCTATTTAATGCTGACTTTAACTTGTGAAACTGACACTGAATGTATATCCGTTTTCTTCAGTGATTCCCATCAATTCATATTTCCTCTCTGTCTCTTGTGTGGTGTTGAATTCACTTCTAGAGAATATAAAAAGTCATCAACCCTGCTGTTGTCTTAGTTGAATGTGAGGCTATTTAAAACCAAGTGGATTATTCCCCTGAAGTTTAAATGGACTGTGTGACATTGTGAGAAGTTAAATGAGAAGATGTAGATCAGTTTCTTCTCTGTATGTCCAGTATAGAAATAAATAGGTCATGGAAGTGTTCAGCATAGCTTAGCACAATGACTGGAAGTAGCCTGCTCACCTAGCTCCATCAAAGAAGAATCAATATGTGTTAATGGGGTTGCAGTTCTGACCAAAATTGTACTACAACAAAACCTTAGTTGGTGGATCTGTTTACTGGATATACAGAGATGAAACTGGATCTTTTTATCTGACATTGTATTTTTACTCTCTGAATGCAAAATAACAAAAGTTACCATTACAGTGGACAACGCAATGTTACAGTAGAGCAATGCTGACATCAAATATTTTCACTTTGTGTAGTCTCAAATCCTTGTCATATAATGTGTGAGTTCTTCTGTTCTTTCATTCTTCTGTTCATACTGTGACATGAAGAACGTCTGTGAAAATGAGCAGCTTGGCAGTGTTAAGCAAGGAGGGATTTTTTTACTCTGTACTATTCCTTCTCTGATTCTCTGTGTGCTGCCTCATACATTACAACTGAATTTGAGAATAACTGCATTAGTAACCACTGTTAAAGGCTCTCCATATTCATATATCAGGTTTCAGACAAGAATTAACACGGAATGTCCACTTGTGTGTTTGTCAGTTGGGAGTGTTGTTAAAATGTTGTTTTAATTGTATCAAAGAGGAATCTGCCCAAATCTTGATGCCAGCAATAAAATCACAGAAACTCTGTGGTGATTTTGTCTTAGTGAAATGTGATGGTTCAGTGTGTAGGCCATGCTGTTCAGAGTTGTACAAAGTTTCTAAATTTGTTACAGTTGAAGACTATCGTGCCACTTAACAGCAACATTCACTCTCATTCTCAGTAAACTGTTTCATAATATAAATGGAATCTAGTTATAGATTATATTTAAAGTCATTAAGGCACGCACACTACCCCATTGCTAATCATACTGATAATAATGATGTCCTAATGATCCATAAATGGCTTCTTCTGAGACCTGTTTGCTGCTGCTTTGTCTAAATATCAATAATCTGTTAAACAATGTTATTACAAGATCATCTTTGAAATTCACAACAGTTATTTGTAAAACAGACTCAACGTCTTTAACTGGTAATACCGTAAATACAAGGGGAAAACATTTTCACATGCTTACAAAAAGTACTTCAGTTCCAAAAAAACAACGTCCATAATTAAAACCGATCAAAGCACACTGAGTATCCCCTCACAGACTGTAGTGCGAACACAGTAAATACAAAGTAATGACGAGGGGGGCCCGGTAGATGTGAACACAGCGCTGTGATGACGCAGGAGGAACCGGAGCGGAAGCGTGGGCGGAGTAAAGCAAAGAAGGTGACAAAATGGCTGCGACCATGAAGAACGTGGATGAGATTCGGAATCGAGTAATACTTGGAGAATTTGGAGTGAAAAATGTAAGTCACTTTCTAACAGTGGTTTTTATAACATGTTCCACTTGTTCCACGTCCGCATGTGACGGTCAGCTCGTGTATAAAGCTCCAATGTTACCGTGTTACGCGTTTGACACGAGCTGAGGGAATACTCAGTGTTTATGACAGTATAAGCCATGTCAGTGTTCCTGGTGTAACGTGTATAATACCACTGCACAAATACACTGACCGTTTAAAGTAACCGTAACAACACCAGATTGTTGCCTGACGCCTTTTGTTATTATAATGATTGATTAATCGATTGATTGTTTGCTGTTTTTAGGTTCATACGACAGATTTTCCCGGGAACTACCCCGGCTATGATGACTCTTGGGATATGGAAAAATTTCAAAAGGTAAACTAGGTGAAGTGTTATGTATGTATGTCAAGTGTGAATCAGTGAGCACTGAATCAAAGTGATGTAGGAGTTGACTGTATGATCTCCTGACTGTTTGCAGAACTTCAGAATTGACGTAGTGCAACTGGATGAGAGCAGTATGGAGTTTGACATGGTGGGGATAGACGCAGCTATCGCCAATGCCTTCAGGAGGATCTTACTAGCAGAGGTGGGATTCACATTCAGTCATGTTTTATCATCTGTGTCATTGGGCAGCTCCTTAGGACACCCATGCAAAACTGAAAGAAACACTAGGGAAATATACTCCAAATCCACAAAGGCAGCACATAAGAAAGACACCTATACTAATGGGGAAAGAATTTCTACTCAAGAAGTGCTTCAGGATGCAAGGGTGAGTAATGGGCTTGATTTGGTTGAATGGTTGTATTTTTTCCCTATTTGTTTGTGTTGTGTATTTGGAGTATTTTTTAGTTCGAGTGTATTTCCAGCAGTCAGAAATGTGCTGATTGATCTGTCCAAAGCATTTTATGTAGCTGACCATGATATTCTAAAACTTAGACTTTTTAACAGAGGAGACTCTGAACTAGCAGTTTCTCAAACTCCCTTAGTAATAGATCTCAGTGTATTAGATATGTTGGTCTATGTACTGATACTGTGTTCATCCACAAGGGTGTACCACAGGGTACACTGTATTAGGTCCACTTTTGTTTCTGATTTTTATGAATAATTTGAGTCAAAATGTATTGGTTGCTAATTTTCATTTTTAAGCTGATGACACTGTTATATACTGCTCTAAGTCGACTCTTGTACAGGCCGTTGAATGCTTGCAAAATGCTTTTACTGTTCTTCATAATTCCCTATTTGAGCTGAAACTTGTTCTTAATGCAACGTATACAGACATATACTGTTAACTGGCTCTAGGTATATTGATAAGTTATCCCTTTAGTGGTCAACTCTATTTCACTAAGGGAAGTGAGTTGGTTAATTCTCATAAATATTTGTATGTTTTGATCGGTGACTCTCTTACCTTTAAACCACATGTGCTGCACCAAGTCAAAAAGCTCAGGCTATTTGTTACTTCCAGAATAAGTTGTGTTTCTCTTTTGATGTAAAAAAGCAACTTGTTGCTGCCACTTTTTTGATGTTTACTGGACTATGCTGATGTTTTATATGCATATGTCTGTTCAGTGTCTTCATACACATACAGCTTACCATGCTTCCCTGAGGTTAAGTACCAAAGTTGGGTAGGATGGCCTGCTCTGCACAATCTTAGGCTCTGTCATTGGTACACCTTTATATATAAGGTAATCCATATACATCTGCATCACACAGAAAAGGCACACACACACACTCTCTGTGTGTATTCTGCACCTATCTTTAAATACAATTAAATAAAAAAAAGAAAGAAATAGAGGCAGATTCCCAAAGATGTTGTTATTTTTAATTTTGCCTGGTTACATAGCTGAAATTATGAAATGTGGCTTCCTTGTGCTTGTTTTTTCATTTTCATTCAGGTTGTCCATTGTTTTTTTTTCTGTCTACAACTTTGTGTATTTATTTTGTGCTGCTGCCTGTCTTGATTCTTAATTTCATTGGCATTCTCCTAGTTAAATGAAAGTTTTTTTTTTTTAATTTCCCTTAATGTTTGTCCTCATGTACAGTGTCACTATTATGTTATTCATACAATTAGTAGAAGTTTTTTTGCCTTTGAAGGTTGATATACCACTTTTTCTGCCCGGTTTTGTTTGTTTCTATGAAGCCTGATGTGTAGAATCTGAGTCTTGATGTTTCAGATTTTGTGCAAACATATAGTGAAAGCTTTTTATTATTGTTTCTTATAGGTACCTACAATGGCCATAGAGAAGGTGTTTATCTATAACAACACATCCATCGTCCAGGATGAAGTCCTGGCCCACAGATTAGGCCTCATCCCCATCAAAGCTGACCCCCGCCTGTTTGAGTACAGGAACACTGGTAAAACAACACAGTAAACCACTCACTCAAATGACCACAGTGCTCCCATTTTATTCAGCTGTAATGTGTCACTAAAAGGCAGATGAGTATCCTGTATTGAATCCTGTATTGAATCTGCTTTTCAAATTTAATATTAATTCTTCATGGAATATAATTATGTTTAGCTTTTAACATTGGCATGTAAATAAAGTCATAAAGACCTAAATCTCAGATATTCAGTTTAAATCGGTAGATGTTTGTTGGCTGAGAAAGCAGAATTGATATGATATGAATGAAAATTTATGTGATCATCCCTCACTGCAAAAATATACAGTATGCCCGTGAACACACAGTGATGTTAGAGAGCAGTAGTAGAATACTTCCCTCTTACTCTACTTGCATGTTTCATTTTGACTTTTGGTCAAGTTACCTGCAGAATTAATGCTAATGTGCTACAGCTGATTTTATCTGCCATTGGTTTGCTTTGTAAATCTGGGTTTGGCA
Organism: Lates calcarifer; assembly: GCF_001640805.2. Lineage (NCBI taxonomy): Eukaryota > Metazoa > Chordata > Actinopteri > Centropomidae > Lates > Lates calcarifer. The sequence continues at coordinate 21,399,870 of NC_066848.1, read as the reverse complement.
ACCAGAAATTGGATTTGGTATGGGACTATTGGAACCCAAAACTACCACAAATACTCTGCTGTTGATTTTGCAAAAAAAAAAAGATATTGTCAAGCTTTTATATTATGTCTTTTTTTTTTTGTTTGCTTTTTTTAAGCTCCACCAAAATATTCACAGACAGCAGTCAAATTCTTAACATCTTCACCTGTGATGTTAGTGAGAAAAAAGTAAGATGTAGAGTTCATATTTTCATCCAGACCACTTCAAAATGGTCCAAAAATCCTGTTTAATTTTTCACCAAACCCAGTTCTATCACAGCAAATTCTTTTCTCCAGGTATAGCGAAGAATTATTCTTTTCCAACCACTGTTATAACCTGGCAGACAAGCATTTTTTTTTCCTTTTAAATTGAAAAGTAGCAACAGAGCATCTGAAGATCCTCGTGACCCTTTTGTAGGTATATTTTTAATATAGATGTGACTTTAGATCTTTGGTGTAAAGATGGTAAAAATGGTAAAAAAAAATAGAGTTGACCATCATGTCTCTATTGCATGTCTGCATGATGTCTCTTACATTGAAAACTCCCATCCCTCTCAAACCTGGCCTTAATGAGATGGACCCACCAGTGAATGCTTTTTACTCCAGGTGAAGAGTTGGCAGAGGAAGAAGGATCAGAAATAGACACAATTCAACTGCAGCTGAAGATTAAATGCAGCAGGAACCCCAGAGCCAGCAAAGACTCCTCTGACCCACGAGAGCTGTATCTGAACCACATGGGTAGGTTTCAGATGACACCAAATGAATGAATGATTACTTGTATTATTTGCACGTGTGGATATACAAACAGCATCTGTCAGCAGGGCACACTAACAAATGAGTGATTGTTGAAAATAATTAGTCAGATGAGAGGAATTTTCCAAGGCACTGACACAAGAAGATCTCTGAAGATCAAACATTAATGTGATTGGCCCATGCTGTCTTGTCTCAGTTTATTCAAGGGACATAAAGTGGGTCCCCATTGGGAACCAAGCAGATGTGTTTGCAGACTCCAGCATTGGACCCGTACATGATGACATCCTGATAGCTCAGCTACGACCAGGACAGGAGCTGGACATTCTTATGCACTGTGTCAAAGGAATTGGTAAGAGTTTGAGTGTCTGGATACATAGCTCAGTGCAGAAGATAAAGATATGAACGTTTTAAATTAGTATGAAGTGTACTGTACTGGCCTGTATGTGTTGCAAAATATATAAAAGTGCTAAAGCATGGAAATAAATTCTTGACCAGAGATCTGTATGTGTGCACAAGTCACCAGAAATAATGGTGCCATTGTTGCATTGTGCCTGAAATGGCCAGTAGACTGCAAGCTTTGACACAGCTTACATACAACATGACCTTTGTTATCAGTCCAGACACCCTAATGTTTAGTTGTCAGTATTTGCTTTGTGCTCAGGTAAGGACCATGCAAAGTTCTCTCCAGTGGCCACAGCCAGTTACCGCCTTCTGCCAGAGATCACTCTCTTGGAGCCAGTGGAGGGAGAAAAGGCAGAGCGTTTAAAACGCTGCTTCTCACGAGGAGTTATTGACCTGGAAGATGTTAATGGTAAGAGAGAAGTAACCAGACCAATCTATAATTGAATAGAAACCCAGAGTGTGTAGACTGCATGATGTAACTGTTAGTCTAAGGACAGTATGCTGCAGACATGTACCATGGTAATCCAAGATCTGCAACAGTGTACCAGTAAAGGCAGAAAAGAAGCCTGCGTTCGAGTAAACGTGGCTGTAAAGAATACAGTTTTAAAACTCAAAGAAATGTTTGCAAATGTTTTCTGAGAAAGGAAATGCTCATAACATTTATTTGACCTCAAAGATAAACACAGTGCATTTTGGTGAGTAATGTAATGTGAAAATAAATGTTGCTCCACAGGGCACCTTTAATGTTATTATATTTATGTTGTCCAGTCATGATAGTACGTTCTCACCCTATGATCATTTATATGATGTAGATTTCTGCTGTCTGTTTTATACAGTCCAGCTGTGCCCATGCAAAATTGGAAGGATGTTAGGGTGGCAGAGGAGATACATGATTGTGTTAGTCTGCAGTGAGTCCTTACATTGTGTAAATGTAATCCTCTTCTTCCTTGTGTTGTCCACTTCAGGGAAAAAGGTTGCGAAAGTAGTGAACAGTCGCCTGGATACCTGCAGCAGGGAAGTCCTCCGACATGATGACCTGAAGAACATGGTGAAACTGGGAAGAGTGCGAGACCACTTCATCTGTACGTTCATATACATTGTTTACATATACAGTGCAAACTGCTTCAAAGACTTCAGATTGTGCAGTGTAAAAATATCTATAGGAAATGAAAACAATGAAACCCAGTGCTCCCCTTAAGGGAATAGTTTGATGTTTTGAGAAGCACATTTTTTTTTCTTGTCAGAGTGAAAAGAGATGATCAAACCACTTACATCAGTATGATCATATGAAACTTCCACCAGGAGACAGCTTAGCATAAAGTTTGAAAACACATCTAAAGCTCAGTCAGCAAGATGAGAAGAAATCAATATTAATGTTTTCATGTGACTCTGTAGATTGCTCCTTTAAAAAAAATCTCTGTTGTAGTGAAATAGGAATGTGTAAATGCATGTCTATACAGCAGTCTGTATTGCTCGGTATTACTTCATTATACTGTATATGCATTCATGAATCTCCTTTCTCACACAGTTACAGTGGAGTCGACTGGCATCCTGCCTCCAGATGTTCTGGTCACAGAGGCTGTCAAAGTCCTCATGGCCAAGTGTCAGAGGTTTCTCAGTGAACTGGACTCTACTGACATGGAATGAAATGACGACTGTGCATGCCCAGACCCACCACAGAGGACCTGGTGTTGAAATATGCCACAGTGCCATGCCATATAAGTGTTTGGATGTGTGACATGGCGCTCTCAGTGGAATGGCTGTGTTGAGACTTGGCTGCATTGATAAAAACAACACTGTTGATGTTGTCATGGTTGAGAGACCTGCTTGTAAGTATGTATATACTGCTGTCTCTAGTTTTTATACCACTCTTGAGTTGAAGTTTTTTTCCTTAAATAAACATGCTGAATTTAAAAAAAGCAAACCAAAAATATCTAAATGTCCAGACAATTATTTTGTATGGATCTGTGCATAACATAAAACAAAATAGATAATAAGACATAATGAAAAGCATACATGATGAATGTAGAATATATGTTATATTCTTTCAGTTTAAAGACCTCATATAGACCTGATTATATCAGTGTGATCTCAGTTCACTGGCAGCCTGTGTCTGCTGCCAACAACTTCAGCTTCATTTCTCACTATTTTTGTATATTGCAATCCTTGGGTGGGAAAAAAAATACAGTAGATAGAGGGAAATGTTCTGCTGCTGGTCTTCATATAGCACTATCTAGAAAGTTGACCCAGAAAATATTAAAGAACTTTTCAGTCCAGTTATGAAAACATTCCTCCCACTAATCCCATATGCATAAATAAAGATACAGAAATGAAAGCCAGGTCTTAATTTACTGACACAGGTAACTAGAATGAAGCACAATACTTACATTGATTTAAAAAAAAGAAGAAAAAGAATTGTGCTATTGACATTAAATAGCCTAAAGAGGTTATGAAAGCTCTGATACGGATGAACAGATTATGTATTTCTTGCTTGGTAACAGGTATACAACAGGAGTAAAAATTCATTTTGCAACATGAACAGTTGAAGGTGAGAGTTTTTTGAAGTATGTTTGACAAAGCTGAAGACCATCTTGTATAGATATGTACATATAGATTAATAGGACAAAATATGAATGAAAAGGCATTCATCAGAAGCAGGAGGTCTTGTATGATGATTTCTAGTTTTTGTCGTTTCTTTGTGGGTGGGGGTGGGACCGTGAGCTTGTCATAATGCAGATATGCATCACTTTCCTGCTTCATGCCTACTTTTAAAGGCTGGTAGGTGTTTCTTCTATTTATTAAAGACAGACTCTGGGAAATCGATGTGGATTTGGGTTTGAAGTCCCAAACCACTGAGCTGCGATCAGAAATCTTCAGCCTGATTCAGGTGTTCCAAAAATGATCAGGAGCAGTGTCCAAGGCAGCAGAGTTTATTTGTCGACAAAGAAACCAGAGAACAGTTCACAGTGCATACATGATACACCTGAAGAGCTCCAAACTATACTGACTCTTGTCCCTCTTTTTATACAGCTGTGACTTTCCACGCCTCTTAGGTCATTTTATTGGTTTGTTAAATATACACCATTAAACATTGGTTTGTCTAACTGTCCTTCCTTGGTCCCCTCATTAAAATACACTATTAACTTATTGTCATATGCCACTGTCTCCTGAAAAGCACCTGGACTTTTCTTCCTTGCCAACTTCAGCTTACAGGGTCATGTCAGGGCCCTGTCCTCATCTGACCTGGCCTGATTGTATTTTTTAAAAACAAAGTTATCTTTGACTTTGCGCCATTATTTCTTAACTCTCCCTTGTATCATTTTTAAAAAAAATTGTGTCTTTTTCACGCTTTAATATGGATTATACAAAAGTATGCATTACATGCAGTGAACACTAACATCTACTCTTACACTGTGACATTTAACATATATCATTTTGAATCATACAGTAAATAATGATAATACCATTCAATCACAATATTCATTTACGATCATTAACTTGCTGCAACATCCACTCTTTTAGAGGCAATTTACTCTTTGCATGTCACTTACTCTTTGTTGACTTCTTACACTACTAAGTCTTAATTGAGGAGAACATTAGTGTCTTGCATCTTGCTTCACTAAGTATTTCCAGTCTATCTCCATACCAAAGAAAAGACTGCAATAGACCTGGACCTGATAAGAGATGGTAAACCTCTCTTTGATGTATGAGACCTCTCCAGCTCAGTTTTCCACAATTCAAGTACAGCAGTGACTTATGTATCAGATCTGTTTTCAGTGACAGTGCTGGGTGCCATCAGTGATCAAGGTAGCACTTAGTAATGAGTCACCCATTAAAGTGTGTTTAAAAGCTGTAACTTATGGCTTTATCAGTGATAATGATAAATTTAATACCTTTTTAGTCAGCCTTGTTAAAAAACATTGGGTTACCAGATGGTGAACAATTTCTCTGGCTACTGATACGTTAATGAAGTCAAGTCATTAATAGTTACTGTAAGTTGTTAATAAACAGTGACAAGGTCTCTCTTTCTAATGAGCAATCAGCAAAAGGTGGTTCATCATCAGCAGGTATACCTGATAAATAAATCATGGTTCTTTCAATAACTCAAGTATCCAGTTTTAACTGTTAATACAGTGGCAAGAAAAAGTATGTGAACCCCTTTCAAATTATAGTCATGTCTTTATAAAAGGCATCCATTAAACATTCACAGTGCTGGTGGAAAAAGAAAGTGAACCCTTTGATTCAACAGTTGGTTGAACCTTCTTTGGCAGTAATAACCTCAGTCAGGCCCTGCCAGTAGCTGTGGATCAGATCTGCTCAACGTTCAGGAGGAATTCTGGACCATCCCTCCTTAAGAACTGCTTCAGCTCCGACATGTTCTCAGGATGTCTGGTGTGAACAGCTCACTGAGCTCGCTCCACTGCATCTCTGTTGGGCTAAAATCTGGGCTCTTAAAGGAGGATTGTCTTTGTTTGAAGCCAGTCTGTAGTGGATTCACTTCATTGTTCATTGTCCTGCTGCATCACTCAGCTTCTACTGAGCTTCACCTGGTGGGCAGCCACCCTGACACTATCCTGTAAGACACCTTGATAAATATGGGAATTCATACTGAACTGTCCAGGCCCAGATGCAGCAAGCCCCAAATGATGATGGTCCCTCCACTGTACTTTGCTGTTGGAATGATGTGTTCATGTTGGTATGCAGTGCCCTTTTTGCAAGTTTCATCAGTCCACAAAACATTTTCCCAGGAGCTTTGTGAAGTGTCAAGGTGCTCGTTCCAGAGTGTCCTGCCACGGACACCCTGTCTGTTAAATGATGTTCCTATAGTAGACTCATTACAGCTAGGTTAACTGAGCGTCTGTGCATTTTGCCCTTGAAGTGGGCATACATCCTTTCTGGATGCTCACTTCTAGGGAGACTAGCCACTGCACTAAATCTTCTCCTTTTATACAGTTTATGTGACTGTGGACTAATGAGTATCTAAATTATTTGAGATGACTTTATAACTCTTTCCAGCTTTGTTAAAATAAACAATTCTTGATTGTTCATTTCTGAGATCTCTTTTTGTAAGGCATGGTTCACATCAGCAGATATTTCTCTTAATTTGCAAAGTTTGAGTAATCTTTTATAAGTCAAAGTAACTCTAACCCACACCTCCAAACGTGTCCAAACGGACTCCCCTTAGCTTTTGTTGTAGTCATTAGGGGTTCACATATTTTTAATCCTACACTGTGAATGTTTCAATGATGTATTCAGTAGGGACAAGAGCAATACAACAGATTGTGTTTGGTCATTACTGTAGTGAAGGTCCAACCACATTTTACATTTCTACCAAGAAGAAAAACAGGTCATTCCAAAAAATATCAGGGCAGGATGTTTCCTCCTACAACCTGGCCACCAAAAAGTTGCATTAATAATTTTAACCACTGATGCTTATTCCTCACATCTCAGAAATCCTTTATAAAAGGGTATCTCAACTGACCCTTAAGACATTTCACTGTCACTGAGGGGGAGAAACCTTTTACAGATTGTTTCAACATTATTCTGGTTCAGCCCATGTTTTTGCAGTGATTTTTTAAATAATCCAGTTCCCTATGTTTACTAGCTCTGTTCATAAGAAGCTATTTGGAAAATACTAGAGAATATAGAGCTTAGTCTGTTTTTCATGCTACTTAAACACACAGGCTCTCCAAACTGTCAAATTAATTGATGTTTGTTATTCATACGTTTTCTCCAACACCAGCTGCTCTTTGTGTAGTCTGTCTGTTTTCCTTCCTAATGTGCACATTTTTATATCACTTGGGGAAAATGGCACGCTAGCTTCCTCTTTAGACGTCACTTCCGCCACCTCCTAAGCTGAGCAAGATGGCGGCCGTTGTAGAGAGAGTTGATGGATGTGTTGGGTCCCTGGATTCAGACGCGGTGTCACCGAGACAGTCCACCCCTCCACCGGACCAGCCGCACCAGAACAACCCTCTGTTAGGACTGCCCATTGTGGCCATTGAGACTATTCTCAATTTTCTGTCGTACGATGAAATCAGCCTGCTTCGTTCGGTAAGGAGAACAAAAACAAGCCAGCTAGAGGAGGAACAAAGCTAATGCTAGCCACATGCACTGCTGATCCTTGCATACTGCTTCTGTGAAATATTGGTGGAAACACTGAAGGAACCGTGTTTAATTGAAAGCCTGTGTTTAATGTCTGTGCAGTGGTCTAGCTGCAGCCGCGGCCCGCAGTGCTCATTGTGCTTATATCCAATTAGCAGGACAGCCTAGCTGAGGAGAGACACGACACAGCAGATACATGGAGAGAAGAGAAAGGATGAGCAGTGCTGTCTAAAATCAGACTCTGGGTGTTTTGGCACGTCTGCACTGCAGACACTGCCTGTCTCTGTGGGATATGTAGTTTGCTGTGGTTAGCTGGAAATCATTGTCTGCTCTGTTGGCACACTGGCAGTGCTCTTCATTGCAGCTCCCCCAGCAGTCCCTTCACTCCATTCTGCTACGTGCACAGTTTGGAGGTTTTGACAAGTCTTCATTCAAGCTTACATGGAAATTGTTGGAGTAGTTGTGTTCGTTATTACAATTTTCTTGCAAAACTCTCAGCCTTGGTAATCTTTGTTTTACATGGCGGATAATGGGCAAATGGGCCCCTGGACATAGACAGGTAATAGGCCCCCTCCTAACTGCTAGTGCACCCCCCCCCCCCCCACACACACACACACACACACACATTGTTCATGAGTGTTTGCATGTTCTTGCCTGGCGTCTTGCAGATTATGTAAATGCTTATGTCCTGTAGTTGGTTGAAATGGTGATGTTAATGCTGGAGGATGAAGAGGGGATAGCTGAGCTTCAACTGTTGCCATAGCCACTGCCTGTGAGCTCAGTGTGAGAGGGCACACCCAGTGCTGTGGCTATAATTATATTCTGTGGCTATGGTTATGGCTGTACTTAAGCTATTGTTGTGGACAGTGGCCAAAACCATGATATAAAGCAAGATACTTCTGCCAGGATTTGAACCTGGTACTTCTGTCAGATATGACAGATATGTAAATTTCCCCATAGTGGGACTAATAAAGGATGATCTTATCTTATCTTATGACAGATGTTTTACAGTACACCCCAGGAGTTCAGGAAAAGGTCCAAAGACATCACAGCAACAGCCAAAGCCTGTCACTATCAGCCTTGTAACAGCTAAAGTGTAACAAAACATGCAAGATACATGTCCAGCTATGAATTAAACTGTGTTCCAGTGCTTTGTCTGCACCCTTCCCTCAGTCAGGTACAGCCAGCCACAGCACTGGGTGTGTACCCACTCACCCTCTGGTCATAAACAGTGGCCATAACTGCAGTTAAACCTAGAAACTGACTAACTCCTGTGCTACCACAGCAGACCCTTACTGACATCACTCAAATTCAAAGGGGTAGTTGTGGTCAGGAGGTAAAGTGGGTCGCCCACTAATTGGAAGGTCAGTGGTTTGATCCCCAGCTCCTCCAGTCTCTGTGCCAAAGTATCCTTGGGCGCAAGATACTGAACCCCAAATTGCTCCAGACATAGCATCGCTGTGCAAATGGGTGTGTGTTAGAGTGCTCCATATATAGAACAAGTGCTGTATGAATGTGTGTGTGAATGTCAGCTATAGCGGGAAGCACTTTGAGTGATCAGTATGACTAGAAAAGCGCTATATAAGTGCAGGCCATTTAAAGTACTATAGCAAATGATTCAGAATATTAATACAGGTTCTGTTTTCTCCACATAGAGCTTTTCTTCTGTCAAACATTTAAAATGTATGCTTATGTTTGCTGAAGCATAAGCATAAATCATTTCAGGTCACGGTTAAAAAAGTAACTGGGACATCCCTAATTCTGTGACCTAAAGTCACTTCAGCCAGAGAGTCCTGTTTAGTGGCTCCCTGACCTCTTTTGACCCCTGGACCTGTGCTTGGTAGGCCTGTGGTTTTGCATGTAAGACTTTTGCAATGGTTTTTGAGTCACAGAAATAACTGACAAATGACAAGAAGATAAGCTTTGATAAATGCACCTAGTAACAAAACTTTTTTGAAGACATGTACCTAATCCTCAGTGTCCAGTGAGAAGTGAGTAGGTCAATGAATGCACATGCACCTTGTGAAATGGGGTAAACTTCCTGTGCACTATACACCTTAGGGAATAGTTTTAGCACTGGGCTGTTTGAAGATGATAGTAGACATCTGTAAAGACCATGGAATGGTTTGTTAAAATGATACCAAAGTGTAATCACAGATGTCAAGATTTTAATGAAAAATGATGACACTGGAAGCAGAAGTATAACAGTATAACATGTTTTCTCTCATCCATCTCTTCCAGGTGTGTAAGCGCATGGACATGATCTGCCAGCGAGTCCTGAATCAGGGTTTCCTGAAGGTAGAGCGTTACCACAGTCTGTGCCAGAGACAAGTTAAAGCCCAGCTGCCCAGGTCAGTGACACACCAGCACAAGCTCTGCAGGAAAAAAATCTGTTCACTGCTGATGGGGTTTAGCCACACACTGTCAGAATGGCTGTTGTGACATCACATGTTGTGAGGGGATATAATGAAGACTGGACTGGAGTTAGTGTATTGCACTTTTAGCCCTTGTGGTTGGTAATTGTATTGCAGGGGTCAGTGGAAGATTTTTGGAATAAATAGTTAGATAATTTAAATGAGATGTACTTGAAATGTATTCTATAAATATATATGCAATGTAACATATAGATATATTTATTTACATATTAAAATGATTATCATTAGATTACTAAATTAATTCAGTGACATGGGCTGACTGAAGTTAAACAAGCCTGGAGCTGAGCTTACAATTTGTCTGCATTGTTTGTATAGTGAAAGTGCACTTCAGCAGCAAAATAGGAGCAGCTTCAGTCCTCTCTACATGGAATGTATGCAGCCACAGCTCTGCTGTGAGCTCAGAGCATAGACTGTAAGCGTGCACAGCCCAGTGCAGTAGTCAGGAAAAAAATGACTTCCAGCCTGAAAGACTGCCATGGGTTGCAGATATGAGATATAACTAAAAGATGCAGCTGAAATGTGTCTGCTGTCCAGTAGACACAGAGAGGAGGTGTCACTGTCAGAGATGCATCATATGTATTGACAACCCAACTGTAAAGCTGTGAGCATACCACCACTGAGTGGCTGCTTAGTTTATATTCCACATATATTCTATAGACTGCATTGAAGCTCACCACGAGGGCTCCAACACTCGAAAAGGTTCAGAACCACTGCTTTCGGGCATGTTTGCTTTACAGACTGCTGCCTCAGCCCATATCACAGTCAGCCTAAACTCAGCTCCAACCATGACTTTTCTCCTTGATTTTTCCTCCTCCTCTAAACTCCTAGAAGTGGATTTGAGCCGTTAACTTGATTTGAGGCGCTACAGAAACTTTTATGAATATTAATAATTCTTCATGAGTGAATTAAACAGAATTTAGATTTTTAATATTAGCTGTAGAAATTACTAACCCCCAGAAAACTCTCTTTTAGAATTGAATTTTTAGAATTGTTTATAACAAACCCAGACTGTATTAAAATGTTAGATTGTAGGATTAAGAATTGTGCAATAGCTTCAGTTCTGACAAACACTGTTTAGGTCACAGTACAGTTTTACAGCTTTATAGTCAGGTTGTCAACACATCTAATGAATCTAGTTCTACAATGGTGAAATTTACATTGTTGCAACAGCAAAAACAGAAAAATGTTAAATGTTAGGTTATACTCATTAGATAATTACTGCGCAAACTGAGAACATTTTGTGAACTAGGGCTGGACAATTAATAGAAATATTATTGAAACTGTTGCATGGAAAAGTGCAATATTCAAATTGCAATCTTTGATAAAGGTAAAATATGTCACAACATACAATTATAAATGAAGCATTGTGCTGTTACAGAGATGCCTCAGCTTACAAATCATCTTCTTGGTCAAAATAATGTTGTTTTTGTTTTTTGTTTTTTTTTGTTTTGTTTTGTTTTTGTTTTTTGTTTTTTTTTAACCCATTGTTCAGCCCTATTTGGGACCCTCTTAATTATGACTGATGTGTTCTGTGAATTGAAGCTAATTTATTAAAGAGAGAATCAAGATGCATCTAATTATTTTCCTAGCACTAATAAAACCAGATAGAAAACATCATTTGTTAGGCTCTTTGTATTGGTTGAACATGGACTAATGCCTTTTCCCCCTTTTAAAGCTCACAAACAAGATTCAGTTTCACAAAACTAAGTTAATCAGTGAGGTTGTGATGCACAGTTAGAAATCACTTTTAATGAAAGTTCTCCTCACCAGTATGTTTATTATGAATTGTCTCCAGGCGAGAGTCAGAGAGGAGAAACCATTCACTGGCTCGTCATGCTGATATCCTGGCTGCTGTGGAGACACGCCTCTCTCTGCTCAACATGACCTTCATGAAATATGTCGACTCAAACCTCTGCTGCTTCATCCCTGGAAAGGTTAGCTCAGCCACCTATAACCACAAAATGGCAGCACCAGTCAGCACAGTCATAGGAGTGGTGAAAATGCCTCATTAAAAGGCTTCTCCTCAGTGCAGAAGCAAACTCACATTAATAACAGTTTCCTTTATGCCATGTGATATTTTACTCACAGACTCAGAGTTGTGACTCTTTCTAGAGGTCCCATCCTGTCTGTGTGGAAATGTTAGGAGGAGGAAGATCATATTTAACCAACAGATCCCTTAGTTTGATATTTGGCTTGACATGATGGGAGGGTATTCACATCTATTTTAACCTCTTATCTGAATCAAGAATGCGTCAGTGTCTCCTCATTTTTTATCTGTTCAGAAAAAATTGAGAATTTAGTTGTTAAAACATTTATTTTTATTCACTGAATAAGATCTGAATTTCATTGATTTTTTTTTTCAAGGGCAGAATTAATATTTTTCTGTTTATACCTTCTTACTGTCAGTGTTTCTTTCATGGTCACCATGTTTCACAACCTTCTGGTCTAAAGTAAATGTACTCAATTCTGTTTGGAAAAGAGGGGAGGGTGATACGGTAGCTGTCAGGTCTTAGTTATATTATATATATATATATATATATACTTATATATATTTGCAGGTTGCTTAATGTTGAATACTCAATAATCCTGTAACATTTTTAGACAATGTTGAAGTATTGTTACATTTCTTTGGACTGCACAACATGTTCATATTTGGTATTATTATGCATCTTGGGTGATCTGATGACAAGTGGACGGCTCTAAGTACAGTTCACACCTGGCATTAGAATGTGTCTCCACATGTGTCTCCAGTGACCACTTGAGATCAGATTTCTCTCCCCTGCTCTAAATTCAAATAAACACATATATCAATGCTGTTTGCAAAGATACATTCACACCTGTACTACCTGTACAATCATCCAAAACACATACCAGGTATGAACAGGGCCATACTCTTTGAGTGAGCTTTTAGTCATTTGAGTCACTGCAAATGTCAGTAGGATTTGGAATTAGGTTTTCTTGCTCTTTCAACTCTTGCACCTGAAAGTTTCATTGTAGAAACCAGTGTCCGTCTTTGGTAAACGCTAGGCAAATTTGTTTTGTCCTGCTTTAGGGTTTGTGTATCAGTCACATGAGCAGGCAGTGTTTGACATGTGGACTAACAGACCAACAGACCTTAGCAAAGACAGGTTCAACTGAAGATGTGTTGCCTTACAATAATCAGTCAGCACTGAGATACTTTGACACTGGTAAAGTTGGACTTACTGGCTGCAGTTCTCAGACCTGGCCAACAGAGGGCAAAAAGCCATCAGTGTTTCAGTCTTGTTTCATTCATATCTGTTGTGTGTTTTCTGGTTTGCTGACTTATTTGTGATGGTCCTGATCATGTGTGTTATGTATTGTCAGGTGATAGATGAGATTTATCGTGTGCTGCGTTACGTGAACTCCACTCGAGCCCCACAGCGAGCTCATGAGGTTCTGCAGGAGCTGAGAGATATTTCCTCCATGGCCATGGAGTACTTTGATGAAAAGATTGTCCCTATCCTGAAGAAGAAGCTGCCAGGGGCTGATCTGTCTGGCCGCCTCATCGGTTCTGCACCAGGTAACAGACATGTTGAAAGTTAAAAAGAAAAATACAACCAAAGCAGCTCATGATAGTTTTTAAGGCAATGATGGTATGTCAGCTCTTGCAGTTTCAAGTTACAATTTAAATAAAAAATTCCTATAGCAGAACGCTGTCAATCGTGGATGGTCAAAAGCTTCTCTGTAAGACACGTCTGTTCAGCACTGGCTTCTTTTTTCAACTTTAAGCAGGCATTTTTGGCCAGAATGTCTGAAAAGACAAACTTGGTCCCAGTACAAATAGCTACAGCAATGATGTCTAGACAGCAGTAGAGTTTCAAGAACAGCAGAACAGCTGAAAATCAGTAATAATTAACAATATTAAACAAACTTGGAGGAGAGCTGCCAGTGCTCTGATCAGGACTAGCCTCGCTGCCATCAGAAGCTGCTAACATCCACATCACTGTCGCCAGATTGCTTGTGTTTAGAAAAAAAAAAAAACACTGATATTTGGCCTGACTTTTAGATGCTGGGGGCGAACATCTGTCCATCTTTTTAGAGGAATTTCAAAAACTTGTAGGAGGTTTCTTTGCACATGTTGACACATACTTTGCATGTGTAAGTGCAGAGAGGCCAAGGAGGAGTGAAATGCAACAGTAAATGACGGGGGGGGGGGTCGCTTTGGTTGGTCACGTCGCTATATTAGGGGAAACACTGCAATCATCCAGTCATGTGGCAGCAGTGTAATGCAGATACAGGCCATGAGCTTCAGTTTATGTTCACATCAAACATCAGAATGGGGAAAAATGTCTGTGGTGTGATTGTTGTTGCCAGATGGGTGGTCTGTTAACAGAAACACCTTGTTGATGACAGAGTTCAGAGGAGAACTGCTAGACTGGCTGGAGCTTGTGAAACATTCTGCTTCTCCAGTTGGAGGTTTCTGTTTGCTGCTCTTCTCAGGTTTATGCCATGGTAAATGGAATGTCTTTGTTTGGAGTATTGGTTTTATGGTTGAACAAACCAAGTCATATGAAGATGTTACCTTTTGGTGGTGGGAAATTGACATAGGTTTTGTCAATCATTTAATGAATTAGTCAAAACAAAATAATAATAGAAATGATTACAGTTAAGGCATATTTTTGACATGGTTTGGGTCTGCCTTTTCCCATACTGCAGTGGTCACCCACCTCTTCCAAACAGAGATCATTCAGGCTCCGTATGACAAAATAAAACATTCTGTCCTGCTGGATCTTTACTTTTACCCAGCAGGATCTCTTCTTGTTTTGTGTTTTTTGTGAAGCAGTGCAATTCTGAAGACCTGTCACACTCTGTCCTGTTCCCTCAGTGGCAGGTCCATCTACCTCCCTGACCACTATGTCCCTGCTGGCCAAGAACACGCCATCGCGCTCTGAGATGACCAAGGTGCAGCAGCAGGTGAAGGTGAATGGGGCGTCGATGACAGTACTGCGGAGGGAGATGCAGGAAATTCGCGTCAAGCAGCTGGAGCAACAAAAGCAGCTGCAGGACCAGGAACAGAAGCTGCTGGAACAGACCCAGGTAATTGGTGAGCAGAACGCCCGCCTTGCAGAGCTGGAGCACAAGCTCCGTGAACTGATGGACAGTAGTGCTGCTGCTATGGGAGGACCGAGGCCCAGCTCAGCTGTCCCCTCCACATCCAGCAACGCTGCCATGTCTTCCACTGTTGCTAGCACGTCTAGTATTGTGTTGGCAAGTGGCAATGTGGCTGCAGCCTCTATACCCATAGAGCCAGAGGGTGAGGGAGGGTCATCGGTCAAACGCACCAGAAAGAGCCCAGACCTTCCACGACAGTCCAAACGGCTGCGCAGCAAGAAATAAGAGACTCAGTGTAACATTTAGTTCAAAGTTTGTTTTTGGTTTTGAGGTCTGATTGATCACACTCTATCCCCAATCCCCTGCCTCACCCCCTCACCCCACCGGCACTCATCACCTGTACTGTCACGTGAGTCAAGAGTATCCCTGTATGCTTTACCAGTGTTCTCTGCCCCACCACACACACCATGAGACAAAAAGTTGTTGTGGTGTTGGATTTAACAATAGTGTTAGATGGCTTGCTGCTGTCTACAGCTAAAATAGTGAGCTCAGAAAGTCATCAGAATTTACACAACATTGACTCACTTCTTTAGTCTTTCGTTATTCTACTTTTTTTCCTATTATCAACAAATCTCAAGAAGACACCCAAACCAACAATGTGTTTGTGCGTCTCTCAATACTTTCTGTTCTTTGGTTCATACTGAAGACGTAAATCTTTACAACACCACACACACATATAATTTGGTTTATAAATATGCTTAATTTCCTAAAACAGTTGCTCACTGTAGTTTTGATTAAACAACAGGAGGAAATCGTGCATATGCTCAGGACTATTGTCAGTGGTGGATTAATCCACGTTTGGTTTGATTTGGTTTGGTGCTCTAGTGAGTGTGAATTATTTTCTAACAGTGTGTGTGTTCATGGTAATGAAGGAACATGTCACCCAGTGCACCAGTGTGGCTCACTGAGGTGTGTGACAGTAATGGAGCTCTGGCACAGAGGAATAAGGTACATCAGCCTTTGGACACACACAGTAGTTCTCACATGGGGTTTGTTGACAAGAAGAAAAATATAGAATATTTCCAGACTCAGGCTTGTTAGTCACTTAATTAAATCAGAGTAAAGGCAGGCGATCAGCTCTTTGCCTTTAATTGAAGGTTACATTAAATTGATTGTACAGGTTTTTAATACAGATGCAGAGGCCCATGTTTATGAACAATTTGGTATCACAAAAACAGAAACTCAGATGGATGATGCATTTGCTCATCAAAAGTGACGTTAATTGTGATTAATGCACTTCCTGTATCTGAAATAAAAGCTACTGAGATATTTTATTTAAACTAAAGGATATCACATTAAAAACAGAGTCATGATGGTCCTTAAATGACAAATAATCTAACCTAACCTTGCATGTTATCAGTAATCTGTGATCTCTTCTCCAATTTCACATGGGTGGGAAAACATTCATTTCATTCACACGTGCTTCTCCCTAACTTGGCTATGTGCAATAAAAATCATCTAAAGTAATTTATTTTCCTTGCCAGTAGTGTGGTTGTTCTGTTCAGAATTGCTGCTCACATCTGTCCAGTTTAATCTGATCTGTTCTTGAACCACCATGGGAAAAGGCAGTATTCAGGTAGCATTGGTCAAAATGTCACCCGTTGACTCTTCCCTTCAATGCCTGGCAGAGGGCCTAACATACAGGCAGATGTTGATCATGAAGGGATTTCATCTCCACAGATAGCACTGTCCTGGGATCCTCAGAAATCCAGCAGTGATGATGGAACCCATGGTTCCAAAGTGGGTGAAAGTAATAATTTCTTTAAAAGGTTTCCAGTGAGAAAAGGCTTTATTGTGCCTGAAAGCATCTGATGTACATGCTTCAACTTTACATATGAAGTTACTGTATGTGCTGAGGACAAAGAAACTATATAACTGCTCTCCAATGGCACAACAATGTTTGGCATCTGCCTTTTAAGGATCATACCAGTGTTTTTACATATTTCATCCTATGTACCTCAAATAATGAACAGTTCAGATCAGCCAAACATGTTTTTACTTTCCAGACAGCCACTATTCATTTCACTACAGAAACTTCCACGTCATGACTTGCCTTGATTTTTTAAATGAAAAAAACTTGGCAGCTGTTCCTGGAAATGTGCCCGTTTCTCCTCTTCCCTCTGTCAAAATCAGACAAATTGACCATGCAGTTTCACAACTGTGCTTCATTTTATTCCAACAACTCTTAGTTGAAATAATTGGTCCTGAGACTTACATTATCTCAAGGTCCATTTACTAGCACACCCCCCAGTTTTCATCACTGCAAATAGTGGTTTGGAGATGGTGAGTCAACCTTGAGTTGTTTTGTCAAATTTTAAATAGTTTGAGAAAATGATTTTAACCCCAGCTCACTTGCTGCCTTTTTCTGACACTTTCAACCACATCTCACAGTCTTCAGTGCATGACATGACAACTGAGTAACCTCTTGCACTCATGAGGAAGATTTTGCCATATTGGAATTAGTTGTAAGACTGTAAGATGTGATTGAAAGCTCTGGGAGAATTTGAAGAAGAGAAGTTGAAATGCAGACAAGCACTTGTATGGTCCTTAGGTCAAAGCAGAAATTATGTAAATTCTTTTGAAAAAGTAAACTGTATATGTACTTTTAATGGGGCTGTTCACCCAATTACAAATGTCTTTGCTTCCTCTTTAGTGCCCTGCAGATAGGTTTGTTTCTTCTTGTCCATGTTTAGTGATATTTGTCTCAGACTCTTGCCTCCACTTCAGAATAAGTGAAGTGAATGGCATTCTCTCCACCAGAGGGAACATATGTTTTTTTTTTTTTTTTTTTTTTTTTTTTTTGGAACACCAAGACACCGTAAAGAAATCATTGTCCCACCTCCCCTGTGCAGTGGCACCCCCCCCCCCCCCCCTGTACAAACTCGTCTCTTGCCTTGTGAGGCTAGGTTAGCTGTGCTGAGCCCATATTGTGGCTGCACTTTTGTTTCTTTGTTTGAGGCTTTTCTGTTGTTTGGGATGACCTGAACCACTCATGGCATGACCTTTTGGGAAAAAACTATGACAATGCAGTTCATATATTGGTGAACACTAGAGTGTATTATAATGACACTGGGCAACAAAACACAAGAAGATGTAATCTAGTGGCTTAATTTGAGACTGCGTCTCAGTTTAGAAAAATTGTACTGTAATCTTCATGTACTTTAAAGTGTAGATTGTGAATTATTTCATGTATGTATACCAAGAAAACTATCTTTTGAGTTAGCCAACTTGGGGCTAACTGTACGGTTTTGTTGCACACATTACTGTTACAAATGTACAAATCAAACCTATTAAATTGAACTTATCCACATGTCACTGTGTTTACACTGTTTTTACAGGTAATGATCTGCATCCTAAATCACATCATGGATTAATTTTACTGTATTGATTTAACTTCAATAGACCATATGCATTTTAACCTTTTCAGTTTTAAAGGGCCACTCCAATGATTTACTTTTACAAAGTTGGTGTACTTGGCAGTGTGACTGGGCCCTGGAGCTTACATTTCCCATAAAGCAATATATTAGGATCTTTTGTTATGCTGTATTCCTGTCATGTGAGAGTAACCAACCATTTTCTGACATGTAAATAATGGACAGTATTATACTGCCAGTGTACAGCATTTTATCCCTCTCTTAACCAACTATGCAGTCATACAAATGTCTCGAGTTGTCCTGTTGCACGGTAAACCTTCCCATCTCGACCATCTATCCCATAAGATGTCAGTGTAGCAACAGACATCTCTCCCTGCCTGGTAACTGCCTGGTCTAAACTCCTTTGATGACATAGGGTTAGGGATAGGGTTGGGGTTAAAGGTGCCATAGAAGACATACACCTGTTTTTATGAGGTTGTACTCTTAATGTTACTCTTCATTGTAAGTAAGATTATATTCTTTTCATTTTTAAACCTGCATAAACTATTTGGTTTTTTTGACACACTTTCAGGTTAGCACAGCTAGCTGTAAACACAACCTTGATATATTACCAACTTATTAAGATCTTAGTTTATTTACACATCCGGCAGAGACAGTACTGAGACTAGGGGAACTGCAAATTTGGTGGTGTGTCAAGTGTGATGATCACCCCACTCTATAACAGGCACTTAATTAAAATCTTGTATCAGTCAAAGGCATAATCCATAGATGTATAGCACCCTTTCCACTCCAGCTGCTCACTGAGTTCACACTGTCTACGTTCCAGGGAATGTTCCAGAATGTTCCACAACATCCATTTAGTTTTTCAGGAACACCAAATGTAGATAAAAGATAAGGGTTTTGCATGGTGATGTGAGAGACCTCACATCTTCTGTCATACAATCTTATTTTCTCATTCCCTCAACTTCCTTTGGAACAAAACAGGAACTGTTCCATTGTTTTTATGTTCTACAGCGGCAGCAACCCTGCACTTAGATAAGCTGCAGCTGAGAAACAGCAGCATTATCTAATGGCAGTCCAGTCAGTGTGTGTGTTCACACATAAATTCACACAAACTGTTCATTTCCTCTAAATGTTTCTCATATCAAAGTCAGTGCTGTTGGTCAGTATCCATAACACTTTTGCCATAAGTTACCACCCTTGGTTCTTTTTAATTAACTTCAGAGTGGTGATTCTTCTTATTGTCAACAGATATTCATTTTCTATGTTCTACCACCCCTGGGCAAATGACATACTTTGTTGGTTTTTGAAGTAAGAGGAAATAAAGCCAACCCTGCAGCAAACAGAAAGCAAAATGTGATCAACTTAAAAGATAAAAATGAATGAAGCAGTAATGAACCCTACTAAGTCAGTATTTAGATGTTCATGTCAGGAGACTGACAGGAGCTTTTGGAATGGTTTCTTGAAGCAGTTCATGGTGGATTTTGAGGTCTGCTCTGGATCATTGTTCTGACTGACTGCAGGACATTTGCATCTAGAATTTGCTGATATTCAGTGGAATCCATTCTTCCCTCTTTCCTGGCCACTGGCTGTCATACAACCCCAAAGCAGAATCTTTCCACTCCATGCTGAAGACTTGCCAAGGTGTTCTGTTGGTCAAATGTCTGTTTTCACAACTTTGGTCATTGTGGCCAGAGAGCTCGGTTTGAACTTTGTCTGTCCACAGCACTTGTTTCCTTATCCAGATGTTGCTTTGCAGACTTCAGATGTTGATTTTATGATGAGGTTGCAGGTAAAGTTTCCCTCTGATGACTCTTCCATATAAGTTACACAGTTCTGTACAGTAAAAACAGGAGAGAAAAAATAGAATAGATAGAACAATTGGAAATAACAATATAGAACGATGAAAAGAAAACTGTGAAGAAAACAAAACAAGTTGCCTAAGGGAAGACAAGAATTTATCATCAGCTAAAAATGTCTTATATCAAGTCTTCACCTGCCTTACAAGTCCTGACAAGTTAAAGACATGCTGTAGTGGAGTGTCAACCTTTGCACATCCCACAATTACTTTCATCTCTTTTGTATTTTTTAAGTTAATGACATAAAAAGCAACAGTGCTTTAAAACACAAATGTGACCATAATCCCCTGTCAAGTCATAATGATGAAATAAGACAACTGAACCCACCTACCTTCATCCTCTGGGACACCCTGAATACCACAGGATGTCACTTCAAGAAGTGTGAAGATTAGGAATTTCTGTATTCATAATCTGGACAATCTGAAGAACAGTGAATTCCTTTGACAATAATTGTCTTTGCTTTCCACATGCTTACATACTCCCAGCTGTGCCACTTAGGCTTGATGAGATCCCTCTGTGCCTTAGTTGGAGAGACAGTATACTCCTTTGTTGAACACACAGTTCTGGTGTTGTTGGTGAGGAATATTCTCAGACTGTTGTCTGTCTCATGCTGGTCAGTGGGGACTTGGTGTATTAACAAGCATTCACATTAGTGTAGCTGCCTCTTTTGAAATGCATCTAAAAATTCTGTTTAGGAATTGACATTGTGCCATGTAGGTCAACATTGGGAAATATGTTTAATCCCTTAATTGTTGAGAAGTACATTATGTATGTAAGGGTTTACATGCATACATATTCCTACAGCCAGGGCTGTAGTTACCACTGATGACACCAGGGCCAAGGAGTTTACTCTCTGTTGCTTTGTGGCAGGTTTTGATGACTGATCATCAAATTTTTCAAATGCCCTCAAATATAAGTGCTTATATGCAATATTACATTTAATAAAAAGTAAAGGGATTTGGTTTTCTCCACCAGAATGATACCAATGTGGGGCAGTGTGGAGAGAATAATCATAATACTGAAAATAACTTACAGTAAATATAATTCTGTTATGTACTGTTAAAAGAATTCTTAAAATGTATATTACAATCAGAACATTTCACAGGCTTTTTTGGTGACTGGTTAGGTACAGTATGTTAGCTGGTTGGCTCCACTGGGATTTTTGACTCATAACCTCAGTATTTCTAAAAACCTGG
This sequence comes from Lates calcarifer, assembly GCF_001640805.2. Classification (NCBI taxonomy): domain Eukaryota; kingdom Metazoa; phylum Chordata; class Actinopteri; family Centropomidae; genus Lates; species Lates calcarifer. The sequence continues at coordinate 21,378,596 of NC_066848.1, read as the reverse complement.
CTATGGGCCTGTTACATTCAGAAGTCTAACCATGGTATGACACATATTCATCTGACATTACACAGTTTAACTTGGAGCTTTTTAATATCAGTAGATTCAGCATCAGAGCTGAGAATGGGGGTGATTGTGCTGTTCACTCCAAGTTCAGTAGTATTCAAGTTTTTGTTACGTGAACTTAAGAGAAACCTGAGGAAGATATCAAAAAATAAAAACAGTAAGCAAGAACTCTAAACATACAAATATATAAACATTATGTACACAAATATGTTTCAGTATTAACATGTTTCCTGCATAATAAAAGCAATTATTTTGAACAGTGAAGTTGTCATTTAAAGCAAACCTTGAATGAAGCTCCTACTCGCTGAAGAGAGTCAGGAGCTGGCTGACATGTGGAGCCAAGTATTCGCTTGTAGGGGTCCAAATGAAAAGAGGACGAGAGGAGGATGGGCGCTGATACAAAACTCTAATTCACCATGTTGGATAGATGGGCCTGTTGGTGGGAGGAGCTGCGTGCTATGGGCTGAGCTGACTGATGTCCGGGCAGGTCAGCTCTGCGAGAGTAGAGGAGGAAGATCACCGAGGAGGGGAGAACAAGCAGAGAAGTTGATTTTTAAACGACCTTGTGATTTTGACATATTTGTTTCTGCAAGTAAGTTGTTGGAAACAGTAATCCTAACGATGGGGAACCGGGTCGCCCGTGAGGACTACGAATGGGTGTATACGGACCAGCCGCATGCCGACAGGAGAAAAGAGATCCTGGGTGAGCTAGCTTATCTTTTAACAAGTTTTGGATAAACATATAGTTAACTTTACTTAGATCTAACGATGATAACTTATCTGGATGGTTGCTCTTATGTCATTGATGTTAGTTAAATGTGTAGTGAGGTGTATATGCTACCACCATAGTGGTTAGCTGACCCGCTTTGCTAATGTAACTAAGCTAACGGTTCCACATCCGCCTGTGTATTTGCCACAAGACCCAGCTAACTGACCGAGGTTATGCTCAACGTTGGTGACTAGTTCTCGACTTTTTAACAACTTTTAAATAACAGCACACTGACTGTTATGATAACAGCACATTGGCTATTATAAAATATCATCTTACATGTACAAGCTACTCGCAGCTAGTTAGCTTAATGCAACATATTAACATTAGCAGTGTACAGCCACTCCCTGAGATGATATAACCGCCTGACGAGCCGCTCACAGGGAAGCCACAGTAACGGTTTGGGTCTTGCCACAGACGGACTCGTGCTAACACAAGTCTTTGCCTGTTGTGTCATGAACTGAAAATGTCTGTCAGTTGGCGCTTTGTCAGTTTATAAGAAATATTTTACGTAGCCAGCATTAAGTATCCACAATAGGAGAAATAAATCCAAGCCTGCAGCAAACAGAAAGCAAAATGCAATCAACTTAAAGATAAAAATGAATGAAGTAGTAATTAACCTTACTAAGTCATTAGTACCCATTCCAAAAGCTAATATAAAGAAAACATTTTATATGAAAACGATGTCAGCATATTAACACTTTATATATATATTTGTTTGGTTAGGGTTAGGGTTAGGGGGTTAGGAAATATTCCAAGTTTTTCATGGCTGCACCATCCTATCACATGGAGCTCGGAAATATTTCTTGTCTGAATTTATTAGTTTCATTGATGGATGGATAGCCATCTGTAAGTAACTCTAAGTAACTAATGCTAAAGCTGTAACTAATGATTATTTTTCATTATCAATTAATCTGCTGAATATTTTCCTAATTAATCAATTAGTTGTTTGGTCTATAGAATTTCATCCATCAAAAAATCATCCATCACAGTTTCTTTATGGTCGAGGTAAAGACGTTCCCTGGTCAAGTAGTAAACTGTGCTTTTTTCTGCTGTTTTAAGCTGCATAGTTGCAGCCCAAAAGGTTACAGCTTTCTCTGCAATATTCAGCCCAACATCTTTGCTATAGACTTGTAAGCTGTCATGCTGTCATGTATGAACATTAACAATCAGAAATAGAGAAAAAAAAGTTGGACATTTGACAATTGAATTGAATGGTGATTTAACTGGGGGCTCTGTAACAGAAGATTCACATCGCTGAATTTAAGGGGCAGCTCCAACCCTGCTTTTTGAGGCAAACACAAAAGGCCTGCTTTGTGTTAAAGTGCCCTTTTAGAAAACATCAGGTGGTCTGCCTCAGTTGCTCAGGTCGAGGACTTAGGTTTGGCATGATTTAAGATGCATACGTGCTCTGCACATCTTTTGTATAACTAGTGTCTTTTTGTTGTTAACTTAGCAGACTTTTAAGTTAATTAGTCAGCACAAAGTACTGCTGTTGTGGTCAGAGTGAGATCAGGGCCATGGGTAAAGATACTCATTGACAGCAGAGCTGTGTCCTTGGTTGAATTATTTATGTGAGTACATACTGAATGCAGCAGTATCAGGACACTGTCAGACACTGCTACATTACTGAAAAGTGAAGATGCTGTGAATGTGTTTCTACAGAGGAGTAGCCAGTAGACTCTCTGAAGAGCAGGAAACAGAGTTTATTTAGTGCTGGATATGAAACCTTTCTTAGAGAACATTATGTTAGCATAGTCAAATGAAAATTAAAAAGTTAATCTTTGGTATCTTTGCTGAAACTCAAGTACCCCATCAAGATGTTGTTTTGGCACTGCCAAAAACATCACTACTCTCTCCTCTTAAACTTTATTACTAGCATTACAAGCTGCTGTGTATCTGTAGGTTGTACTGCAGTTTTTGATCGTACTGGGGCCTTGTCGTTGCTTGCAAAGAGCTTAGTTGCCTACAGTCACATGCCTCAGACCTCTCCCACTGAGGGCCAGTTCAGCCTCTCAGGGGGTGTATGTGAATGACACATGGTGTCTTGACTGCTGTGACTTGTCTTTCAGCTGTAACCTCCCTGTCCTTCTTTGTTTCTCTTTGCATCTATTTGAAAGCAAATGAATTTTAAAGAGCTGAGCAGCTAAAGCTCTGTGTGACTTGTGACTTTATCATGGACAGAGATTGTACTCACTTGTTAACCTTGAAGAACTAAGTGAGAGTCAGACAGTGGAGTGAGTGGACTGAATCCATGGTTTCTAGATAAACCCATTAATGGGAATGCTACTAAAACATTGATACCTCATTTTCACAGATATTTTATGCTATGTCAGCATAAAAGATTTATAGTAGCTTCAGGCTGTGCAGGTTTCTTTCTCTTTGAGTGTCTATGTGATACTGGTTTCTGCTGGGAGACACTGATGGGCAGTGTGGCAGTTGTAAGTAAGAAGTTCTTCATGTCAAACCTTGTGCCTCCTCCTTCAGCTTGATGCTAACAGATTAACTTTAGTCCAGTGTAAAGGTCAGTAATGTGGCCATGTTCAGTACTTGTTAAACACATCAGTTAGCTTATCAGTGCCTGGCTGTTTGCACAGTCAGCCACAGTTCACACATTGAAGCCCTTGACATGACTTAACATAAATGAAAGTCTAGCTGGATTCTTCCTGGGCCCCAGAATACCTTCCACCAGCTGCTGTTTGTCTTTGCAGGCAGACAAATGTAAACACTCTGACCAAGGACTGCACATGAAAATGAGTCAGTCCTGGCTTAATCTGGCACAGTTATATTGTGATTTGAATTAATGTATAGAATCTATACATTGTCACTACAGGTCTTAGAAGTCTCAAATATCCATGGGTTATTTTCACTGAATTTTCAAAGCCCTAATAAAATGTACGCAGCACAGGAAGTTAAAGACTTTACATTGACAGTGTAACAAATCAAACAAATAAAGTCAATATTTGGAAAATACAATGGAAGAGGACAAAGCATATAAAACTGAATCAGTAAGCTTCTTCTGGAATTCAGTTTGAAGTAAGGGACAGTCTGCACACACAGCCCCTGGTGTTGAGTAGATATCAAAATCACTGCTCCAGCTCAGACTGTTGATGGATGGAGGATGGGTCGGGTGTGTATTTGATGAATAACTAGGGAGGCTAACACAACAGTGATGTGGAAGGTATGTGTGAGCTAACTCCCAACCTCTGAGTGGTGACTGGATCCACGGTGACTTGCATCATAAAAGAAACACACCAGCTCACAGTTTGCTCGGTTGGACTGGTGTATGAGAGCAAGACATTGCAACAGCAATGGCTCTTACTGCTGGAAATGTTTGACAAGAATCAAGGCTGAGCCAGTGGCCTGACATGTTAACCAGTGTAATATGAAACAAAGTTTTGCCTCAAATTATGATAAAGAAGACATTAAAATGGTAGTCAGCATTAGTTAGCAGCATTAATTAGCAGTAGTAATCGGCATCATGATGTAGGGATACTGGGCTAGTAATAATTAGCACCAGCTAGTAAAAATTGTACCATTCTGATGGGTTACGGCTCTAAATCTTTAAGTGTAATACCTCAAGATGTAGAAGAGGCCTGGGGCTGAATAACTTCTTCAGCAAGTCACCACCAGGTCTCCATTATTGCTCCAGTTGGAGAGATGGGAGCCAAGAGTCACAGTTTATCAGCTGTCTGCCAGCAGTCTGACATGACTGATAAGCAAGATGCATTAACATTTTTCCTCTAAAACTATATCAGCATAGCTGGGTATTTGAAGGCTTATTACATGTCAATTACAAGTGAATTTGAAGGGATTGAAGGCATTGCTTATATAACACACAGATAAATATCTCCAGATAGAAATTATTAGATGAAGTAACCAGGGTACTAAGTTGGGTATCTGACAGCCGTCATCAAAAGTAAGTTAGTTTCTGTTTCAATCTCTTTTAGTACAACAGTGTTCACTCATAATATAGTAAAGTATTACCCACTTTACTTATGTAATTATTAAATATTGATTAAATAAACATTCATCTTAATTGTTGAAGAAAATGACTTGCAACACATCAATAAATCCAAAACATAAATAAATGATAATCACTTACAGCAATTTTATGATTTGTGAACCATCAGTTCACCGTTAAAAATCATATTAAAACTTGAAGGTGATGGAAAATGAAGGAGCACAGTAATATTTATAAAGAATTCACATGAATCTCTCTTTCTTGCTCTAAAACATAGAGTGCACCTAAAACATAGGGACAACTGATCTGGGTGATCATAAGACATACTTGGGACCTAACAAAGGACAGGGATGTATTGTGCTTCACCACTGTGTACCTTTTCAAACAGCACAGATGCTACAAATTCTTCTCAGGCTGTTGAACCTATCTGTGTTTAGGCCTCAACTTAGGAAGGTTACAAATAACTAAAACGCAAAAGATCCAGTTGAAACCTGTAGGCGGAGAGGACAGAAACAGTTTTGAGTTCCAGCTTGAACCTGAAAGAAATATGAATGGTAAAGATAAATCCACATAGCAGCAGAAGATATCAAATATTTAATACACATTGAAATCACAGCAGCCCGCTGACTTTGGTACACCTCATTTTTTTGCTTCAAAAACTGAAGGTCCATATTCAGGGCTAGAAGTTGACCTCAATATGTTTTTAATTAGGAGATTCAGACACCTTAAACTGATATGAGATCCGGTAATAGTTCTCAGAGAAGACGCCGAAGTCCTTTGTAGTTGTTGTTCCCGTGCAAATAACTGAATCAACAGGTAAACACATCTAACCCTGAAGGCCTTGTAACTCTGGCCCACCAATCAGTAGCTGTTTTAGTTATACATGCTTCTTTGTGCCCAGTCTTCTTGTTCTTGTCAGTGTATAATATTCCTTTCATCTAAATAATGCAAGTGTATCAACCTTTTTTTCTGTTGTTATTACATTAACTTTTTAAATGGAAACATTAGGTGAAGTCTTTGATGTAAATGTGTGTTAGAAAATACTATGTTTTTCAGCATATGAATCTCAACTGAATTTCACTCTGGTCTCTTTTTTTGCTTCTACAGCCAAATATCCAGAAATCAAGTCGTTGATGGGTCCTGACCGGAGGCTGAAATGGATTGTGTGCATGATGGTGGCGATACAATTTTTAGCTTTCTACCTGGTTAAAGACTTGGACTGGAAATGGGTTTTGTTTTGGACCTATGCCTTCGGCAGCTGTATCAACCACTCAATGACCCTTGCCATTCATGAGATCTCCCACAACACGGCCTTTGGAAACAACAAGGCCATGTGGAACCGCTACTTTGCCATGTTTGCCAATCTGCCCATTGGCCTACCCTATTCTGCCTCCTTCAAACGTTATCACCTGGACCATCATCGGTACCTGGGTGGAGATGGTGTAGATGTAGACATCCCCACTGAGTTTGAAGGCTGGTTTTTCTGCACACGCTTCCGTAAATTCATCTGGATTATTCTTCAGCCGCTGTTCTACGCCATCCGGCCCCTCTGCATCAACCCCAAACCCATCACTCAGCTGGAGGTGACCAACGTGGCCTTCCAGCTCACCTTTGACATCCTGCTTTACTGGCTCTGGGGGGCCAAGCCTGTGGTCTACATGCTGGCTGGCTCCATGCTGGGGATGGGCTTGCACCCCATCTCAGGTCACTTCATAGCTGAGCATTACATGTTCCTCAAGGGCCATGAGACCTACTCCTACTATGGCTCCCTCAACCTGCTCACTTTTAATGTAGGCTACCACAATGAGCACCATGACTTCCCCAGCATCCCAGGACGCAGGCTGCCCATGGTTAGTATACCTGAGAGACTGTGGAGAACACTGTGGCACAATCACACCACACGGTTAGCTGCATTTCAACGAGGTTAGAAAGGAAGAAATAATTTAGGCAGAGACAGGTCTGTCTAGGCAGGCAGCTGAACCAGTTACTGTGTGACCTCACTGTCAGTTAAAATGGTGGTCAAACTATATCCTGTCATTTTTGCCCTGTTCTCTCAATGAATGTCTGCTTTGTTTGGTAACTTCATGATCAAACCCACTTTAGTTAGTTAGTTAGCAGAGTGTCAACAGTGTGGAAAATTGTCTTTGTCACAGTACAGTCAAAATACAGATCAAGAATAAGACTAAGCTTTTAGTATTAGCTCTTCAGCGTGAGACAAGGGCAGTGTTGGATTGTTAGAACCAGTTAGTGTTTGATATTAAAATAATAGTTAATAATAGTTCAAAAAATGATGTGTATCATTTGTCATCTATACATAATGAAATGACTTGGACACAATTTCACATCTGAAAGTAATTCATTTACCATGACCCAGATTGATTGAATAAGCAGATTGCATTTAGTAAAATAACCTGCTAACTCATGGCTGAGAGACTTTTGGAACCAACTACATGGTGTTTTTTTTAATCACATTTGCCTGGCATGTGTTTCACATAAGAGCAGAAAAATGATCTTCAGCAGCAAAGATAAGATACACCATAAAACATTTATGATCTAGAAGCTGTAAAAGAATCATCCTGTGTGTGAGGCACGTCAGAGGAAGGCTGTAAAAGGGGTCAAACCCTGATACTGTAATTTATTTACTACAGACCACAGACCAGTGGAAACAGCCTGGGGTTATGTACAAACTCTCAATATGTGTATTAGGTGATGCTTTAATCTAAATGGTCAGTAATTTCCTGGAAAGAACTGTGTAATGTGGTTGTGATTCTTGGACTTTCCCTGAGAGAACGATTCCCTTTAAATCCAAGTAGATTTTCCATCATTCTTTTATTATTGGAGATGTCATTCTCCATATACAGTATTCTGAATGATATACTTGCCTGTCAGCTGATTGCATATTTTTGCATTTTCAGCTCAGGTGTTTTGCACTTACTGAAAAACTCTCTAGATTACACCAGCAAACCAAAAGTGTTTTGCCATTTTAAAATCTTTTTCCAAAACACAAAGTTACAGACCTGTAAAAGACAGTGTCATCATGTGATGTCTATTGATTGATTTACCATTTAAAGTTTTAAATCATACAACACATTCTACTGAAATTGATTCACTGAAACAAAAGTGAAAGTTTGTCTCTGCACAAGAACGATAACACTGGGGAACACAATTTTTGTTGAGTTAGGTCTGACAGCTGTTTTTAACTAATTTTGGGGTGCGGAATCCAAAACTGATCTCAGTTTTTTTCTATCACGTCAAGTTTTTGAACTATAGGATCCCCGTTTTCTTAAAAAATATGAAAAATACTGTACTTGTCACTTCGAAAGTACTGCAGAAATGTACTTTCTCTGGTTCGAAAGTATGATACCTTCACTTCTTGTTCGAGTAAGTTTCTCTCATTCAGTCTTGATGCTAGGATTTCTGAAGCTTTTTTTGATAGGCCCAAATCACGTGCCAAATCATTCAACTTGTGCTGATCAAATCCCCTACGAACTGAATCCTCGTGAATTTCAAAATCTGCATCATTGCTGTCACTGCGTTCTTCAACAGCTCTCAGATCTTCTAGAGGAGGTAGTTGTTTGAAAACTGGCACTGGAATTTCAGCTGAATGAGGCATTGGTCTTATAGCTGACAGTAGATTAGGATATTCTCTGTTAAATTCTGATGTTTTCACTAAACAAAAGTAAAGTCTGTGCAATGATCTTTTTGCTCTCGCCAAACCATGGGGATACCAAATACCAACTTTTCACGTGTTCCTTTGGTCCACATCCGTAAACTCTCGACACACTGCTTGCACACTTTGTGAGGGACCCATGGCTTGTCTTGATCACTTGTCTTGAGTTTTACTTTAAAATATGCAAAATATGCTTGTTTGACAAATGCACTGATGTTTGCCCTCTGACTTGGAATGGTGAAACTACCACAAATATAGCAAAAGGAGTCAGGGTTGTTTAGTCATTTATGGCAAGAAGTAGCAGGAAGGAAGGAAATATATACCTATGTAAATAAAACACTAAGATGGAATAGAAGCTTAGAAAACTAAAAAAACTGCATAAAACGAAATAGAACTTAAAACTGTATGCCCATTGTTACAAGGTTAAGAGAAAAGCCAGCACAAATCCTCTTAATTCCTACTATGCTAGCTTTCTGTTTGCAGATATTGATAGTACTGACCTATTGGGAGCTGCACACACCTCTAACCTGTCTCAATTGTGACTGCACAAACAAGTTGCCACGTAGCTGTTGATGAGTCCAATCGTAATCAGCTGGCAAGTCTTACTACAGCTAATCAGTGGAATTTTGCTTATCTGGAGGGTAAGCTGTGGAGAAAAAAGCTTGACGTTTTGGAATCAGCATGCCAATTTTAGTTTTAATCAGCATAAAAATCTGACTCAACAGAACATTTTTTCAAATTGATCAGTATGTTTCAAACATGAAAGCATTTACAGGCTGTGAAAACTGTACATCTAAACTGTCATCTAAAAGCAGAATTCAGCAGTGTTTGTTCTGTTTCTTCTTGGTTTCCAGGTGAAGAAGATAGCAGCAGAGTATTATGATGACCTGCCTCAGTACACATCATGGGTGAAGGTCCTGTATGACTTCATCATGGACGATACACTGAGCCCATACTCTCGAATCAAGCGGAAGCTGAAGGGAGATGTCAAACAGGAGTAACCTCACTGAAAGCTTCTTTGGAACAAAGCTGCAGTGTTCACCATGACAGCGGCCTGGCTCACCATCCTATAAACTAAACAGCTTCTGCAGATTAATACATTCAACATGTGAAACAATTGTGTACACGAGTCTTGGAGTGTGCTTTCCTCTACAGGAAGAGAAGATCGTTTCAGATATTTGGTATCCATGTCTGAAGAACCAAGACAAGTGGTGTGAGTGTGAGAAAAATCGGGTTTGTAGTTTGTTTGTGTGATTATAAACTGTGCCTGGGACTGGCTGCACAAAGACCTTGGCTTGGATCAAACAAACAGTACAACTTAAGATAGACCTCTAAATTGCCACATATTCTGAAGTTCAGTGCCATGAAATTGGATTCAGACATTTACATCCCCCACAGGTTGAATTATAATCACTTTGGTGATCTCTTCAATTCTTCGATTTAAACTAGCCCCAAAAATGTCCACTGAAGGTGACTGTGTTGTGCTCAGGCTCTTTTATGTCAGTTGGAGATGATCCATCAGCTGTGCTAATGTAAAGTGTGTGTGAGTGCTCTTTACATTCACTGTCTCTGGAGGCCACAAAGTGTCTGTTACCACTAATCAGTAATGAGGAAAACACCAAATGTTAGTAAGGCAGCAAAATTCACTTTAATAACCATGAAACTAATGTGTCAGTGGATTCACTGAGATGTGGGGTTGACTGTCCCTTGTGCTCATGACTGTCATTGAAATAAAAAAAAGTTTTGCCAAGGTGTTAACTGGATCCTAAAAACTCTGTTCCTTCTCATTACTCACTGCATACCAGTAGGAAACCAGCTGTCAACAGCTGCATTGGACCAGTAAGAACAAAACCTAATTATAGCCTAATTATAGAGCAGTCTTTGTGCAACCAGCACCAAAAATCATTAAGATCGCTACACAGAGTGCAAACCATGTCAAAGGTGATGTGTGTTGAAGCTTCAGATACCTAGACACCTTCCTCCCATTTGGGACTTGCAATTGTTCATTGTCATCAGTGTGCGTGTGTGGGTGCTTGTTGAAGTGGACCAAAGTTGAGCTCACTCACATCCCCCTTATAAACTGATTTGTTGGAATATTTTGCTGTCATGTCTGTTTGATATCACATATATTGAGTTTATGGCGAGGCTTGCATTGGTTGCTTGAATGGTAAATGTAGAGGTTTGCCTTTTCTGACCCATGACCCTTTTTTTCAACTGCTTTGCTTTTTAACATGCAACACCTAAATGTACCATAAAATTATACAACCTGTTGACATGTTTTTGATACAGTCTCAGAGTCAAACAGATTGTATCAGTTCCAGTGCCTCTGAACTTTGTTTTCAATTCTACCTTTATTTAAATTTTAGAAATGTATTCACTTTGATCAGAAACTGTATGCAAAGGAGTGAAAAGTGTATGTTAAAATAATTCAACTTTATTGTTTTGCTTTCTCACTCCCTCCAGCTTTAGGTTGTAGAGGCAGGGCTGTAGCTGCACCTGAAGTCATGTCCTCTGTGTTTTATGTTTGAAATGAGATTTAGCAGCCTGGAACCTGATTACATATGGTTGCTGTTGAATTGGCTGATTCCATTATTTTTATATTCAGTATAGTTAACTGTGACTACTTCAAAGCCATTAAAATAAATGAATGAATCAAAATTTCCCATTAAGAATGTTATTCTCAGCAGTGCATAGAAGGCTCTGATCAGCATTTAGATCAGAGGCCTCAAACGAATTACCCAGGGGCACTTGAAGACTGCGAATAAAAACAGTGAAGTGTTGACCAGTGGTCCATATCTCTTGAGACTCAAAGTTATACCCTCTGTGAGGTTTAAAGAGACCATATGGCATCATGCAGCGGCAATAAATGAGGCCTACCAATCAAAAGACATTGTCACGCTGTGACGTGAGCCGTTTCCTGATGTGGACTCTCAGATACATTTCTATTCACATGTATACATGTACATTAAACACATCACCGTTGATTCTGATGGTTTTTTCCTTTTTCAAGATATGCATTGAATTGTAGAGAGCATCCAGCCATCAGCAGTCACTACAGAGGCTTTTCTCTTCGTCACTCACCTTTGTCTCTCCTGTTGGTTTCTCCATCCAGAGCTGTTTGAAACACCTACACATGTATGCTACTCTTAACTGTAGCGTTTTTAGCTTGACCTCAGAAACATTAATGTTAACCAGACCAAACCTTACAGAACAGTTCCATGATAAAGGAGCATAGTTCTTCTGATGATGAAGACAATGCTGATAAATGGTGAAAAGCTGCAGAACAAGCAGGTAAGTGGTCCTTGAGTGGAGTGCTGCTTTAGGTGTTTGATGATGTGTGTTTGAGGCTGTACAGCTGAGTTTATCTAAAGGTTTTTAATATTTCATCCACCTGATTCACAAACCTGAGCAAAAACAACTTCTATATAACCCATTCCAACACAGCATCCAATCAGCTACAGCTAACAACGGCAGCATTCATGTATGACTGCTGGACGTAATCACAGTCTACAGGCATTTCTCTGTCTGGGCCTTCAGTGTGCATTAAGTGTCGGTACTCATATCTGTCAGTGATTAAGACCATTAAACAAATAATGCCATAGAAGTAACTAAATAATCTGGGTCATATCACTGAAGGAAGCTATTCAGTTTTCAGCACAGAATGCAAATCATACTGGCTTTCTTCGATTAAAAAAACAACTCAAACAGAAGTCATTCTGACTGACTGGCCTGCTGTAGTACTGAAGATTACATATGCACTGCTGTTTATTATGCACTACACACACTCCTTTTTAAGGATGTTTGTAACTAAAAGATGACATTTTTGCTTAGAATGCTTACTCAGGAGTTACAGTACCTGTAATACAGTAATTCAACACCTGATGACAGGAACAGTTTGTGTTGTGCAGTGAATACAGCTGGTAACTGGTCAGTTGAATATCTCAGGGCAGATTTAAAATGCTTACAGATGTGATGTGGAAACTTCTGGCTGAGTCTGTTAGAACAGCAAAGAAATAACATCTGTAGTAAATGGTAAATGGACTGTATTTATATAGCACTTTTCTAGTCAGATTGACCACTCAAAGCGCTTTACACTACAGATCACACACACACACACATTCATACAGCACTTGTTCTATACATGTACGTGTAAGTGCTCTCTAACACATTCATACACCGATGCACACACATCGCTCTACCTTCTGAGCAATAGCCGCCCCAATGTGTGTCCACACTACGGGTATCAGCCGGATGTGTGCAGTCAAACAGTGGCTGAATGAAGAGGAGTTTACTGAGTTCACGGTGAGGTCTGACAGAGCCCTGATAGCAGAACAGGAGCTGATCTGTGCTTCTGATAAGAACTAAGACCTTTATCGGAGTACATGCCAGATGTGTTTGCTTTTGGTTTCCATAAACAGTTTTATTAGAAAAGTATCATGATTCAACCATAATGACGTGTATACATACACAACATAAAATTATTGAGTGGAAAAGTCTGTGGCTGGTTCTCGGTTCTGTTCTTGCAGTTATCTGCTGAGAGATTCCCTGAGCTGCTCATATGTCCTCTGGTCCTGCACAGGGAACACAAAGGCACAGTCACTACGTGTATGTGGTTTGCACACCCAAACAAAACCTCAGCAGGTTCAAAAGGATCTAATGAGTCCTGCCTCTCGTGTCTCTCCTCACTGTTACAGGTAGCAGGAAGCACAAGTCTCTGTCAGCAGTTCACAATCATATTTGTTGCTGGTGTGTTCACAAGTCTTAAATAATTATTTTCTGACAGCGTGGAATTCTAAGCGGAGCAGTGACACTTAAATGTTGCAGTGTTTAGTGTGGGACAAGTTGGACTGGTTCTCCTGGCTACTTGATAGCAGGGAGGTTATGGGACAGTGATCTGATAAAAGTGTACAGCACAGAGCTCGGTCTGTAATTATCAGCAGCATCTGGACGCCTGCCAGAGCTCTGTATACAAACAATCTTATGAACAAGTCCCTCTGTGATAGTGAGGTCTGAGCTGGGTTCTGAACCTCAATAGTTTTTAGGTACTGACTTAAGTGTGTCTGTGATAGTGTTCATACCTGTCAACTTCCAAAATCTGGCATTAAATGTCTGGTTGTATTCATAATGTTGCTGACTTAAAAGTTTGATCTGATCGGACTTTAAATAAATAAAACATGTGAGCCAATTAAAACTTTGTTAAATTGACATTAAGTATAAAAAGTTTTGTGTTGATGTTTTTGGGAGGTTTTGTAGGAACATGTTTATGTTTTTCAAAGTAAGGTAATGAAGAAAAGAATAATCCTGGTGTCAGAACTCTAACTCAGGTATGATATTGGCACTAGTATCGAAATATCAAATAACACCCAGCTTTAGTAAAGACCTAGTTGACCCATTTAACTGTCCATGACCTCACAACTTGCACTATTTATTTTGAAACAGATCAGATTTAAAAACCTCAACCAAACAATTCAGTTTATCTTTTCCATTTTACTCTAAATTCATTCAGGTTTTGTTTGTTCTTACCTTTTTGGACACGGATGGACGAACTTTCTTGAAGGCATCCTCAAAGTTCTGTTTGCTGACTCTGATGTCTGCGACAGAGCCAGAGGAGTATGCATGACCTGTGTGTAACAGTGAACACCTTTAAATCAATGAGTGGCGTTATGTCAGCTCAGCATGAGACAACGTCATGTCAAAAGTTTCTGCTGGTACTATTTTCCAACATGCAAAACACTCTGAATCACATTTCTCTACTGCACAACAGTTCCTGCCACTAGAAGTCAAAGCAAATATGTAAACACAGGTGCTGTAATTTCTCTGTAGCTGGGGCTGGAGTCTCACAGCAGGATTCTTAGAAAGTTGAAGACATGATACGGTTTTGCCACTCAGAGGGCACCAAAAGCACAAACACAGAATCCAAGTCAGACAATGATAAACATGATCTAATTTGTGACACAGTTCTAAGAAGGTCTGAAGTACTCGAGCCCTTTCTTGATCTAAAACATTGTTTCTATAATCTCAGACTTAGTCTAAGCCAGAAGTCTAGTCTATTACAATACTTGGTCTCGGCTGAGTTTAGCCTTTCCTTCCCAGTGTTACTTGCTGCTCTCAAAGCAGACTGAAGAGGTTAACTTGTAATATTGTGCAGGAATATTTAGTTTCTAATATTGCTGGATTTTTTCTCAGTTGTTCTAAGGACAGTTTTGAATGACTCAAGCTATACCACAGTTGACACTTCAATATGAATAAAAGGAAGACAATAAGATGAGTGAAACTGAGTGGGTGCTGTCTTGACTCAAACTCAATCCCAATATGGACTTGGCATTGACTGGACCTTGAAACTGAAGGTAACCTGTCTAGTGCTAGGTTTCATGGAAGGTGTAAGGATATCATATCAATCAACCTGACAGCCACCATACAGGGTTCTGGTATATAATAATATAATGTATATAATAATAAACTAACCTGGGAAGAAAAATCATTAATGCCTCCTGTTATGTTAATAAACCATAAAAGAATTCCTTTAGGTATATGCACACCATTTTTTCCCCATGTAAAACCATGGGAACCTTTCCAATCACTATTTCCAGTCATATATGGCTTTACAGTTCAATCTGTAATACTCTTGTACAGGTATGCAGAAGTAGGAGTCAAGTTACCAGAGGAAACAGCTGGGGAATTCTGGGACTTGATGTAGGCCCTCAGGGCATTGACTGATGCTTCCCTCACTAAAGCAGTCAGGTCAGCTCCACTGGATCAAACACACACACATAAACACACAATTAGATTCAGACAGGAACAGATTCCATTCTGTTCATCAGATTTGTGGATCAGTATTTCTACATTTAATCATTTCAATAGTACGCAAGAAAACTATCATTGCAACTTGAGAAAAAACATGTCCATCTCGACCATTTCATTTTTCAGACTAAAAGCAGGACAAACAGTATGAATATAACCAGTGAGTGTCTGGTGTCTCCTCCGGCTGGGACTTACGTGAAGCAATCACAGCGCTCATCAAAAGCGATCTCCTCAAGACTGACATCCTGCTCCAGCTGAGGTTTGGTCCCTCCCTGCATTTGAGCAGATCAACAGCTATTTTATCTGTCTGTATTCAAAGATGGCCAGACATGTGGTAGCCTAGCTTAGCACAAAGACTGGAGGCAAAGGGAGCTGCTAGCCTAGCCCCTTCATAGGTGAAAATGTCTTTCTACATCCAAACGACACAAACCTGTTGGATTTCAGAGCTGTTTTTCTGGCAGCAACTTTTCATAATCAACTGCTGTGTGCCAGAACAACAGTTTGTGATTGGACATTTTAAATGTCAATCAAAACACTGTCAAAAAAATCTAATGATGGCATCTGGTATACAACTCCTCAGTTACTCAAACAGAAAGTTTTTTCTCCTCCAAATATAACAAAACTATTTTCAGATCGAAGCTAAAACTCTGTAGTAAGCATCTGTAATCGCTGTTACACAACAAAGAGGAAAAAGTTGGAATGGCAAACATTCCACTGCAAGAGAAAGTGTCAGAAAAAGGCTGATACACAGATAGAGTCACAGAAATCTTGTTTTAATGGAATTAAAGAAAACTGGTCCAGAGAACCTGCCTGACAAACTGGCCAGTGTATGACTGCCATTTTATTTCCACCAAGATGGATGCTACACTGAAAAATCACTGAATAATGATATGTGTAGTAAACAAGTACCTTAGTGATAGTGACCAGGATGGCATGGCGATCCGCTGGAGGGGGCAGTCCCACATACAAGGTTTTATCTAGACGACCTGGCCTCAGTATTGCAGGGTCAATGATATCTGGCAAGAGACAAAAGTGTTTAGAAGAACAGCAAATAATGAATTTAATTATAAACCCCTGATACAGGTCAAAAAATAGTGGCGGAGGATGTTTTTAGACCCTGTCAGCCAGAAAGACTTCTAACACAACAATGTAAAAATGCACCATAACAAGTCCTAGCATTTGAAATTCAACTTAAACTACTAAAGTACATCAGTATTTTTCCCAAATCAACTCAAGAATCAAAAGTAAAAGTACTCCACAGAAAAAAAGCCCCAGTAACTGATTACATATGATGCAACATTGTTCATACTGATGCACCAGTGAGGGAGCGGCATTTCACTGACATAGCTGTTCAAGGTGGAGCTGGTTTTAACTACTTCAAAGAGCCAGCAGATAAATCTGAGGGGTCGTCAGATTTTTTTTTCATCTGCGTAACATCTCCAACATTAGACATATTCTGTCTCAAAAAGATGCAGAAAAACTAGTCCATGCATTTGTTACTTCCAGGCTGGACTACTGTAATTCATTATTATCAGGCTGCCTCAGCAACTCTCTAAAGACTCTGCAGTTGATTCAAAATGCTGCAGCACCATTACTGACAGGAACTAGGAAAAGAGACCATATTTCTCCTGTGTTAGCCTCTCTACATTGGCTCCCAGTCAAATCCAGAGTAGAATTCAAAATCCTCCTCCTCACATACAAAGCCCTTAATGGTCAGGCTCCATCTTACCTTAAAGATCTCATAGTCCCCTACAATCCCACCAGGACTCTGTGCTCCCAGAATGCTGGTTTACTGGTGGTTCCCAGAGTTTCCAGGAGTAGAATGAGAGGCAGAGCCTTCAGTTATCAGGCTCCTCTACTGTGGAACCTTCTCCCAGTTTGGGTCTGGGAGGCAGAACACCCTCTGTACCTTTAAGAGTCAGGCTTAAAACTTTCCTCTTTGATAAAGCTTATAGTGAGGGTTGGCTCAGGCTTGAACCATCCCTTAGTTATGCTGCTATAGGCCTAGACTGTCAGGAGATCTCCCATGATGCACTGAGCTTCTCTCTCTCTCTTCTGCCTCTGGAGCTGTAGGTCTGATCTGTGATGACAGTCTCCTGCTGCTCCTACAACTCCACTCAACACCTGCTGCTAGAATTAGAAATGACTTATACTGCTATTAGTTGTATTGCTGTGTTAGTAGTTAATACTTTAATTATCACAACTATCATTACTACTGCTGTATTACTGGCCTCATCTTACATCTGATATGGAACCTGTGTTATGCTATCCTCTACCCCTCTCTCCCTCTCTCTCTCCTTCTTAACCCAACCGGTCGAGGCAGATGGCCGCCCACCCTGAGTCCGGTTCTGCTCGAGGTTTCTGCCTCTTAAAGGAAGTTTTTCCTTGCCACTGTCGCCTAGTGCTGCTCATGGTGGATTTGTTGGGTCTCTCTCTGTAAATACCTATTTTAAAGAGTACAGTCTAGACCTGCTCTATATGAAAAGTGCCTTGAGATGACTGTTGTTGTGATTCGGCACTATATAAATAACATTGAATTGAATTGAATTGAATAGATGATACCCTGAGGGGTTCAGGTCTGACTGAAGCTGGATTTGTACCTGGTCTGTTAGTTGCAGCCATGATGAAGACCTGCCGTCGAGTCTCTAAGCCATCCATCTCTGTTAGCAGCTGGTTGACCACCCGCACACTGGCCCCTGCCTGGGCACACACACACACATGCACACTGTTCATACACACATACTGTGTATTACCAGGTCACTAAAAAACAGCTGTTTGAACAGTGGAAGCCATGTGATTCACATGTAGAAAACTGAAACAGAAAGAAACTGAGTGAAGTGCTCTTGAAGCTACAGGAAATGTGATCTAAAAATAAATCCTTCACATTCAGAGATACTGGTGCAGTGCCTGTCAGGCTGGAGCATGACACTAATGATGTATAAAATAATGTATTCTGCCATGGAATATAAACACTGTTTCACATGTTATGTATTACTGTTTGGACAAATTCCAAAGACTCAAATAAATCAATCAATTAATTAATTAGTAACTAAAGCAGAATGTCTCTTAAACAGAATTAATAATAATAATATCTTAAATTTATATAGCGTCTTCCACGAGACCCAAGGACGCATTACAAAGACAATAATAAGAATTAGTCAAAGTTTAGCCAATGATTTACTGAACTGCCCGTGGTTTTGCTAAGGCATCAGAAAATGATTAACTTAAAAGTTGAGCAACGCATTAACTTGAAATTTGAAATTGAACAAAACAGCAGCTGAATCTTTTCGTACATTGTATGAGAAACTCTGCATGTAACGTGCACATGTGTTAGAATTGCACAAAAGATTTAGTGAAGGCAGAGAGGATGTCCAAGATGATGAACATTCTGGGCTTCTGAAAACATTCAACAAACTGAACAAATCGCTCAAATGATCTACGACTCAGTAGGAGAAGGAGAGCCGAACTGGTCTCCATTGATAAAGAGACATTGTGCTACAAGTACCAAATGACAGGATGCTCCACGACACAGCTGGTGTGTGTTTGACTGTAGAATATGACGTGTTGGAAATGATGCTCATGAATTACTTTTTAAGTTATGATGTTCATCCCTCTCACCTCATGGCCTGAGCGGCGAGGACACAGAGCATCAATCTCATCAAAGAAGATGACACATGGAGCTGAGTTGCGTCCTCTCTGGAAGACCTGTCTGACAGCTCGCTCACTCTCTCCCACATACTGCACAGACAAACACAGATATTCATCAGTTAGTGTACTAACTAAGAGATGATTTATTCCTCGAAGAGCTTTTACAAAATTTAGTACAATGATGTGACGAGAACAACAAAGAACATGGAGTTCATAAAAACTGGCTGAAAATAGGGGAAAAAATAATGAGATGGAGCGGAGTCTGAACAAATCAGTAAATCATCGAGAAACACCAGCTGCTAGCCTCTACTCAG
Source organism: Lates calcarifer (assembly GCF_001640805.2). NCBI lineage: Eukaryota > Metazoa > Chordata > Actinopteri > Centropomidae > Lates > Lates calcarifer. Next base: position 21,359,373 of record NC_066848.1, on the reverse strand, counting down.
CCTCTCAGAGAGGTGGTCAAAGTTAATGAGTGAGTCTCTGTTGGCTGTTCTATTATCCACTTCCACAACAACACAACAATGCATAGACAACCTCATGTTTCTGTTCCTGCAGCTCAGTGACTCACCATGTTGAGCAGCTCTGGTCCCTTGACAGAGATGAAGTTGAGGCCTGACTCATTGGCCACTGCCTATCAGGAGATGACACAGTGAGACACAGTGAGACAATAAGGAGCTTCACTCTCTTTGCAGAAACAGCTAGATGCCATGTGGGCCTATACTTATCAAACATCTATGAGTAGAAAGTACGGCCTCACATTTTCACTGAGATGGCACTGATTTTAGGCAGAGGAACAAAAACATTACATTTATTAACCTGCAAAATTACTATCCCCTGCAGGAGTGTCCAAGCACAGACAATGACAGGACAATTGTACAATGATATTCCAGGAGGTATGGAAATTGTGTAAAAATGAGCTGGAATTATTTCTTCACAAACACTTCCATCCCCAGCTACAGTGCGTGCGGTCAGATACAGTTAATGAGTACAGGTTTTGGGTTCTGTACAGCCACGATGATACAAAACCTGACAACCTCACTGTGATCACAGAATTTCAGGAAGCAGCCCACAGTCACTGCACCAGCTGTGGTGCAACAAGAAACAGTATCAGCACATAAGTGGGAACTGTTAGGTCTCTCTCTATAAATAATAATATCTTCTGCTGTAATTTGGCACTACATAAATAACTGACTTGAACTGAATTGACATTTCTCTTTGTGTACAGATGAAATAAATAAGATACATCATGTTAGTCAGTGAGCTTTAGAGGTGACGCTAGGTGTATTTTTCAGTGCTGGACAGAGCCAGGCTAGCTGTTTCTTCCTGCTTCCAGTCTGTCTGCTCCTGATCACACTGACACGACACCAATGTTGATCATCTCATCTCAATCTCAGAAAGAAAGCAAGTAACTATATTTCCCGAAATGTTAAAATATGCCTTACAGTACCAACAAAGTGGTTATGCATGAATGATACTTGAGTTCCATTGTCCGAGAACTCGGAGGCAGAAAGCGGAAAGCTTCATAAACAAGTGAAGTTCTACTCTCAGCTCTCAGAGGAGCTCTTCTTGTCCCAGTCTAGTTTCAGGAACATTGCTGGGACTGATTCTGAGATGCTTCATGGATATAGGACTAAAAAAACACAGTGTAAAAGAACAGTAATACTAATTAGCCATAAGAAATCTGACTAAATTGATGATCTAGGATCTATTTTCATTAGTAATCATTTGAGAAAATTTTTAGTGAGCTGATCAACAATTGTAGAACAGTAGATAGTGTGAAACGGTTTAAATGGCATCAGAACTGAGTGAAAATGAGGGGCATCAAAGAGAGAGCTGACAGTTAGCTGTCAGGTATGATTGTGTTGGTGTGGAACCTTGGCCAGCAGTGTTTTTCCACATCCTGGAGGTCCAGCCAGCAGCACTCCAGATGGAGCACTGAGCCCTAGAGCTCTGAACTGCTCTGGAGAACGTACAGGAGCCTGCAGCACACGCACAAACAGAGAGAGAGAGAGAGAGAGCCAGTCAGAATAACATTGACAGTGAAGCAGATAAAACATTTACTGGAATAATGTATGGATACACTAAAAAGATTGACCACCTAAGAGAGAGCTCTCTCCCCCATACTTTGGTCCCAGCAGGGGTTCAGCTGAGCCTCATATGACACAAAGAATGGGTCATTAAAAAGTACAGGGTGACTGACTCACAGCTCACAAGATGAAAAGACTACAGCTCTCTGAGCTTTTACACCTATAACTACAGTGTATAAAACAGGTAAGAGGGCGACTGTATAGCAAATAGAGACATGATAATGAGGAGGCTCATCTCAGGGAAATTTATCCTTCAATTTAAAAAAAAAAAACTGTATGACAAAAAGTGATGATCCCAGAGATGAAGATGAAGGTTCTTCTCAGTCTGGGTCATGGATGTTATGTGTGAAGAAGCCTGGTGTTTACCAGTATGGCCATGGTGAGCTCTTCTCTGATATCCTGCAGGGCTCCCACATTCTCCCAGGTGACGTCAGGCACAGTGGCGAAGCCCTCCCTCTTGGCTGAAGGCTGTACACTGGTCAGGGAGGCCTGGAAGTCTGACATGAGGATGGACAGGCTGGCCAGCTCTTCCTCTGACAGTGTCTCAGTATTCTTCAGTAGGTGCAGGAGATGCCATAACTCCCCCTGCTGGACACAGCAAACAATGAATCAGGGCAAAACGGGAGAACAGGAAGTAAAGGAATATCATTTAGAGGTACGGTTAGCAATTAAAGTCTAATGCACTTTTCAATCAAATTCAGTCAACATCTCCTCATAGTCTGCTAGATGGCCCTGTGTGCTAAAAATCTGGTGTTTCTACACAGCCTTGGTTCTAGAATTGGGATATAAATGAAGTAGATTGGACTAGTGATCTGTCTGGGGTGTGCCCCACCTCTCGCCCAGTGTCAGCTGGGATAGGCTCCAGCCTGTAACTATGAGAGTTACATAGTTATATACGGATACTGGAGGAGAGAACTACAGCTAGCCTCCCTGCCAGCAAACCTACCACACTGATCATTTGGTCTGACTTTGGGACGTTTAGATTCAATGTCTGTTCATCTACGATCTACAGAGACAACGGTTGTCTGAGCTTTTCTTGCACTTCATCTGATGAGTTGTCAACCTGTCTCCCCAGCGGCTCTTCCGCTCCTGTGTGCAGACGCAAACGTGGAGATGCACATGAAACAGGAAGCAGGGAGAGAGACGCAAACACAAATAATCTTTTAATTTTTGTACCTTTTTTTCTGTTGGCAGGGTGGCTGCTGTCCTTATAGAGTCTACAAAGGCTCTAGGACCTAAATACAAACGTTTTCAAGCATCAAATCTACAGGCCTGTCTTCAGTCACTGTAGTTCTGTAAAAAACACTAACTCCTGCTAGTTTTCACTCCAGCTATGAAAAAGCAGAGATACTCGATTCGGCCAGTTTTGTCATGTGAATATAACGTACTTAATGTTTGGAAACATAGCAGCATTATCATCTATGATTAACAGGTCCAATACTTCAGTACATATATAAACACAAATACATAAACATCATAGCAATAAAAGTCTAAAATAATAGCAACAAATGTTTCTATGTGAAGATACCAGCAGTTTCATACACAGTTTCAGGAACAACCATCACATCACACCTCTGACTGTTAACTGATTAACTGAACAAGAGGTCACCTGTTTCCAGAGGTACAGTATGATGCTAGCTAGTATTGCTGGAGCTTCTCATACCTGCAGGTGACTCTGTCCTGGCTCTTCCTGAGATGCTGGGTTGATGTCTGTTGTCTCTTGCTCTCTGACCTCTCCGCCTGTCACAGCAGTCTCAGTCTGAACACTGCCTGTTAACAGCTCTTTAGGAGAGCTTTGGGTTTGGCTCTGCAGCCACCCTCTTACTTCCAACAGAACCCTGTTTACAGCAGTCATGGCAGCTTCGCGGCACAGAGCCATGAGGTCAGCGCCTACATAGCCTGGGGTGAGACGGGCCAGCTGCTGGTAGTCAAAGTTTTCCGGCAGCTTCAGCTTTCGACACAACGTCTTCAAGATCCTGACAAAGCACAAAGATTTCTGTTTAAAAACAGGTTTAAGTTCAGAGGATGTTATGATTTGGTAAATCACTTGGTAAAAACCAATTCCCAATGATTTACTCAAATCCCTGTGTTCACTTCAAAGAAAGAAGAATCTTCTGGAATTTTTAATAAACAAAATATATAGCTGTTTCTTGACTAAATAATTCAATAAAATTACAATTTTTTCATTGTCAGTTGTTCTTCATCTAACTTTCTAGTTTTACCACTGGGCTGAAAACTGCTGCTGCTTATCTTACTGGATGTATTTCTATCCTTCATGCCTAGCCTGAGTTGCAGTAAAGGCCTGTCTGTGCAGTCCAATCTCATTACCTGCCTACCTACCCAGTCAAATTTGGACTCAGTTTGAAGCCAATCAGTTCTTTGTTCCATCCACTCATAATGTGAGCATAATAAGGTCTTGAAATGTTTTGAAAACTTTTATTAATAATAGCTTTGTATCTGTCCCAAATGACAAATAGATTGCTACACCAGGATCCAGAGTCAGACATTTTGCTTTTGCTTACATTTAAGCTTCTGTCAGACTGAAGAGGAAAACAAAGCCTTTGCTACAGCTTTCCTCTCAGCTCACTGTGGTGAAATTCACCTGTGAACTATCATCAGTTTCAAACACATCAACAGTGAACTGAGATGAAATGTGGAGATTTGGGGATGGTACATGGAGCTATGAAAAACTATAAAGTAAAGGAGAAAAATGCAACAAGAAATGTTTTTAATTATGATGAGTATAATATTTATCATAATAATGAGGATTATCATTTCTCTATAATCATACTGACCTGAGGCGAGCTGCTTCATCAGGAATACCCAGGCAGATCTCTCTGTCAAAGCGTCCAGCTCTGCGGAGGGCGGGGTCCAGGGAGTCTGGCCTGTTGGTGGCACCGATGACCAGGACCTGAGCTGTCACTGTCAGACTGTTCAAATCTGCCAGGAGGCAAGTAACAAAAGAACATGTTAAAATGCCATTTCACTTTTTGAAGTCCAGTGAAGTAAACTCACATTCGGCATCTATCTTTTATTCTCACTTCATCTTTTGCTTTAATACGTTATATCCACCAGCTCCCCACTCAGCCCATTCAGTGGTATCAGACTTGGGTTAGGTGACGATGCGGTTTTGAGGGTATGTGATTCTGACTCACACACACATGTACCAAACTGCATGTGTGAAGAGCAATTTTTCATCACTTATAGTTGATGAGACAAAGAGACAAAATTTGAAGGAATATTTTACCAGATCAATGATGAAAATCCCAAGGACACTTATGTTGCCAAAACTGTAATTTGCACTTGTAACTCTTTATCACACAAGTTCAATATGTTAAACTAATTGCAAAGAAAAAGGTATTTAAAATGTCCAGAAGTATTCTGTCATTTGTTTATATTAAATCTAAACACCAGTGGAAGAAGAAAAGGATAAGGACTACTGTAAAGAAAAAGAAGTCAGACACTGACAATCAACTTTTCTTCCATGTTAAGGACATATCCATGCACTGAACACTGCAATGACTCAACAGTCCATGATACTCTGTTTGTCCCATTAATATAACCTCTGCTGCTTAGTCATTGTCACGTCACAGGCAATGTTCCCTCTAAGCTGCGTGCCTGTGCAATCACGCACTGCTCCCGCTTTCTCCACGCACAGCAAAACTATGTAGCGCATAAAATTACAGTGTGTGACAGTGTGCACGTCTGATGTTGCTCACAGTGGTCCAAGGAATTCTCAGGGAGTTTGTGTGTATGCTCAGACACATGAAAAATTAGGGGGAGCATTGGTCACAGGTACTAATAAGTTGAAATATCAAAGAGACTTAAATGCGAGTCTGCTTGCTCCTATAAGCATGATATTTCCTCAGGGAAACGACATGTCCCTCTGAAGGCTGTGTATCGTACCGTCCATGCAGGTTAGCAGCTGGGCTACAATCCTCCTCTCCATGTCTTTAGAGGCCACCTCTCTCTTAGGGGTAATGGCATCTATCTCATCTATGAACAGGATACATGGGGCAGAGCTCTGCAAAGAAGGAGAAGGACCAATGATGCAGAGAGCATGACATGTCAACATGTCATACATCAGTAATAACAATTATACTGTAGCACCAGTACCAGGGGGACATCACTTGTGTATCTGGTTCCCAGTGTCTCCTAGTCTAGTCTCTAGAGTGACATAAAAAGACAAGCACTACTGACCACAGCCAAGTCGAACAGCTCTCTGAGCTTCTGTTCAGACTCCCCAGATACTCCTGACACCAGCTCTGGAGCAGACACCTTCAACATGGGCAACTGTAGCTCCTGAAACACAAATTCACATCATTTATCAAATGTAATAAACCAAAATCTGACTTCAAAGGTTTAATTCATAATTAATATGCAAATATCTCCCCACTTGTCCTCTTTGGCTTAATATCATGAGCTTATTGACTTGACTTGATGCAAACTGTGTAGTGACTATACACTTCATACTGTGGATATACCACACACTTCCAACAATGGAAGAAAACCAATAATAATCAATCAAATCTCAGGAACAAAAATGACCTGTTTCCACTCATTGTGTTGCTGAACTATGCCTTGCTGAGGAACACAAAACAATAACTTCCAGGGATTGTCCAGTACTCACACCAGCCACAGCCTGAGCCAGCAGGGTCTTTCCACAGCCAGGAGGTCCATGGAGGAGGAAACCCCTTGGAGGAACCATTCCCAGATGCTGGTACACCTCTGGGTGACGCATGTGGACCAGCAGCTTGCACACTTCCTGCAGCAATGTCAAATAATAGAGAGTGAAAATTACAATACAACATATGGTCAACACTTCTCAAGTGAAGTCCCCTTGTGTAGGCTTTAAAAACTTTGGTGACTACTAGTGGACACCATCACTGACAGCAAAACACCACAGCTGTCCCAACCGTACCATAGAGGAAAATTTGCTACAGCAACAAACAAAGTAGCAAGGTTAAAATACACTAACCGTTAATGTATCTTCATTACCTCCCACATCTTCAAAAGTCAGAGTGGGATACTGAAGCTCTGGTGACTTTGATTTTGCTGAAAAAGAATTCATCAGAAAAAAAATGACTACCTAATTCAGCAGTGGAGTGTCACTGACATCACAGTGGACTGTGGTAACTTGTTATAGATATGAACTTAATAGACCAAGTAATTAATCAATTAAATAACTTACACACACGCACGTAATAACAAAATAAACACATTTAAATAATTCTTAGTTGCTGTCCCACCAAGCAACGTTTCTCTGTTCAAAGCTCAGTTAGGATCACATTATTGTGAGATGTTTAATATTAAGTTAGGAATCTACATTTCTTAATTTGATTTATAGTTAAACTAGACAGTGAGGTACCTTTCTTGATCAGGGTGCGAGACTCCGCTGTTTCAGCTGAGCTCTTTGTCCTTTTTTTAGACTTTCTGTGAGATTTCTCAGGCTCCAGCATGGACACATCTGTCTGCTGGTGATAAAAATACATGAATGTTGCTGCATGATTTGAGCCACGCCAGCTAAACTCACAGTACAAAGTAGATGTCAGTCAAAGAGCCAGATTATCAAATGCTCTCCACAGGTACGTACATTTGTTGCTGTATTAGTTGGTTCCTCATCACACAGGTCAATGAAGATGCTCTTCTCAGGGCCTGCCCCTCTATCGATGAACCAGCCTCCTGTGGAAACCAGTGTCCCTGCACTGGGAGTGGAGGTGGCTGTGCTGACAGGATTGCTGGCAGCAGGCTGATCTCTCCTGGGTGAACAAGTGCCAGAGTCAGGATTTCCCTTCCGGTACAGAGATGTAAGAGAGCTGTTCATGTGGTTGGTGGGCTGTAGATGGCAAAAAGCAACAGTAAGGAAAGGTTTGAGTTCACTGTCAATAAGGGCATTGCCAACCATTTTAAATAACAGTCCAAAATGTGAGGTCTGTCAGATGTCAGATGACAGGATGGGTTAGGGTTAGGGTACAGGTGTTAGCAGTGACCCATCCTGTCCTGGTTTATGGTTTATCACTGTGAATTTTAACAAAGATCTGGAACCAGATACAGACTAAAGAACATGATCAGTTCTTGAAATCCCTCATTTAAAGGACTGAACAGCCTTGGTGGTGTTGCTCAGTGAGTGCTGAATATGTGATTATGCTTAATAAGCATTCAGTAGGGGTTGAAGGAAATAGTGATATAAGCTTCCACCAGTCAAAATTCCAATACGCTTCCACTATAATCTCCTCATACTGCCCTCAGATTTAACCTTCACATGATTTCTTACAGCACTCTCCAGAATGTGGTCATCACTGTCAGAAGACTCCTCTGAACTGCTGCCGCCTTCACTGTGAACACACACATTTGTATAGTATTAGTTGTACATTTAAAAAGACAGTATGAACACAGCAGAGTGGAGGACTGTGTAAAGGCCTGAGGTGAAAGACATAGTCTTGCTGGTAAGCAAAATGTCCTTTACCCAGTGTCATTATGGCTGTGCTTGGCTCTCTTAGCCAAGTGTTTGCTCTCCAGAAGATTCAGCCCAGGATCCTTCATGATTGCGTCATACACTAGGAGAGGCAGATGGAAACGACAGATCAGAACTCTTCACAGCACATGTTCCAGAAGAAGTGTGGGCTGTTTAGTGTACAAAGCAGACGAGGCCATGTGTGTTATTATTTCTTTTCTCAGAATTACAAAATATTTCTTTTATCTTGACATAAGGTATTTTCACCTATGATCACATGATAATAATAACACTATGATGAGGAAAAAAAAAAACTAAATCTGAACTGTAATCTTGTCCTGTCTGCGCTTCTGTTCCCTCCAGCGTGAACTTAGTTTAAATTAATCATTCTGAAAAAAAATACCCACGTGAGCCAAACTGTCACAGTGTAATAAGACATCAATACTTTTGCTTCTTACCTTTCTCTACTTGAATCCTGAAAGCTGTCTTGTTTCTTCTGCCATACTCCATTCTAGAGACACAATATAATCTTTATCACCAAAATTATATACATACAAATCAATATACATAAAATCATCTTCCTGAAAGTGGTGTGAAGTTGTGATTTTACTCTCATTGTGATGGCTGTAGTATGTGCTATTGTTTACCTCGAATTTTTTATACTGAGAGGTGTTTCACCTCATGCACATCAATGATGACAGAGGAACTGAGCACCTTCCAAGAAAAGGATCTTTAGGTCTATAAATTTTAGTATATGCGTCAGTGTTGATTTACTGGTTCTTTTCCAGACTACAACAGTCAGTGTGGGACAGACTGAAGCAAAGTTAGGCAGAGTCACCACCTTGGCTTGACTTTGAGCCAGAGAAGATGACTGCTGTGATGAACCTGCCTGTAAAGTTTTTGAAGCTCCAGGGCCATGGCTGAAAGGTCCACATATTCACTGTTGCTGGACACCAGATACTGAAAACACAATTCACAACGAGACAGGGTCAAATTAACAGACACAGATCCTCAGTCTTACATTACTGACAACCATTGCACACAGTTAATGCAAGTGGTGTTGTCATTTTAAATGAGGTTTTCCTTCCCTTCAGAGGTTCATTGTTTTCAGTTCATTTCAGTAAGCTATCAAAATTAACTCTGACTATGAGACTTGAAACTTGCTCAACATAGCTGACGCATCATAATGAAACATACATCTGCACCGGCTTATGACACGGCTACTGAATCCTAGAGTTTTAAGTGTTAAAATGACAGTGATATGTGAATCCTTCCTGGTGGTGCATTCATGTGCTTAAGTGAAAGTTTTTCCATTCAAAGGCTGTGATGTTAGGAAACTCGACAGGGAAATACCAGTCAAAGTCATACTGAATACTGAAAAATGAACGCACACACAGACAGTAACAGAAAAATATTTTTTCTGTTTTTCTGGATATTGGATCACAATAAGCCATCACCTACACTGATCTGCATCAGTGGGAAAACATGAACCACACACCTAATGGTTTCATGTTCTCTTGCCGAGTACAATGTGAAGGTGGCAAAGTTAAAAAGCTAAAATGTTTTGGTCAGAAACATGGTTTGCTTCATGGAGCAGAATCTGTCCAATCAGAACTGCTCAGAGGTGATAACCAATCCAACATGGAAGTACACAGAGGGAAAGTATGCTGTGGAAATTTTACAAGTGTTATAAATGTGGACATGTGTTTTATAAGGAAAAGCACCATATTTTATGGTGGGTGTATCACCTGAGCATTTAATTTTGAAAATGTGGCAAAATATGACAAAAGCTAAAATATGGATGTGTGTTTATCTCCCCCATGATGTCCTTTAAAGGCAGGATGGTCACTACACTGTTCCACAATTTAAGACATTTATGTATGTGTGTGTGTGTTGTACTTGACATACAGCCCTGGGAGAACGAGGAGATAGATTTATACCTGCTCCACTCTCTGTCTGAGCCGACTGTCCAACCAGCCACCACCTCTGTTCTTCATGTTGGCGTCTCTCTGAGCCTGCAGCAGAACAGACATTCAGACCAAACAACAGCAGGCATCCTGCACTCTCTGTAAACAAGAACCTACTTTAAATCAAACACTCTCGAAAATGTTGTGTCCGGTATTAAGAGAGTTTAACAGAAAACAAGTACATAATCTGTGCCAAATACAACTGCAAATCCTGATTAATGGAGAGATAAATACTATATTTTTGCTCTTATTAAATATTTACTGTCTCTTCTACACAGAATGAGAATACATTACCAACGTTGTAATTAATACGGTTTTAGTTTCAGTAACATAAAAAGCAACCTATTGGGAAAGTGGAATGCTTTATAGGCATTGGCAAATATTGTTTACTCAAGGTACACCTACTGGCTTTTTCCAGTGATTTCAATTAAATCTCATTGTGAGTTTAGAAAAAAATAGTAAAGTATGAGTTGAGAATATGTATGATAACAGATATGTGTTCCCAAGGTCAACAGTTCACCTCCCCATTCCAACCCACAGACAGTGAGCTGTGGCACAACTCTGTGATGTTACAGTGAGTTCACACAGGACAGTCAACTTCAAATCATTTGCAAAGTATTTCTTATTGAGAGTTGAGAGCTTTTAAAAGAACCATCGTTACAGTATGTCCGTCAACACATGTGGAAACCAGAATCCTTTTTGTCATTCAGAGATATAAAAAGAGCTACAATGTGAAATGAAAAGAATGGTAATTTACTTCTAAAAGCTTCTACAGCTTACATGCCTGGATTGTGGTCTGTGTTGTTATTTTATTTATTTTGGTTGGGCTGTTCTTCTTCTCCCTGAGAAGAAGAAAAGACGTAGGTGTGATCTACAGTCCATTACTAACAGTTCGCTAGTAACAGTTAGCTAGTTAGGTATGGCTACTGTCAGACATGAGGGAAATTATTAGCAAGCAAGCAACGTGTAATGAGTTTGACCTCTCTCTGCCACCGTACCCATAAATATCCTGTATGAAATAACTCGGGGTCAATTGGGTATAAAACTTATGGCGGCCGTAGTGTGGAAGCAGACAGAATTCAACCCAAACAAACACAGTCTCAAGAGTTTCGGTCAGACACAGACTGCCAGCTTTAACATGACATGATGGCATTTTCTGTGTGGCTGCTTACCTCAACACCACCACCACATCGCCAAATACCAACGACTCTTACGTTTCAGCGTCTGAAAACTGTGTTGATTTGGACTCCAACGTGACTACAGGATGCACAACTTAACCCGGAAACGAAAATGGATGTATCCGGGGTGAAGTTTTTCAAAATAAAACGTAGTATTTGTCACTCTTTGGAAATAGTGCCAAAGATAGCCTTTCAGGTGTTGTTTAAAAACTGTCCAACACTGGGTTTCTATTGAAGAAATAGTTAATCCTTTTCCACCTTGTTTAAGAGCATTCCTGAAATTCTACAAGTTCCTCAAAATGAATGAATCTCCACAGTCTTCTGCATAGTCACAGCATAAAATCTGTGTGAAACTATCTGAAAAACTAAAAACTGCAACACTGTAACCAGACATTGTATAGTGTTTAGCCTACAACCTAATGGCGTAGTTGTACAGTTTTCGATGTACCTGAAACATAGTCTGTAATACATATTATTGTGTTTAAAGTTTATTTTAAAACGTATTTTTATTTTAAACGTTAAAATGTTTACGCAAGCTATGGAGGTTCGAGAAACACCAGATAAGTACAGGCAGAGCTGCTCTCACTTTCACTTCCTCGTCAGGTTGTTTGACAGCTATACTTCCTCATTGTAGTTTGACCGAGATTAGTTGTGTGTGTACTGGTCGGTGTAACAGTCATGAAGGACGGTACTGGAGCAGGAGAGCAGGCGGAGGTTTCCCGCCAGGAGCTTTATGAGGATTATGTGAACTGTTACCTTCACCAGTGTGTGGAGGCTCGGCCGTGCCACGATAGGCGGCTGCTGAAGAAAGCGGCTCAGTATTTACTGAGGGAACCAGAACCCAGAGACACTTTCACCGTGTTCCCATTCTACCAGGCTGTGGGCGAGAACTGTGAACCCATGAGCACAAACTGCAGGAAACACCTGTGTGCCTTTATCAAAGCCACCGAGCTGCTGGAAACTCTCTGCGTAAATCTGTTCCTTCAACCCTGGAAGAAAGAATTCAAGACACTGAAGGTGCCACTCTTTCTTTTTCTTTTTCTTTCCTTCTTTCTTTCTGTCTGCCTGTCAGCCACTTCCACCAGGTAGGTAAATGTGAATGACCTCATGCCTGGAATGCAAACGATGTGTGCGCATCTGAGTCAAAGGTTACTCTGTAGGCTACTCATTTCCGTTGTGGAACAATGCTTCAGTGGGCTTTAGCGGAGAAATACCTTGCCTCAGCTACTGTATGAGGGGACCATGAGGGCCGAGATGAACCTGTCTGTAACTAGAAACCCACACGTCAGCCGCGACGCCTGTCAACATTGACGATCTTACTCCTAAGTACCGATGGTCATGTATTGACTTTACAGTGTCGCTACACCAGTCTTAGAGCTCAGCCTTCACCTTGATGTCCACTAAACGCCTGTAAAGTTTCATGACTGTATCTTGGACTAGTGAAACTAGCGTGGTGACAAAATCTATCCACAGATAGACACCTGCCAGATTTCTCAGAAGCCGCCTCTGTTGTAGTTCCCCCTGCAGTAGGTGTCTTCAGGACCACATTTTGCCATGATGACACACACTGGTTACGTTAACAGAACCTTACACAGCGCCAGAAAACAACCAGTTGATAAAGTTGCTGTATTTTTATTTCCTGTATCTTATCTGTCATCTGTCATTTCGCAGCAGGTTTCACTTTTGTGTTTTAAATATGGCTTGATTTCCATCAATAAGTAAACTGTCTTTTCTGCTTCTCAGAGTTTCTTTATGTGTCTTTATGTCTTTATATCACCCGACTCTTGGGCTGGTTCTGAATCAGTTTCTGTCTCTTTTCCTGTTTCATCCTTATCTTTAAATCTTGAGCTGCACAGTTGCACTTCAGTTGCACCTTCTCTACTTTCCTTCATCCTGCATTTGTCCCTCCTTTGTCTCCTCTCTCACCATTTCTTCATCTGTTTTAAAAACAGTTCATCAGTTCATCAAGCAGTACTCAAACTTTCATAGGGTTGATTACAGTAGTCATGGATTATCAGTTTATTGGTAATGCATGCAATGCAGTGATGGAAGCGAGAATGATGGCAGCGCTGCTGCAGCAGGAAAGCTAGTCTTAGCCAGAACAGTAGCAGCTTTCTTGCTGTTATAGCATACGTGAACAGGCTTTGACCCATCTTGGCTGTCAGAGAGGAAGTACTCCTCCTGGAAACACTTGTAAAGACGCCTTTAACTCCTTTACAAATCACATTTGTCAGTAGCCATGCAGCCTTTCTCAGGGATGCATGTCAAGTCAAGTCAGGTCATTGGTAATTGGTAACCTGGCATTATGAAAGCTGAATTTTTTACTACAAACCTATCACATCCAAGAGTTCATTCCATATTGTAGTACAGTAGTGGTAGAAATCCTGTGTACCAGCCTGGTAGCTTAACCTAAGGACCTGATACTGTTAGTTTCATCACAATCAGTAATCATTAGATTTTAGATGCATGGAAATGTTTGTCCTGAGGTGGCTCTGCAGGTGTCCTTATGGAGTATCAAAAGTTGTTCATGAGCAAAAATGTACTCAGTAATGTTAACAGCAATATGCCCTTTAGATATAGGCTAATTAAAGCTGGTATTACAAGTCAAGGATTTTAGGCCTTATATGGTAATACCAAGCTGGAGATTAAGAAAAGAAGAATTGTCTTCTGGTGACCATGAATATTCATGCCACATTTCATGGCACCTCTAGACCTAAATAATGAGCTAACAGATAGAGGGACTGGCTGACATCACAATAAATATATTGTTGAAATCCATTGTCTGAATCATTTAGATCTTTGTTGATTTGTTGTAGTGTTTGGTATTAGTTGACATATGCTCTCAAATTACAAATAACTTGCAGAACAACTCATAAATAATTTCCAGAATGATAAAACTGAATTTTGTGAAGTCTTCTTGTTCACGGCTGTGGCTCAGGAGGTAGAGTGGTCACCCACCAATCAGAAGGTCGGTGGTTTGATCCTCGGCTCCACCAGTTCGCATGCTGAAATATCCTTGGGCAAGATGCTGAAACCCAAATCGCCCCAATGCGTGTGTGAATGGGTGAAAAGCACTATATAAATACAGTCCATTTACCACATGGTTATTTTATTTTGGAATGAAACTTCAGTAATGGCTCCAGATGATTTTATGAGTTGCTCCAATTCCTGTTTCTGTGCAGGATGTGATAGAAAGAGGAAACACATGAGAGCACAGAGTGATTTAACAATGAGACAATGAGATGGAGTGAGTAGGTAATAACACATTTAGGAGTTTAGAACAGCAGTGTTTATATAACCCTATTAGTTTTTGCAACAGTTGGGACCTGTTTTTAAGCTTCATATTTAATTCATGTTTTTACTGTATTACAGGGGGTTTGCTGGAAGTGAATGTTTGAACAAAATTTAGTTTACATCTTTGATATGTAAGTAGGAATATGAAATATTTTTGAAATAGAAAAAAGGCAATATTACAGACAGGTGTCATTAATGCCGTATGTTTAGCTTAACTTTACACAGGTATTATAAAAATAATGAACCTGTTTAGAGTCAGAAGTCAGTAAGTCCTGAGAACTCTTTTGTCACATAATAAAAAAATCACCTGGAAGCTGGAAACTTTTGCCCTGCTGTTGAGGTAGAGTCTGATGATGGTGATGTCAGCCTGACTCATAAATTGTCAGGGTGATATTATTGGCAGACCTGAAGACACTGCATCACAGAAAGGCCAAAGATGTGTTTGATGTCATTCAGAAACAGCCCCATGTCTCACTTCTATACTACATGCTAAGTGTGTACAGTATCTCTTTACAATAGTTGTCATTACAGTTGCAGTTAGAATATGTTACTGTTCAACTTCACAAAGAGACAATTATGTTGCTGCATCACCATCAGCAGTTTTTCCAGCTGCAAATGGGTCCTCCTTTTGCATGGGATTGTGGGACAGTAGTGTAGAGTTCTTAGTCTGCATACAGACTATTTTGAGCATTCTTAGTTTTACACACAACATACTCGAAACCTACCTAAGATTAGTACATAGTATTGAACAAGAACATAGCTAGTGTCTCCCTTGCATAGTTTGTCCACCAGAGAGCACTGACAAGTTTAGGTTTTTTTTTTTTTTTTCAACTATAAAATGTCCCACTTGTTGTATAACTTGGTCAAAATTCTTTAATGACCGACTGTAAGAGGTCCTTGATAAATTACAATTTATGTGTTAAATAATAGATTAAATGTATTTCTGTTCCTGTGTCTCTTTAAGACTTTTACAGGTCCATTTGTTTACTGTCTTCAGCCAGCCCTCAGCAGTCCTACCATTCAGTCAGTCCTGGCTTCTATTGGCTACCTGCCCCATACTGACACCCCACAAAGGTACAGAACAAGGAGCAGAAGAAACCAGAACCATACCATACACACACATCCACTCGCACATAGTGTAATAGTCTTGAACTTCAGTTAAGTGAGTTAGACTTTGACTTGGCACTAAAGAGATTATAAGTCTCATTTACAACGGACACAATGAAGGGACACAATGTTAAATGTCAAAAATGTCAACAGTGAGCTGGGAGGACATTTGAGGGCATGGGTTGCCGTAACAAATCAGGGAGTGCATGTTGAAGCCACCAACACACTGGATTCAAGCCAGCTTCTGCCATCTGTGAAAGGCATTTGGTCCACTCTTCTCATCACTTTTTGTCTTGCTGTCCTTAGTTGTCCTCTTTATTGTTTGATGAATTTCAGTGAGTTCAGACTCTGTGAGGATGCCAGCCCAGACAGAGCTATACTGGTGGGCTTTGAGCTGCTGCTGGCTAGGGTGGAATGTCACCACCTCCTGGAGCTCCTGGAGAAAGATCAGCTGGGACCACAGGTATCAAAAATCATCTAGTCATTTCTCATATTTGCTATATTATAGTCCAGTCAAAGAGCAGCTACTTAAACTACAATCAGCTGCATAGTTTAAAGCCACTGTTTCTATGTGATTAAGGCGTCAGATGATTGTCAGATGATTCTGATGGGTCTGATCTGAGGGCAGAGCATTTCTGTCTGTCACATTGTCAAATCCTGCACAAAGTGGCTTTAAATGGCATGAAAACAAAGAAAGTAACATGCATAATGTGGAGACAAAACCAGAATCAAGAAATATAAGAACATTAAAGGAGGAATATAGTTCCAGGCTGCAGTGAGCAGAATTCAGCTCAGACATTGACTTTTATATAGAGAATGACCTTTCGCTTTGATCAGTGACAGGAATATACCATGAAGTATAAACACACCATACTGATCTGATACTCATGTTTTATTTGTAATCTCACATTGCAGGAGTGGCTGGAGATTCTCCAGAGAAGAGTCAGGCCCACAAAACTAGAGGAACCCACAGAAAAGAAGACCACGACAGGGCAAAAGGAAGAAGAGAAGAAGAAGCAAGATGCAGATAGAAAAGAGGTAGGACAGAGAACAGAGTGCTAGCTGACATATTAATAACTGCAGGGCATTTTGTCTTGAATCAGATATGATTGTTGGCTTTTGAACATACCCAGCCATAACAACCTCTGATCTCTGTTTTCTTTCTCCAGGTGCCTCTGTATTCAGACACCAGGCTTGCAGTGAACCCCCAGTCCAAGCCTCGAAAGGGCCACCTCATCAGTGCAGACCAGTCCATTATGGAGATGCAGAGAACCTACCCTGACCTGGCCTTCAGGGGCCGCCCTCTGGTACCAGACAAACAAGCAAACAGCAGCAGAAGCAGCAGTAAAACTGTCCATACTGCCAGTGATAATTACAGTGATGATAGTAAAGCTGTTGAGCTCCCCAAAAGAGACTGTATTAAAGGCACCAAAGCTGCTCCTGCTGACAGTAAAAATGATGGAAGCAAAGCTGATGAAGTGTTGGGTGACAATGGCAGAAGTAGTGGTGCTAATGACGGGAACAGTGGAGGGAACACCACTCCAGGAAACACCACTAGCAGCAGCTTCAGTAATAATAATGGCAGCAGAGTTGATGATGAGCTCAGCGGTCCTCAGGCCATTTCCCTTCACATCACACTGAGAGCTGGACACAAAGCAGAGCAGGGCCTGAAGCCTGGAGAGTCTCAGCCAACAACAGAGCCTACTGCCTGGATGCAGCAGCAGGCTCCAGCAGGTAACACACACACACACACACACAGTGACAGCAGTGAATTTGGCAGTCTTCCATAATATCAGTCACTTTAGACCAAACTTTTATTACATAATAATGATTATTGTTACTATTATTGGAATGACAACACTTCTCAAGTCAAGGGCACAGTAGATGCTGTGTGATAATGTCATGAGCTACTACAAACTTAATATTTCTATTTAAAAAAAATACACAAGTATTCCCTGTCACTCCACTGCTATATTGGACATCATGACTATTTTTATGCCCAGTGCAATATATATCCACTGTGAAAAACATAAATCAAAACACTATACTGTACATCGTAAATCAAATCAAAACCTTCTGTAAATTTTTAACAGGAGAAAAAGCTTTAGATTATTAGATGTTTAGAACATTAGAAAACTGGGGCTAAAATCTGTTCATCCATCATAGTATACCTAATTTCATTCAAAATGAAACAAGTACTGGACAAGTATGTGTGTTGTTGGCAAAATCAGGAAATGAAATACCTGACAACTCCAGGCAGCTCTGTCCACAGTGCTTAAATAGAACCAAGGATATTCAAAAGACGGCTACCATAGTTTAAACTGTGGCAAAATGTCTGATGTTGTTCATGTTGTTACATTACTTAGCCACTTTTTAAATCCTCACTCTGTCCTTGGTTTGATGTTTCATTTGCTGATGTATTTGTCTCAGGAAACAAAGGTTTTATTACTTGTAGTACTGAAAATAAATTGCATCTTGCAGTAAAAATGTGACACTTTTCACAGGCGTGCAAAATAAGACACCAGCTAAACCAGAGCTTTCCTCTCTGGGCTCCATTGACGAGGAGAAGGACCTGAGAGACCTGGCAGAGAGGATGGGCCAGCTCTGTGTGCAGGAGAGAAAAGATGAGGTGAATAGAAAGGGGGAAAAGAAAAGAAGAGAGGAGAACACAAATCAAGAGATGAGGAAGAAAGGCAGAAAGGCAAGTACAGAGGGAGAGGCAGATGAGCAGAACCTCAGGAAGCCAGTGATGGAGACAGGTCCAGCCCAGGGCACCGATGCCAACAGATGCACCAGATCGTCTCAGTCTGAGAGAGAGCAGAGGCAGCTCACTGTGCATCACCCCTCACCGCTGACTGTAAGTACAGCAGACTGTCAGAGCTGCACAGGCGCAGGCAGCACAGGGAAGCCGCAAGAAGGAGAAGATAGTGAAAGAGCAGAAACAGGCCGAGGAGAAGAGGAGCAGCTGGCGCAGAGCTTTGTTATTCTCTAAGCATCACTAGAAGCATCATAGCAGCAAGGTTCATATAAAAAACTACTGAGCATTCCCAAAACTAACATAAGCTGTAGTCAGTCTACAGGGCTAGGTTTAACCAAAGTACAGATGAAACAGAGCAGAACTATTGTTTTAAGCCCAATACCACACACTGTGTACACAGTTGGAAATTTGCTCTGTCTGCTCTCAGGAATTTCTTCAGCTGCTTTGGCTGCATTATAACAAGTTTTGGATTAGAGGCCTTAACAAGACATGCCCATACAGGGCTTTTAAATTGCTTTCAAACCTCGTGTTATTCCAGCATGGGAGTATCCACACTATTCCAACATAATCCTCCCAACTGGTCATCCTGTACACAACTAGACACGAACAGACAGTGTATAGATCCTCTTTAATTGTATCATATACATTGCAGGCATATTTGAAAAAACGGCATTTTGTGTGCTCCTCAGCTGTTCTTCAGCAGGCTTGTTTACTCCATTACACATATATTTACTGACTGTTGGTCTGTGTACTTTAACACCTGTCAGTTAATGTGAAATGAATAGGAGGCACCGTGTCTGTGATTTAAATTTTAATGGTGAAGTAACCCCTTTATTTACTTTTATGTATACTGTTATCTTATTTCAATCAGCCTTTAAATTCTTTTAACCAGTTCTCGAACCACACTTAACATTTGACTTCCAGATTAGGTCCAACTGAGATTGCTCTGTTCTCAGTTCAAAGTGAAAGACATACTTACTTTACTGACTATCCTTGTCACTCAGTCCTCACACCCTCTCAACACTTGTTTTGTGCTCTGTCTTTGACCTTATCCCAGATTGATTACAGGCTGACTACAGATGTGTTCCCATTCCGTTTTTGTTCTTTAATAACTTATTGTCACATCTTGCTATCATGAATTGAAAGATGAAAATGAGGGGGAACTTGAAGTGTGACAAGTACATTTACACCACTTTCATAATCTGAAACCTACTCATGAAAACGGGGTCAGCCCCAGTCCACTCAGGAAGACTTGGGAGATTTGTATACATATAGAACATCGATACTGGGGGCGGTCTGGTTGTCTAATGGTTAACCACATATCTATAGCAGCCACTATTCAAACCCCGGCTGGGAGACCTTTATGCATGTCATACCTCTGTACCTCTCTGTGTATGTATGTACACTTACTGTACAAATAGATGGACAGCAGAGAAGTGAGCTCTACTACAAAGTAAGATTTGTTAACATTGGAGTACACTGTAACAGAGATCGCTGGGACTCGTCTGTGCCACTGTTCCTCATGTGGGACAATATGGGTGTTCACCATACTTTCACTAGCACATTCTATGAAGTTTTGTCTTTTGTATCCTGTCCATATCTCATCTAATTTTCATGAAATAACAACAGAATAGCTTCTTTTAAACACACACAAATTTTGGTGTTATGAATGGTTGGGCTTTGTTGCTGTCTTATCTCATGTATTGTGAAGATTTGAATAAAATGTCAGCTCATTGGTCATTGTTGTGCTGTGCCATAAGATTCTTATGTTACCAATGTCAAAGCAATATACTTTTGATATGTTAGTTTGCTGATTATGAGCAGGTTTTCTCTAAAAAAGATTGTTTAAACAACCACACAATAAATTTGTCTGAAAAACATCAAATACAGATGGCAAGAAGGTTCTGGGTTTGGTTTTCTTTGTGAAATGTTATCCTGTGCGAGCAGTCAAAATTACAATAATTTAGGTCTTTAAATCCAGTTTTGACACAGAGCCCCTTAAAGAGACAGGATTGCAAGGATACTGTCTGTTTGAGACATTTGTAACAAATTTGTAATCAGACAAATTACCAACAACACCAAAAACCAGGGAAAAATCCAATTCTGGATCTTTCTGCTAACCAATTATTATTGGTTTCCTTAGAGCTGTTTTTTTCTATTGCTATCTAAGGAAACCAGTGATAAAAATGAAGAAAATATGTAATTGGTTATGGTGGTGTATTGGTTTCACATTTTAGATAAAAGAGATGCATTTAAAATAAAATTAAAACAATGGGCAACATCAGGTCCTGAAAGTGGTTTAGAGCAATAGTGTATGTTTGAACAGTGTTTGTCATTATACAGTATGTAGTTGTATTAGTATTTGTCACATTACACTGTGAACCATCAGTAATGATGAGTGGAAACTTACCCCACCATATCTAAACTGTTTAATGAGGAACACTAAACATCTCCTAACATCATCTTCCTTATCGACTCCTCAGCTAACACCTAACACATCTGACCAACACAAAAGAGCAAAAATGTCTCAAATCACAATCAAGATTAGAGTTGCAGAATTTATTTATTATAACATGTAAAACAAAGAGCAAAGGTCCCTTTATTAAAATAAATTACAGAGAAACAGGTCAACCCTACATAGTCTTCACCAGGTCCCAAAATCTGTGACATTACATATGAACCCATACATTATATATCTGTAGTAGGTGGAGTGGTGGTTGTTACTAATGCAGTTTTCAGTTAACAAATCAAATCATTTATCTGATTGCCACATCCACTGAGGTTTAAAATCCAAACACATTACACATATAAGCAAAAACACAGGCTCTCAGGATAAGCTTCAAGTGCAGTACATTACATAACATAACAAGCAGGATAATAAATAAGAACTGAACTAGAAAACTGCATGTAGAATGGAGCTCTAAGAACATCCTATGACACCTGGAAGTTTTTCATATTCCTTTACAAAACCTCAGTGTTTGAATGAAAAACTGAGGGCCAGTGTTAGTCGATATGAACACAGACTGAACTGTAGTTGGTAGTCACATATATGGAGATGAGTTATACAATTTAGAAAAATCAGAATCTTAAGAAAGAAGCACTAGTTGGTAGTGAAAAACTGAAGTCAGTGTTCAGATCAGTTGGATAATTATAGTTTGTAAACGGCTTTCTATGATCTGTCTTGATGGAAGGATGTGTTTGAGAGTGTGAGTGTGTGTGTGTGTGTGTGTGTGTGTGTGTGTGTGTGTGTGTGTGTGTATAACTGCATGTTTGGGTATCAGACGTAGCTAGCTGCTAGGATCTTGTCACGGTTTTCTTCGTACTGATGCAGCATTTTCTGGAGGTCATGGTCAGCAGGAATGACCTGCACAAACACACACAAAGTGGAAAGGGGTCAACCATGAGGCTACCTGAAACTACCTGGACATACATACTGAATGTAAAATATCAACACAAACCAAAGCCAAGAGAACAGTCACTCACCAAAACAGGAGCAGGAAGAGGGACGGAGGTACGCTTGATGAGCCAGTCCTCATACAGCTGGTGGATAGACTCCAAATACTCCTGGTGGACGCACACACACAGGACAGCACATTGGTGACCAATTCACAAGATGTTAATCTCACAATTCTCTACAAATCCATCTATTTCCCTTTAAGTCGTTGTGTGAAGTGAAACTCCTCCTCACCAATGGAATGACCTTCTCCTCCTCTCTGCATCTCTGCTTTAACCTCTCATGGCAGGTCTGAGGAGATGTCTGCAGGTAGACTGGAAGCAGAGGAAAAAGTCAGAGAATTAACATCAACACGCTGTTGCAGCTTCTAATGTGACTATCAAACAATGTCATGAGAGTTTCTCACACTGTGATGCCTGAATGGTGGGATACTTGGTTTTCTGGTACTGATGGGGGATAAATATGACTTTATCCCCCATCAGTACCAGTACGCTATTTCTGAGGATGATAGGTTTTGCAGGGCTAAAAGGCTGTTGAACTTGTGTCACTGGAATATATTCAAAGATGGATTGTGTATAGGGACTCCTTCTCACACATATACATACATGTACAGTGCTTCAGTGAGTCCTGCACAAACATTTTGGCACTATATATGAGAAGAACTGATATTACAGTATACGAATGGAGGTAATATATTATTATTATAACATACAGACTTGTATGAACACATGAAGGGCAGAGATAACCCTGATGGATACTAACAGTACATTCATGTGGGGTTAGATAATTCACGTGAACACCCCTTCAAGTCAGAACAACCACTCGGACTTGCTAACATTTTTGCTAACATTTAATATGTTATATGGTATTAGGTTATACCCATTAGTTGCTGCAACCTAGATTATTTAGAAAAGTTATTTTATAGTAGCAACCCTGATAAGCCAGGTAAAGCAGTATTTTAGTGGTTTCAGCACCAAACAGCTATCAGTGTGGTTTTTTGTTAAATGCTCTGAGCATTAAAATGCAACACATTTGTATAGCATTTTATAGCATGTTGTTTCCACATTCTGACTTGAAAGCACATGAACACACCGAAGATGGAAGAACAGCTTTCCAACTCTGGAAACAGAACCATTCAAGGAGCTAGATAATGTAACATAATGATCGTCATTTCAGTTTCCAGTCAGTCTTTATATGATTAATTAATTATTTCAATTAAATAAAAAAAACACTACATCTACTGTATCTCTGATCTTTATCATAATCTTAATTAAATGTGTGTTTGTGTTTCTGCTTTGTGTGTTTCTTACCAATCAGATCAACAGGAATGGAAATGTTAGCTGTGATCCAATCAAACCACTCGCTGAGAACAGCATAATCCACCTCTGGCATTTTGCCACTGAAAAAAAAAAAAAACTGAATTTAGCAGTCAGTATGCTGTCAGGTCAGGCAATATGACAATATTAAAAAAAACATGAGATGATCAATTATATATTTTAAATGATTATATTTGGTCATAGTGGGCAGTGCCAGCATCACAACTGTGTTATGCTAATATTGCATTAACCACACTGTTAATCCACTGTGCATCATTGTTATGAAGTATTTTGACTTGTATGGCCTTTAATTCACTTCATTCACCATTCAACTTCACTACTGAGGCTGAAGAACATATTGTGAGAAATATCTATACTGTGATATAAATGTAGTAATCCATTTCTGGATCATCTACACTCACTGTGCTGTTTCCTTGAGTAAATGGAACAGAATACAATCAATCAAAGTAGCATAAGCATTTTGCTGACACTGTGTGCTTTATGCATTTATTTATCTAGTCTCTTGGTCTGATCCAGGCGCTGAGGTTTCAGGTAACAGTACCTTCTGAAGAGATTCTCCACAAAGATGTACTTGGCACTGAAGATGGACCTCTCCATCATCCTGACAGGAGCCACCTGAAACCAGAAACAAACTTTACATACAGCAGATTTCCTGATAAGGTCTCCAGTCCACAGCTACCAAGCACTTGTCAGCACTGCAGGTTGACACAGCCTATCTTAACTAGCATACAATAAAATGAGTGTGTTTCTAGCTAACAGTACACTTACTATGGACGACAAGTGTCTCTCCAGCATGGTAAGCTGAACATAGGTCTGCAGTGTGATGCCCCAGCGCTCGGGATCCTGGTACATCAGAGCCTGCGGGGATCAAAACAAATAGCTGACAGGCCAGACATGCAGGGAATCACCACTGGACACATTTCCACAAAGTTTGATCAAAGGACAGAGCCTCATGTCTTTGGTGACCTTTCTGAGGTTGCACAGGTCATATCCAAATCAACTAGGCAGTTTCTGAGTTCTGCAAACAAACATAGCAGCCCTTAGTGAGTCCATACAGCTTTTGTTTTGTTTCATTAATACCTTAATTCTAGAAGTACTGTTTCTTTTAATGCTCTCAGCCTACCCTGCAAATACTTCTAGGTCCTGAGCTGATTACAAAAGTCTGATATCAGGTCAATATGATCACACAGTGGCAACAACACAGTCATGCACAATACCAGAGGGTTGTGTCCACGGACATTCCTCCATTTAGAGACTGGTTCTGTAAGGACCTGGAACAAACAAGAGCGGAGAGAGGAAAACGCAATGATGAACACCTGTGATTTGCCTCACG
Organism: Lates calcarifer; assembly: GCF_001640805.2. Classification (NCBI taxonomy): domain Eukaryota; kingdom Metazoa; phylum Chordata; class Actinopteri; family Centropomidae; genus Lates; species Lates calcarifer. The sequence goes on along the minus strand of NC_066848.1, from coordinate 21,334,847 downwards.
TGATCCCTTATGTAAAATAGCACCTATCTTATAACTCAAGCCAATTTGTGTAACAACTAGAGTAGTACTTCCTGGTTAGAGTACAAGCATACAAATCTGCATTAACCACTTCTACCTGTTGTAAAAGGACTTTGCTTTGTTTTACCTCTATATTGCTAGTTTTGCTGAAATACTCCAGACACGTCGTCTTCCCACTGGCAATGTTTCCCTCAATACAGACCTGAAAACAGTGCCAGAGAGACAGATGTTAACAGGCCTGTCCACAGAAATGCTGGAGAAAAATGACACTATGATGCCAGGTATGAGCTTTTACTATATAATGAGTAGTGCTTCACTGTAAAATCACTCTAATTAATCAGTAATGGAAAACCAAACCAGAGCCAACATGATAAGTGTAGATCATGTTGGGATATGAAGTGTACTGTGAGGAGGGAACGCAGGGAAGATGAAATCTCAGACTGCAGATCATATGGTGGAGACTCACCACTGCTTTTTTATCCTCTCCATTCCGCACAAGCTTCCCTTGGAAGGAAGACAACATAGTGAGACTAGACTTCACCTCCAAAAACTCCCAGTGCTGGCCTCTTTCAGGTCAGCAGGCTACAGCGAGGTCAGAGGGACAGAAAGAAGTTAAAATGCACAGCAGGTACAGTGCAGTGTGTAAGTAGGTTGGTAGGGTTGTTCTGGCTCTGCATTCCAGGACAATGTGTTGGAAATGAAACAGTGGCTATGAGGTCAAAGTGCTCTAATATGAGAGTATTCACATCTACATCATGATGCATCATGTACAAGTTGTGCTTTTTCTTTATCCAGTGTGGATACAGAGAACCCTAAACACTCACACAACACACTTAAACGCCATAGCCACTGTCCTTCCACGTCCAGTTTGATTTAGTACAGACAACACAATGACAAACACAGTACTTACAGACTGCAATGCATATAGATTGTTTAGTCAAAGCAGAGGAGGAAAACTGGATGAGCAGAAGCGAACATCTGAGGAGCATTTTAACTTTAATGAAGAATTCTGACAATCTTTTTGGGAGAGGCCACATAAATAATGAACTGAGAAAAACCCACAAAGGTTAAACCAACGAGGTGAGTAGAATAAAACACCAAAGAGTGTGAGGGCCAGCCAAGAACAGCTGGAAGAAGAGCCAAATCACCAATAACAGTCCTTGACAAATGGGTACGTTCTTTTGACGTTGACTGATCGTCTGACCCTCTGTAGTTCTGATCTCCCCTACGACTTTTTACAGAATGCAAGTTCCAATATATTTTATGAAAAGTACATCTCCTGACTTGGATCCAATGGAACACCTTTGGAGTTTTTAAAGCAGAAGGTAGAGCAGCCAAACCCCTCCAGCAAAGAGCAGCTGAAAAGGATCATCTGAAGAATGGCAGAATATTTCTCCACATATTTGTGCGAGACCGGTATCACCTATGCCAACGGTGGTCTTTGGCTAAAAACAAATGAAACCGCGTTGAGTGGACAGAAAATGTATTTAACATTTTAAAGATGACCACACGTGTTCTCAGTTTTGTTGGATTGTAAATTAGCTGGCAATACTGGCCTGTGCTTTCAGGAGAAATATATATACAGCAGCAGAAAATGGATGGATGGATAGATTAACCAATTAACTACCCCCCCCCCCAACAACAAAAAAAAAAAAAGAAAGAAAAGGAAAGAAAAAGAAAAAAAAAACACACTTAACACACTTTACATATGGCCAGTACAAAAATATAAGAGGTTTTTTACAGCCCGTTCTAAAACCACAGAACAAACTACTGACTAACTGACGTTACAACCGTGTCCACTGTGCCTCAGCTCCACTGACCTGGGGTTCTGTGCTGCGTACGGCTGCGTGCTCTGCTCTGGAATACGATGACGCTCCCAGCACCGAGCCTTACACCTCTGTTACAGCCAGCTCTAACAGCACAGTGAGCAGGCAAGAGCCGAACACACCTCAACAATAAGGTCACACCACCAGGAGCTCCCGACATCTCGCAGAACACACACTGACTTCGAGATGTTCTGTAACATGTCGTATCAAACAGGAAAAAGAAAACTTCTTCTTCGACTAACGTTAAACAACATGACAGGTGAATACCGCCACCTACTGTACATGGGTGGTCATAGACGGTCACAGACTCTATAGGGCAAGGCGCTAAACAACAGCTTCGTCTTCTGTGATTTTTAACGGCAGCTGACGTTACTGCCATCTTACTGACTAAACTTTTGACATTTTCTGCCCTGTTCACTGTACACCCACTCCAGCATGTTATTTAATTCTCTTCCTGTCATCTCTCCTCCATCCTCCCTGTCTGATTACTCTGAAGTAGGCTACATCTATTGCAGTTTCTGGTACCTGACATTGATTCCCTGTCATTTGAAGTGAGCTTCATAGGTTGCTGTGTCCTACTCTTAATCTTGATCTTACCACCTCTTTTCTCCTGTTTCCTCCCCGTATCTTACATTACTTACTTTGTTTTGAATTAAATGCAAATGTCTTGTCTTGGCTCATCTCCTGATCCCAGTGCTGTTGCCATTCACTTTTTGACATTTTTGCTGCTTTTGATACGATTGACCATCACATCCTTTTACAGAGACTGGAGCACTTTATTGGTATTAAAGGAACTGCACTAAACTGGTTTAAATCCTATCTATCTGATAGGCTTCAGTTTGTACATGTTAACAACTACTCCTCCATGTACACACAAAAGTTAGACAAGGAGTTCCACAAGGGTCAGTGCTTGGTTCAATCCTCTTCACTCTGTATATGCTTCCCTTGGGCAATATTATCAGGACACACTCCATAAATTTCCATTGTTATGCAGATGATACACAGCTTTATCTGTCAATGGAACCTAACGAAACCAATCAGCTAGCCCAACTCCAGGCTTGTCTTAGGGACATTAAAACTTGGATGACAAGCAATTTTTTATTACTGAACTCAGATAAAACTGAAGTCATTGTACTTGGTCCTGAACACATCAGAAATAAATTTTCTAATGATGTAGTTCCATTAGACGGCATTGCCCTGGCTCCCAGCTCCACTGTAAAGAATCTGGGAGTCATCTTTGATCAGGATATGTCCTTTAACTCACATATAAAACAAACTTCTAGGACTGCCTTCTTTCACCTGTGTAATATCACCAACATTAGACATTTTCTGTCTCAAAAGATGCAGAAAACTAGTCCATGCATTTGTTACTTCCAGGCTGGACTACTGTAATTCATTATTATCAGGCTGCCTCAACAACTCTCTAAAGACTCTGCAGTTGATTCAAAATGCTGCAGCACCATTACTGACAGGAACTAGGAAAAGAGACCATATTTCTCCTGTGTTAGCCTCTCTACATTGGCTCCCAGTCAAATCCAGAGTAGAATTCAAAATCCTCCTCCTCACATACAAAGCCCTTAATGGTCAGGCTCCATCTTACCTTAAAGATCTCATAGTCCCCTACAATCCCACTAGGACTCTGCGCTCCCAGAATGCTGGTTTACTGGTGGTTCCCAGAGTTTCCAGGAGTAGAATGAGAGGCAGAGCCTTCAGTTATCAGGCTCCTCTACTGTGGAACCTTCTCCCAGTTTGGGTCCAGGAGGCAGACACCCTCTGTACCTTTAAGAGTAGGCTTAAAACTTGTCTCTCTGCAGGTATTTCTGCCTCTGGAACTGTAGAGTCTGATCTGTGATGACAAGTCTCCTGCTGTTCCTACAACTCCACTCAACACCTGCTGCTAGAATTAGAAATGACTTATACTGCTATTAGTTGTATTGCTATGTTAACAGTTAATACTTTAATTATCACAACTATCATTACTACTGCTGTATTACTGGCATCACCTTACATGGAACCTGTGTTATGCTATGTTCTTCTCTCGCTATTCTCTACCCCCCCAAACCCAACCCAACTGATCGAGTCACCCTGAGTCTGGTTCTGCTCGAGGTTTCTGCCTCTTAAAGGAAGTTTTTCCTTGCCACTGTCTCCTAGTGCTGCTCATGGTGGATCTGTTGGGTCTCTCTCTGTAAATACCTATTTTAAAGAGTACGGTCTAGACCTGCTCTATATGAAAAGTGCCTTGAGATGACTTTTGTTGTGAAAACTCGTGAAAACTTGTGAAACTTCAGTATACGTATGTCTGAATATGATTTACTTGCTCAAGTATTATTTGAATGGCTCATCAATTTTCTCAACTGTCTTTTCATCTTATTACATTATTTCAATATTTCAATCCTGTTTGCTATGTTTTTGTTTCTATTTTTTAACAATATCTATTGTGTTTATTGTTAGTAATAGGTGGTACAGTGTTCCCTATGTATAAATTGAAAACATCCATTCTTTAGGAGGTGTGTTTGTGTGGGTGCCAGTCTGGGGGTAGAAGGGGATGAGGTATCTGACAGAGCAGTTAAAAAGGCACTGAAGAGGGTCATAGATGTTAGGGTGCTCGCTGGAACACAAGAACACAAATTTATCTTCAAAAGAAACATAACAGCTGTGTGGCTGAGTGGGAAATGAAGCAGAGTAAGGAAAGAACAATGTTATTTAGGGAGTGAGAGAGGACTGTAGTTATGATGAGACTGAGACCAGGGCACTGTGGAATTCAGCACTACAACAGGATTACACTTTGGGAAACAGTCACCCTGAACTGCAATCTGAGTCCAACCTCTGAGAGGCAGCAATGTTCCGCAAGGCATCTAACCTGCCGGGAGCTCGAGACGAAGAAGAAGAAGAAGCAGCAGAAGAAGCAGAAGAAGAAGAAGAAAGAAGAAGAAGAAGAATGGCAGCAGATACAGAATCTAAACTCCAGTTGGTTCACACACACATCCGACCTTTTCCAGACTTTCCGAAGAAAGGCATCTTGTTCAGGTGAGGTTCTGATCACTGCCATTTAAACCCCGTGCCAAAACCCTGTAGGTTTCATCTGCGCTAAAAGGTCCCACATGGTCCTTCTGCTCCACCTGTGCAGCTGAGCTCGAGGAGGTCGACATGTGGGTGGCGACCTTTGCACACAGGAGGTGACAGAGCGAGCCTCGACCTTCGGGGCGGATACAGGTCTTTCTTCGTTAGACAGAACTCCTCATGAGGTGAGATGGGATTAGCTCAGCAGAGGAAGTGAACTACCACCTCCACCTTAGGGAAATAAAGGCCGGTTTGTTGTTGCACTGTCACATAGGCTTCTTCACATGGAAAGCCAAGGACAGGGAATGGTCCTATGTTCCACATCATATTTTGGTGGTGGTTCAGATGTTCTGTTATCTTCTTTCATCATAGCGTATGTGTTGCTGGGACTTTGTGAAAATATGTTCTGTAAACACTGTGGAGTCTCAACTTCTTGAAAATGGGAACTATTTTGAGTTGACTCGAATTTTGCTCGAACTGTCCACCCTGCCAAACTGAGCAGTCAGGAGAGACGGCCCTGGTAAGAGAGGTGACCAAGAACCTGATGGTCACTCTGGCTGAGTTCCAGATGTGGAGATGGGAGAATTGCCCAAAGGGACAACCAATTCTAAGCTTAGAATTCAGTTCAGTCTTTCTTTCATCAGACCACAGAATGTGGGTTCTCAGTCTGAGAGTCCTTTAGATGCTTTTTTGCAAACATTCACTGGGAAGAGGCTTCAGTCTGGCTGCTCTGCTATGACACCCAGATCGGTGGAGTGGCTTGGTTTTTGCTTTGATATGCATTGACAGTCGTGAGACCCTATATAGACAGGTGTGTGCCTGTCGATTGAAGTTAATTGAATTTACCGCAGGTGGACTTCAGTCAAGGTGTAGGTGTAAACATCTCAAAGATGATTCAGAGAAATGTGAGCAACCTGAGCTAAATTTCAAACATCATAACAAAGTGTCTGAATACTTATGTCAATGTGATGTTTCAGTTTTACCTTTTTAGAAATTGGGTAAAAATTTGATTCCTTTTTTTGTTTTGCTTTGTGATTATGTTTTTTTTATTTTAACAAAATGCTGCAGTTTAACAAAATACGAAAAAGTTGAAGGGGTCTGAATACTTTCTGAATGCACTGTATATGTAAATGTTATCTACCTCCTCTAGAATAATTTTTAAATGAAGTGCATGAGGCAGGTTCATAAGCAACTCACTTCTCTAGAAATGTGCTCTTACAATGTGAATGTTTTGTATATTGATATCCATTTGAAATGACTGGATGCTGATGTAATGTGCGTGCATCCTGCAGAGATATCTGTCCCATCCTGAAAGACCCAGCTGCTCTAACAGCAGTGATCGACCTGTTTGAAGAACATGTGAGGAAGAATCACAAGCAAGTTGATTTGATCGTAGGTAAGAAAACTAAGCAAGCCCCTTTTAATCTAAACCAGTATTCTTCACTTGATGAGCCTTAGAGGAACACTGTAAAGACAGTAGTAACAGTACCTTTAAAAAGTATTCATCAAGCCACCTTGAGAAGGTAGTGCTGTTGATTATTTATACATATATATATATATATATATATATTATTTTTTTATATATATATATATATATATACACCAAGTTGGGTTCATACCAGGCTGGCTTGTTTTTAACCGTAGGCTTTTTCAAATTATGCTGGGGGATAATGTACCTACTCACTCAGTAACCACTGTATCATTAGCTTCCCTGCAAGTCCTTTACTGTTCACTGTGACAATACAACTTTTAGATGGATGGATTTCCATATTCAAGGATTGCACCTAGATGCACACAACTTTGAATTCAATATGTCTGATATACTGTTAACTCTCAGCAGCCCTGCATCATCACTAGTGCCTGTATTATATACAGTTGATTCTTTTAGTAGGATCCAGCTAGTCAGGTTCTCTTTCATCTGAAAATCAAATGGAGTGAGGTATCTGGGTATAAATATTGCCTTGAAAAAAACTATTTAAAGCATCATTATGTTTTTTAGCCATAGAATAGAGCCTCTCATTCCTACTCCTGTGCCCTCAACACACCCTTGCATCAGTGCATCAGTTAAACAGACTTAGAGGTCATTAAAACGTGTTAATCTTTGATATTCATCGAGGTAACCTTTTAGAATAACAAGAAATCCAAATGGAATTTGGTGTGTTAGTTACAGCTCTTCCTGCTCCAGAAGCCAGGGCTCTTGAGGAACATAGAGTGTTGGGCCATGTTTCAGACAAAGTGAAGCTATGCAGTGTGAGCTCTGGTCAAGTGATTGACAGGCTTTGTTTTCTGGACATGAGCTGTTAGCTTCTAGGGGTATGGTGCTTTCAGTACCCCTCACTGCACAGATTTGGAGCCCTGCAGGATTGCTGCAGAAGCCACTGTTCCTCAGCAAAAGATATATAATGTTGCTTTAAATGGACTAGAAACAGTGAAGACCATTTGAAATGATGTGAATAGATAGTTGTCTCTTCCCCTCTGCTTGTGGTGTAGAATTGAGATTGCATTGCATTGCAAATGTCCTACTCTTGTTTCCACTCTCTTGGTTTAAGAAGTAATACACCATTTGCATCAAATCCCTGCACATTATATTTTACATCAAAACATGAAGAACAGTGTATCAGTATTTTTAATTACGTTACAGAAAATGAAGGAAAAAATGATATTGGGCTGTTCAAAAAAATAGTGTCTGCATTTTTCATTACAAACTCAAATATTTACTCAATAAACTGAAAAAAACAGGAAACAGGATTTAGCATTCCTGTGAATCACTAAACTAATATTTAGTTGTATAACCACTGTTTTTGAGAACTGCTTCACATCTGTGCCACATGGAGTCGACCAACTTCTGGCACCTGTAAACAGGTATCCTAGCCCAGGATGATTTGACAACCTTCCACAATTCCTCTGCATTTCTTGGTTTTGCCTCAGAAACAGCATTTTTGATGTCACCCCACAAGTTTTCTATTGGATTAAGGTCCAGGGATTGGGCTGGCCACTCCATAACCTTAATTTTGTTGGTCTGGAACCAAGATGCTGTTCGCTTACTGGTGTGTTTGGGGTCGTTGTCTTGTTGAAACACCCATTTCAAGGGCATTTCCTCTTCAGCTTAAGGCAGCATGACCTCTTCAAGTATTTTGATGTAAGCAAATTGATCCTACGATCCCTGGTATGCGATAAATAGGCCCGACACCATAGAGAAACAGTCCCATATCATGATGCTTGCATCTCTTCAGAGTGTACTGTGGCTTGAATTCAGTGTTTGGGTGTTGTCTGACAAACTGTCTGCTGCCCTTGGACCCAAAAAGAACAATCTTACTTTCATCAGTCCACAAAATGTTTCTCCATTTCTCTTTAGGCCAGTCGATATGTTCTTTGGCAAATTGTATCCTCTTCAGCACGTCTTTTTTTTAACAGTGGGACTTCTTGCTGATAGATAGCCACACAAGCATCTCCTAATTGTCACAGTACTCACAGGTAACCTCAGCCCGTCTTTGATCTTCCTGGAGCTGATCATTGGCTTTGCCATTCTGGCTATTCTTCCATGTCTCTCTGGTTTTGCTTTCCATTTTAAAGCATTGGAGATCATTTTAGCTGAGCAGCCTATCATTTTCCACACTTCTTTATATGTTTTCCCCTCTCCAGTCAACGTTTTAATTAAAGCACGCTGTTCCTCTGAACAATGTCTGGAACGACCCATCTTTCTCAGGTTTTCAGAGAGAATTGCATGTACAACATGTGCTGGCTTCATCCTTAAATAAGGGCCACCTGAATGACACCTGTTTCTTCACATAATGAATGACCTCACTGATTGAACTCCACACTGCTATTATTTTGAATACGCCCCTTTCAACTAATTATTCAATTACACAGACTCAGGAGCATGCATATTATGAATGTTGGGTCTGTTGGTTTCTCTAACTCAACTACACCTACTGGTAAATTATTTGCCATGTAATAATATAATTTCTACCAAGAACAGTGATTGATCTGGTTAGTCATGTTGGACTGCTATCATTTTGAACACAACTGTACAATAATTAAGAGGAAACTCAGGGATGGTATCGTATTGACCCTTCTTGCTTGGTACATGACCAATGTACCACTGCATACTGCTCCACCCAGCTCACATGGGAAGTAGTACAGGTTGGAAAAATAAAAAGAAGTGGCTGCTTAAGACAATCATAATTTTCCATGTTTATTCATCATTTAGACTAATTAAATATTTCCTCTCCTAATGTGTTTTTCTAATGCATATTTGGCTGGTACCACTGTTTTTCCTTTTGTTTATGTGTATGCAGGCTTAGATGCTCGTGGTTTCCTGTTTGGGCCTCTGCTCGCCCAGCGCCTGGGTGTTGGCTTTGTCCTGGTCAGGAAGAAAGGCAAACTGCCGGGTACTACTGTGTCTGTGGCATATGATTTGGAATATGGCAAGGTAAAGAACACAAACACATGCCAAAGGTTTAGTTTAAAGCAATGCTTGACTCTGTATTTGTTAGATGTGCAGTTATGATCACTTTACATTGTAGATAGAATGCTAACTGGAACATACAAATATCTACAGATATGTAGACCTGTGGGAGTGGACTCTGTCTTTTCTGTCACATCACCAGGCGTCACTTCACTGTGATTATGCACAATGGCGGCGCACCTGGTTGCAGCAGCCTCTCCTGCTCAGTGACTCATTGACTTCCGCTGATCAGGAGGCTGAGCACACTGGGCTTCAACACACCTCTCTATAATTGGAAATTGGACTTTCTTAGTAGCAGGCTGCAGTCAGTCAAAATAGGAGGTAAAACCTCAAGAACCATCACATTGAGCACTGGCTTCCCTCAGCGCTGTGTGCTTAGCCCACTCCTGTTCACCTTGCTGACGACTGCTCCACCATGTACAGCTCCAACCACATCGTCAAGTTTGCAGATGACATGACAGTGGTGGTTAAGAGGAGGTGAAGCAACAGCAGCCTCACTTTAACCCTCCCGTTGCCCTTCGTATTTCGTATACTTTTTTCTTCTTACTATTATTCAAAAACAAAAGATAACCGCCTCAGAATCACGGATGTCATGCACAACAACAAATCCTACTACACATACATACACACACGAGACACATTGTTGGCCACCGGGTCACTTTGACCCAGAGGACAACGCGATGGTTGAACATGGTCAAGACCAAAGAGATGGTGTTTGACTTCTGAAAAGTCGTCACAAGGTGCACGCCCAGCTTGTCATCAATGGGACTGCTGTTCAAAGAGTTGGCAGCTCCAAGTTTCTGGGGATGCACATTGCTGATGACCTGAACCAGCCACACCACAGCCTTCACCAAAAAACAAACCCAGCAATGCCTTCACTTCCTGCAGAGACCGAGGAAAGTCAACTCCCGTCCTTCCATCATGACAGCATTCCACAGAACAATAGAGAGCATCCTAACTTACTGCATCACTGTCTGGTATGGGAACAGTACAGCTGCTGACTGCAAGTCACTGCAGTGAGAGCAGCAGAGAAGATCAAAGGTGTCTCTCCCTTCAGTAACAGACATTTACACAGACCTGTGTGTCAGAAAGGCCCTCCCATCGCTCACATCATCTCAGTGCACGCCTGCCATCTGGGAGGAGGCTCTGTGTAACAGTTTTTACCCCCAAGCCACCAGAACTCTGAACTCCTCCCAAATTAAAACCGTGCCAGTTGTTGATGTATATATTGACATACATACACCTGCAGTTTACTGAATGCCTTTATATGAACTGCCTTATATTGCTCATGTAATTGTATTAGCACTTTCAGAGCTGCTCTGGGTTTTAAAATGGAATAATAACGACATTTCGCTCCCACGTGTGCTGAGTGCATATATTGGAAATGTGATTCTGATTTCCATTTCTGGTCTGTAAAGGTTAAAGTGCTCCTCACTTGCTTCCCAACATATTCTAAGGAGGGTATGCCAGAGTAACGTTCTTGTCTGTTCTGTTATTGGAGCCACAGAGAGAAACTGGAGTGTGTGGGACTGGGTCACAGTGATCACAAGGGCTTTGCAAGTATGACATAACACCAGATTGAATGATGTGACCTGTTCCTTTTTCCTCTTTTAAACTCTGCCACCTAACATTGAATGTGTGTGTATGTGTTTTTCTTCCTCTGGTGTGCGTGCTCTCGCACCAGTGGGGCCATTCGTGTCTGCTTCACCGTCACAGTATCACTTTCACAGCTGCTGCTGCAACTCAGCTGTTACAGTGTCCTCAGGCTCCTCTTCACTGAGTTGTTGTAAATTTAAAAAGGACGACTTCAGGCAGATCTTACATTTCTCATTCAGAACACTTCAGTAGCTGAAACCACTCCTGTATTGTTGTGTGTCTTTGTGTGAAGAACTGTGTCATTGTTGCAGTCATGTGCACCAGGGAGCACATTTTTCTCACAGGTCTCTCTGTATTTGTCTCCTTTCATTGTTCATTGAGCAGTGTTAGTCTCTGCTGCTGAGAGGCATTAGCTCAGCATGATGCTTCACCACAGTCTGTGTTCTGTTGTGTTTTCTAAGAGTTTCCTCTGTTCCCTCAGGCCGAGGCAGAGATCCAGGAGGATGCAGTGGCTCCAGGTCAGAAGGTTCTGCTCATTGATGACCTTCTGGCTACTGGAGGTAAGAAACCATCTGGTTCATTCAAGAGTCTCCAAAGCACTTTTAAATATGCTGTATTCAATGTAAAGACATGTAATCGATGTGAAATGAAATCCAACCCACACATGTAATGTGTTGGTTAGAGTTATATGTGGCTAGGCCATCAAGAAGTTCTTTCTTGGGCCACAGTAGAAGTGTCATTCAGGTGCATGTGTGTTTGTTGCAGGAACATTGTATGCAGCCTGTCAGCTGATGAAGAAGCAGCAGGCTGAGGTTCTGGGCTGCATGGTGGTCATCGAGCTAAAAGAACTGAATGGTACTGACAAACTGAAACCATCACAGTGTTTTCTCCCTAATTCAGTACTGAGGACCACAACAAGTCAAACGGCGGGGGCGGGGGCGGGGGCGGGGGCGGGGGCGGGTGTCATGTCTCCAAGAAAACAAGAAGCCAAACACACGGTTTTACATTTCAGCCAATGCTGAGCAGTACTGAGTTATAAAATCATTCATTCTTTCATAAACCATTACTGATCTGGTTGCAGGGGGCCTTACCCACTATAATTTAGACTTATGACAAAGAGACAATTCAGGTCCCACAGTTCCCTAAAGAGTCTTAAAATATCTCAACATGTCTAAAATGTTCTGTTCCATTCATCTAATGCATGCTGGGATCACTTCCTGCACACCTGTCTGCCAAAACAGGAAGAAGCAGGTATGATGGATGGATGGATTGATTGGACAGGTATCAGTTAGAAAAGCAGAACATTTTATTTGTGGCAGACTGAATGACCACACTTGTTTTGTTTTATTGTATTTGATATCCTACAAAAACAACACATTCTCTTCTTCATCTATTTATGTAAAAGCTTACACTTCTGTAGGAAGGTGGTGTATCCATTTAAAGAATGGGAATGTGTGTCTGTCACTTGAGGGCTTAAGCCATGCAGTGTTATTCACATGAGGCAACAGCTGGCTGATGAACAACATATATATATATTTTTTATGTAAATGTATGCTTTTCGCTGCTTTTGGATTGAATGTCTTCACAGTTGTGCACAAATTGCATATTTGATGAACATACGAGGTATCCAGACATGGCTGCGTCTGTGAGGAGAAGCTCTCAACATGATTCCACTATCTTTAACTATTTTATTACATACAGGCAGTGTAAAAAAAAATGTAGTAACGCCTTCCAATACAGCGAAAAGCCAAATCCAAGTTAATGGTGAATAAATAAAATAACAACAAAAGCTCAGTTTGTTCTTTGTTGTGGTGATTTAGATGGACGGTTCTATTTAAAACCAGTGTTTACAGTTTACCTATGACCACTGCTCTTTACTAATGCAGGTTTTCTGTTTTCAGCATGTCATTGTGATTTTTGTCCTTACTATTAAATCAGTTTGTGTTTTTGAACCAGAAATGTATTCATTTAATAAAGGAAATACAATAAACTGATAAAAGAAATTATACATTTCAGACTACTGCTGTTATGACACTTATACTATATACATTACAGACAAATCTAACAAATTGATATCAACTTTTCCTGACATTTTTGCTCAGTTCAGGGATTTTGTTGCCAGTGTTACTTCAGTATTACCATTACCTAATGTTGGCTGTGAACAAACTTCAGGTAGATACTCCATCAATCACTACTTGTGCTACAATTCGGCATTTATCATAATTGTCATGTGCAGCCACAGTGGCCTCTGTTCAGCAAAGGTTGCATAGTCTAGGTTTTAAGTTACGTGGACTTCACTTATTTCCAGTATATGGTAAATGATACTTCTATGCTACATTTCTGAGATAAATATTGTACTCTTCTCTCTCCTACATTTACAGCTGTGGCTAGTAGTTGATTTATATTACTATTTTTTAAGAAAAAAAACCACCAAGACTGAGAGGCTAGCAGCTCAAATGACATTGAAAGCCATTCAATAGTTGAGTTTCAGTTAACCATAAACCATAACATATCAACCACTTTGCACTTTGACAATTTGACAGTGGGACAATGCTAAACTCTCATGGACTTAGCAGGAACGTGTTTCAGAGTCTCTGAGTGAGATCATTAGGATTGGGCCTGGAGCCACACCACAGGGCCAGAGAAGACATAGACAACAGTTTGCACAGACAGCATTAATACTAACCATGACTTGAAACTGAGCTTAGGATCTGTGCTATAATTTCCTCATTTGATTAGGTGACGAGATATCTGATGAAAGAATAAATTAACAAGACTGAAGAATAATCTGACCAATCTCACTCTGTAGGAAAACAAACCACAACTTCCTGCATGACAAGATGCCACTAATGACAGTTTTCCTTCACTGTCACCCATGACACCTCCTTTCTCTCCTGTCTTTAACTTGTGTCATTTTGATACACATAGTCTACCTTCACTTTCAGATCATTAATGCACCTTCTTTGTTTTAAAGAGTGTTCTATTTAATAAATTGCATTCAGAGAAAAACATTGGAGGCAGTGAAACTCGGACAAATGCTTGTATTTCTAACATTATCAAACAGTGACTTAAAAATGTAAACACTCATCAGTTCTACACTGTAGAAAACAAATTCCCTCTAAGACTGGAAGCAGATCTGTGCACACAATTATTACACTTTGATGGAGAAAAAAAAACAAAGCACGTCAGTCACTGTAACAGTGTGGTTAAAACGACCTGTTAATAACACAGGAGGATGGACAGAGTACCAGGACTGACACACTGGTGAGTCCAATGTGGTGCCAGGGGGTACTGGGACATTCCAGTGTCCTGAAGCTGTGCCTAGATCAGTCTGTGACTGTGGTCGTCACACTGACAACCTGAAGCACAGAACACACCACAAAACACACAGTGTTGGAAATGTCTGCTGCCAATGAACCAGTGAAATTCACTATAATATATGGCACTGAAAAGCAGTTCATCTTTAGTGTGCTGGCAGCTCACAGAGCAAGGACCTGAGGATGGTGAACAGTTAAACTGTAAAAGACCACCACATCACTCATCGTCATTCTGTCACTTCAGTCTGAAGTCTCAGAGTCTCTCCTCCTCTCTCAGTCTTCTGCTCAATTTGTCCAGAACAATGCTGAGCTCCATGTTCTTATTCAACTTCAGGTAAAAGTCCTTCCTGATTGGATGGATAGTCAGCCAATCAGCAGCCACTTCTGCCAGCAGACGGATATGTTTCTCCATTTCACCTGCTCATTAGAGAAGAGGAACAGCCAATCAGATAACAGTTCCTGTCAGAATGATATTATTGGAGGACAGCAACAAGTTTCCAACCACAAAATAATAATGAAATGCTGTTTGCTTTTACTTCTTGCCTACTTGGTTCAATATTATACAGAAAACACTGTATGGCGTTTGGCTCTCAGCTATTCCCACAAGCCATAATATTCCCATCCAGCTCTGTTGTTATATCTCCTGTTCGAACCAACCTGTGCTGAGAGCAGATCTGTAGCTGGCCACCATCCTGTTACAGACCACCTCCATAATTAAAGCCGGTTTCTTCTCTGCAACAAAAACATTACGCAGAATCCTTGCTAGTTCTCCAAGCCGTGACATCATCAGCAGGCGCTCCTCCTGGGTGGTGTTTCGGGTCATGGCTGCCTGGAGCTTCTGGGCCTCCTTTGCCCGAATCTGAATCATCACACAACAGTGGGACAAATCACAACATGCATCTGTGGTTGAACAAATGCTTAGAACTATTCTAATAATACCCATGAAGTTAAGTCAAGTCTACGCCCTCCGCCTGTACCTACCCTTTCCAGTAGGGACTGAGACACTCCTTTCAGTGCAGTTGGGACCTGAGCTGCAGGAGCAGCTGATGGAGCTGATGCCTGGGGGACTGGTGGGTTCTGAGGAGATGTAGGCTCTTTACTCTCTGAAGCTTTGTCTTCTGTCTTCAGAGCCAGAGAAACCAGAGCCTTCTCCATCTGAATACAGGACAGAAGAACAATTCCATTTGACATAAACCCAACAATTGCCTGGGAACTATAGGTAACTACAGTAGGCTCCCAAACCCAGATTACATACATAATCATCCTCTCTAAAACCTCCTGAACCTCCAGGTATTAACCAGGTGAATACCCTAATAGTTATAAAACATAGGACTTGCAAACTTAAGCATGACTTTTCACGTTTTTACCCACTGATTCATCTTAAATGCAATAACAAAGTTATGTTGAAAAATTAAGATAAATTTGAGAATTTCAGAACTGTGGCCAAGTGACTATTGACACAGTACCTTGGGTGTGATGAGTGAGCGGGCCTTGTCCAGCACCTCCTGAGCTGTGGCCAGTTTCTCATTGTGAGGAGGCTGAGGCAGTGAGCTAGCTTTGATGGCTGCTACAGTGTCCACATTAAAGCGAGGGTGCCATCGGGTCAGTTTGTCCTCTGGAACTGACACTGGAGGAACCAATGAAGACAGGAAGACCTGCAGACAGAGGGGAGGTTTGAGAAATAGTTAGAGCCTTTCAGCCAGACACAAAACATTCTTCCCATGTGTCAGCACGGACAATAACCTCAGCTCATACACACAGTGTTTACTTTAAGAGAGAGAGAGAGAGAGAGAGAGAGAGAGATCATATAACTATTGATCCATTCATGTGGCATCATTTTAGAGTACATATTATTATTGCCCTGGTTGTCCTGAAAAAAAAAGAAGATGTTCATTACTTGACTGTGCATGAAAGGGTTGAGATTATAGATGCATTAATAGACAGAGAGGCCAGGCGGACAAAAAATGGCAATAAATGGCTTGGTTTTTAAAGTTTCGTTGTGTGGTTCCTGAGATATTGTGCAAAGCACAGACGCTGTCGCGTGGGGCGCCTGCACACCAGTGGAGTTCTAAGGGTTAAGCGGCAGCAGAGAGGAGACGACACGCGTTACTGTAAGTGCAATAAAACCTTCGGGAGTTGAAAGTCAACAAACATAACCAATAAGGCAATAAGTCCCACTTGTTCAACAAGCATAAACGTGCATCATATTTTAGCATAAACAGCCACATTTCCACCGGCATGTTTTAGCCTACATGACCGCAGTACTTGTTAAGCTAACAATTAACAGCTTGTTAAGAACACGCTAAAATGAAAGCTGTCTGTGTGTAGTCTGTTCATCTTAGTTTGCCATGAATCAGAAAATTTGGCAATTTCTTGTAAACTTTAGCTGCTGGCTGAGACAAACCAGCTTTGAGACTGATGTTCAGTTATTCAGATTTCTTTATTTATTAGTATTTATTTCATGTCCATTTCCAGGATTCTATATTTATTTTGTTATTTATTACTTTTGACTGTTCAATAAAACAATTAATAATAAAGTGAGATTGTTCATTGCCAACAGTGTTGAAAATGATGATATGATATTGGCCGATTAATCGGCTATTGGTCGACCTCTAGAAAGCAGCATTGTAGCAGTGGCTGACCTTGTGGTGCTGTTTGACAATGGAGACCAGGTTCAGATGGAAGATGTGTCTTCTCTCTAGGAGGTGAGAGGCTGACAGGACAGGACGTGCTTCGTTCTGGTCTTGGAGAGCACAACACAGACACAAAAAGGTAGTGGACACATTATCATGAGTGCCTATAAAGGGCCTTGCAATTAGACAGTTTACACATTTCCCATTTATTTGTTGATTCAGGGTAAACTGATTAAAAATGTAATAAATATTGAAATAAGTCAACACATAACATTTTGAACAGAACAAACAGTATCTTTTAAGACTATGAAGTGTGTTCTAACCAGAGAGAATGATGGGCTCCACAGTGAGCTGGTAGCTGCCCTTCTTAATGCTGCTGTTGAACACTGGGATGTTCTTCTCCTGTCTGAATTTGTAGGCCTCAGGGAAAACTGTCTTTATCTGACCCACATGGCTCTCCTCAAACCGCCTGCAGGGGGATAAAGAAAAGAGGTTTTAGTTTCTGTGGTCTGACGGCGAGTCTGAACCTCCAGAATCAAATCCAGGTGTAGGTGTGGTGATGAATTAGAGGCAGGCGCTAAAGGTAGCTTAAACAGACATATGGTAACAGTTTTTACTGCCCACAGATGAGGAACAGTGTGTGTGTTGTAGGTTCCAGCCCAGAGAATCGACAAGCCACTGAAAGGAAAGAAACCCCTCAGCCCCAGCATGGTCTGCAGAGAGTCTTCTAAAAATGTCATAACAGTGTGTTTTCTCACAGCCATATTTTCTAATATCTCCCAAAACGCAAACTTTTCCTAAATAATGAAATACACACAATGAATGAATGAATATCTTGTTGTTAGTTGGTGAGTCCCCATCTCAGCAATCAAAACATGCTTTAAAGATTTCTTTGAAAATGTTATTCTGTAGCATGGTGATGTGGTACTGTTCATATCCCAGAACATCTGAAGGTGCATTGGCTAGAAGGAAAAACAGTCTGAAGGCCATAAAGCCTGCACACTAAATAAATGCTCCCAAAAAAGGCAACATTTCTAATACAGACACATTTAGGTAATGTTCAGGATGTGACCAAGAAAGGTCTGCATGCTGAAGGGCCACAATATAGTGATAATCATTCCAATAAACTGTATTTTCTGTAGCAAATAGGATTACATTAGCCATTTGCCTCATGTGAACGCCATTTCCTTGTGACTCACACATGGACTCCATGATTCATGGTTCCATTCAAATCTGAAAAGTGCAAGAAGACCATCTCTCCACCCTTCCACCTACTTGTGCATCATGTCCTGAACTCCCTGTTTGACCTTGGCAAAGGTGGCTGTTTCACAGCGGTTGTGCAGCATTGCAACCACAGTGTCCATACTCCTAAACATCTCAGCCAGCACCTTATACTGGTAGGGCAGGGAGAGGCCTGGGGGGACTGCCTGGGCGAGAGTGTGGTACCGCTGGTATGCTGGCGGCTCAGTACTGGGGGGTAAGAGAGGAAAAAAAAACACTGACTTCCAATTTGGACTTAATAATCAGGTTAATAAGTAGACATTGGTATTGTTGAAAATTTTGGCTCCCCGTAAGTATATGTATGTATATGCTCACCTGCTCTGGGTTTGTGTCTCACTCTGTTCACTCTCCTCAGCCTCTCTCTCTTCTTTTCTTCTCTGAGCTCTAGCTGCAAGCTCTTTGGCTCGTGCTACAGTGAGCTTAAGAGCGTTAGCATCAGAGGTAGGGGATTTGTCATTTTGGGGGACAGGGGAGATCGTACTGTTAGGTGCTGGACCAGCTGGAGAAGAGACAGAGGAGGATGTGGAAGCTGAAGCTATGTTGGTTATTTCCTCAGCACGCTTCTTGATCCTCTGAAGGCGAGACTTGAGGGCTGCGTGGTCCTCTTTACTCAGAGCCTGGCAGAAAGACAGGTTGGAATGCTGATTAATTCAGAACTTTTTAAGTGTGGAAACTGAATTCTCTGTTTTTCTTGTTGTTAGCTAATCCCATGTACAGAGCTAAACTAGGAATAAATGGATCCTACTTACAAGTATTGTGTATGTATCAAAGTCTGATATTTTACCTCACTTTCTCTAAAACTATTAAAACACATGAATAGTGGTGTTGGGGTTGACACATTAACAGCTTAGGAGTTTTTCGTGGGATTTGTGAACCATATGAAAAATACAGAATAACACCATATATCATTATACATGTCATTTGAATTGAGTTTCCACAGCCATATCAGACTTCTATCTCTCAGTCACAAAGTCACAAACACATGCTAGAGCTAGCTTGTAGCTTTGCAGAGTCATCTGAATGAGGCTACACTGCTAGCTTTCTGGGGAACAGCACACTCCAGCACACTACCATGATCAACAGCCTGTACACAAAAACAACATTGGTAATGACATCAGCAGTGTTAATACAACAGTACTAGGGTAACTTTCTCCCTTCTCCACACAGTATTGGTTTCGCCATATGCTTCTTTAGACTTTTAACTTAATTGTACGAGCCTGTGTTACCTTGCTGGCCCGTTCTACAGTGTTCTTGCTGATGACCTCTTCATGGTTCTCAATATTCTGTCCAGACACAGGAGCTGCTGCAGCTGGGACCTGTTGGGTCTCTTCACTTAGCAGGGGCTGGGCTGCAACCTGGACATACACAACAAAACAGATTTTACTCAGGCGCCACTGTCATGATTGTTATACATGTGCAACATAACTGTACACGGTGGCAAGAAAAAGTAAGTGACCTTTTAGAAACATCTTTATTTATGTATAACTTTGTCAGGTTTTCATCTAAGCTACACTTATGAACATACACAATCTATTTTAACCAATAACCTTCAAACAGTTGAATACATCATTCAGTTGTTTGCAGCGTAGGCTGGAAAAGGTATGCAACATCTAAGCTAATGACCCCAACAAAAGCTAAATGGACTCCAGTCAATGAACCAAATTGGGAGTGTAACTTACAGCTGCTTTGACACAGCACAAAGCACATCGTCAACCTGAAGAATGCCTACCTTCTGTAAACTTCCATTGCAACTTAAAGAAAACACTCACACATTTGCTGTTCACAAGAAATATATCCTGATGAGAACCATGCCTTGCCAAAAAAGAGATCTCAGAAGATCAATGATCACGACTTTTTGCATAAAGCTGTAAAGGATTACAAAGTAATCTCATCAGTTCACAGTCACACTAACTGTTTATAAAAGGAGACCATTTAGTTCCGTGATTACTCCCTAGAGGTGGGTGCCCACAAACGGTACAAGTGCAGAAGGTTCGGTGAGCTAATAACAAGTCTAACGAAACGGATAAAGGTATCACTGGAGCGGATTAACATCTCTATTCATTAGTCTAGGACACGCAAATAATGATAGATGGCGTCCATGGCAGAAGCAGTTACTCTCCGGAAAAACACATCAGTGCTCGCCTGAAGTTTGCCACAGAGCAGCCTGGCAGTCCACAGCTCCTGGGACAGTGTTTTGTGGACTTATAGAGCTGTTTGAGCGGAACACACAGCAACACATATGCTGCCAAAAGAGGTTCTTTTGGTTATTAAACCCACGGGTTCACTTACTTATACTTACACTCCAGCACTGTTAACATTTAGTGTATGTGTTACATATACACGTAATATGTGGAATTACACCTCTTAACCGTTCTCGTTAAAATTTCGCAGGCAATTAAAAACAAATAAAGTGGCTGCCATCTTTGTTTGAATACAAACTTTTAAACATTAACCTGGGCGAGGCACAGACATTTCATTGGAGGAGGGTGTCAGAAATTTGCAGCTCAGAACAACATTACCTCTGGTTCGTCTTGAGGGAGGACCAGTTTTTTCCTGGCTGTTCTCCTTGTTGTTTTCTCCGGGGCATTAGCTTTAGCGTCTCTATCGGCCTTCACTTGCCGTCTCTTCTTGGCCGTGCTGTGGTTGGCGGTGGCTGAAAACACGGCTGCCCCGAGGTCAAACTCTGCGTCGACCGAAGTCCGCTTTGGTGTCCGGGGACTGGGGTGGAAATCTTCAGCGGTGTGGCTCACAGCAGATTCTCCATCGTTTAGTCCCGCAGCTTCGTCGATAACTCGGACAAACTCTTCGTGGACAGATGACGAACAAAGGAAATCACCTTTGTTTTTAGCGGATCTTGAACGTGTGCTGGTAACATTGGCGCTGATGGCACAAGAGTCACGGCTGCGCTGCTTGGCTGGTTTAACCGGACCGGCGATGCCTTTTTTTCTCTGGGAAAAGAAATCAGTAACTCGAGCCTGAGACATTTTGCTGCTGCCTGGGGTGGGCACGAGAACCACAGAGCGACAAAACTGCACCAATACTTCTCCTGCAAACCAAGGTAAAGATATAAATACCGTCCGTCAACAATAGGTCTCCGGAAATGTTCACGTTTCACAGGAAGAAGAAAAGAACTTTCGCGCGAAAACAAAGCCACGCCCCATCCTGGCCACGTGGTAGGATGATAAAAGAGAACTGGGACGTGTTGATGAATGGAGCAGTGTTTAAAGACACGATTTCGATTTAAATGTCACTGTGCTATTTTACAAAAAGTCCCAATAAACATTTGACCTGTTGTTGGCTCGGTTATGTCTTTGATTGATTGATTCTTCGACTTTTTCTTTTTCTGAAATATGTGTTTCCCTCTCTTATTATCCCAGTAAAACAAATGAATTTGCAGAGATATAGATGGGAATATTCTGTAATCGACTGCATATTAGAAAAAGTCAGAGCCATATTCTCAAAAACAGTCTATGGATGTTAAACAGAACTGTATATTTAATACACGCATAATACATGAATAATGTACACTGTGTATTACATATGGTAACATTATATACTGACAGCAGGCTGTTTAAAATATCAGTGATTTAACTCATTCACATCAGGCATAAGAATGACTTTATTAGGTCCTCTAAAAGGCTGGGTCACAGCAGTTTAATACCCTCTGTAAACATAGCAGGTTGTCATGTGATTTGGTGGCCTAAATCCATGTAATCTAATCTGTTGCAATTTGAACAATCCTGGGACATGAAAGAGAGAGTTCACTCATTCCAGAAAGATGAGAAGATAAAAACATGAATGAGATGCAGCAGACTGGGCCCTGAATGCACAGAGTTTTACACTTCATCAGCCTCTGCAGCTGAGAATGAGCAATCAAATGTTGCTGTTATTATATTTTAATTCACCTATATTTTAGTTCAAATCTTAAATAGCATCTAATTTTATTTTAAAATATGTCTAAATTGAGTGCACATATATTTATTTTGTTGAAGTTTAACATGAAATTTGAAATGAATTCTGTCCTGGTATTACAACCCTAGGCTGAGTCTGAATGTCTGAAAACAATGTAAGGACATGATTAATCATCACCTGCCTCACAGTTCATGATCAATGGCGTAGAGACTGCTGCAGGTATTTTCATTATTAGCCTTTTTTGGAGCTGATGTTTTTACAGCACTGTCAGTGTTTCTACAGCTGTGTCCTTGTCTGGCCCTTGGTCTCTTACAAGCAAAAGAAAAACATTGGGTTATTTACATATTAGATTCTACTTTCAAAACAAACAGTGAAAGAACGCTAACAGCAGATTATAATACTTTGATATATTTTAAACTTCCTACCCAACATTCAGCAGTTTGATCATTGTCACATTACCTAACTGGATCACCAACAACAATAGAGTAACAGGATTAAAGTCAACATCTTCACCACTGAGTGACTTACCAGCCGACTGTATACACACTGCTGGTTCTTATTAAAGGCTTATGGGGCATTGAAGATATAAAATAAGTGGTTTGTCTCCATATTTAAATTTTACTCAACTCTTTCTTGTAAGACTTGAGTTTTCTTCCACAAAGAAGTGAGGGCCAATGTTTAGGAGTCACTTATTTTGGAAAGCCTGCTCTCATCTCCTTGGGTCTCTGAAAATCCTTACAATAAAGCGATCCAGTCTGAGAGGGAACCTTAACCAGCGACAAGTAAATATCACACTCAGAGAGTCAGAGAGAGACCCCTGACCCGGGCTTCTCTTCACACTGACACCGTCAGAGGCTCCATGTTTTACTGGGTTTATTTGTACACTAGGGGGCGCCACTGAAACACACAGTGCCGTCTATCTTGGTGTCAGGTGGGGCAGATATATTGTAGCTTCAAGTAAGATCCACTTTCTAGCGTCAGTATTGATTGACGTGGTCATTTTAGAAATGTCAAACCTATGCCACACTAATAGCAGCAGTAACCAGTACTAGTCATTTTGACAGTTCTTCCATATATGTCTTTACTGAGCATACGCTTTGTACAAAACTTTCGAATAAAACAGCAGTGGTAACGCAGCGTTAACTGTGCTGGGAGTCACAGTCATATAAGCTATTTGCAGCAGGGAGGTGACCAGCAGAAGCGGCGGCAGCAGCTCAGTAGAGAATAGCTCCTCTATGAACGCCCTTCTGACTGACTTGCCTGTGAATCACATTTTCCACCTACAACACTGTTACTTCAGACTGGGCCCCTCCGAAGGAACACATGCAACAAAACTTTTCTTCCTCACACTTGGCTTCACTGAAACGAGTCGATATGAGAGCCACGAACACCCGGGAAGATCAACGCAGTCGACTAATCGGGAGCTTTTGTCTGATCCTGAGCACTTTTCACTGAAGGTTTTTGTTGTTTTGATGGGGGATCATGACCGCATATCGGAATAATGGCCTATTCAATCCTCTGTCACTTTTTATCAATCAACCCCGATGGAGCCGTTCACCAGTGTCTCAGCTCTGATCTGCAGTAGTTATTGATATATCGGTATTGATCAGTGGGGAGTGAGCATTGATCAGCTCTGACATGGATCTTCAGGTGATTGTCTGGCTCTTCTACTGCTTTCTGCTGCCCTCCACGCTCTTAACAGGTAACCTGCACTTTCTTTAACGTAAAAACAACTGTAACGATGAACATGTGTCACAACAAAGTTTCACATTTGCCAACTTCCATCTTGCCCCACGTTGACGTGAGCTCTGAAACTCGTAACTTGCTGGGTGGTAACTGCTGAAACAGCTGGAGGGAAAACTGTAAAAAAAAAAAAAAAAAACTTCGCATCAGCTTTAACAATGTTCCAGAATGTCTTTGGTGTCAGGTTACTGAGACAGCGTGTGTGCAGATGATATCGTGGATTTCACATGTCCTCAGTAGCAGCACATTTCTGCTCGTGTTTTAAACTCAAATCTCAGTCGTGTTTGGAGTTGGTGTTGGTGTCGCCTCCCGAGGTCTAACGTTGTTGTGAAATGCGATAATGGGAGCGGGTGAAGCTGCGGAAAACAACACATGAAATCTCTTAGTGATCACCGACTTGGAACTGGAATATGATAGATAATTATATCATGAACAATGGCTCCAAACTTATTCAGCTGGCGATCAGTGATTTTTGTTGTGTTGGCCGTCATCCCATATCCTAAACGGACTAATATGTCAGTGAGGTTCGGTGGATATAACTTTGTATGTAGTGTAGTTTAAAGAGAATGTGAACCGTGATGCACGTGAAATTTTACAAGTTAGCCTCATATGAGGGCAGCCCAGGGTCCTCTCAGTGTTGATAGAAGGGCAAACTGTTCTAAGGTGTGGGTCTGCTTCACAGAACACACTGACTAATCTATTCTGTACATTGTTCTGTGCATTCTGTGTATTGTTTAGTGTTAATTCGTGGACTGCTCACTACACTGACCCACCATCCTGTCACTGTTTCCTTGAATGCTTTAGTCTTCTTTGTGGTTTCAGGTTGAACATCAAAATCTTCGTCAAGTTACTAACAGGATCAGGCTTTTTTCAGCATTCAGACTTAAAGGTGCAGTAACACTGAAATTTGCTCCACATTCATTAGATGGCAGAGAGGCTGAGAACATGTCAGTGAGGTCAGTAACTGACCATGTATTATGTTTGAGCTATAGTATAACTTATTATGGTGGTCTATCATGAAAACACTTGCTGTGTCTCAGTTTCCTGATATTTTGAGTGCATAAGTGTATTCACACACTGACAAGTACAGACACATGCATTGCACTGTATTTGTACCAGGATGGTGACTGAAAACGGTCAAAAAGTTGAGTGTGGGATGATGGACACTTCTTGCCATCAATGGTTGCTACTTGGCTACTGGGAGGGGCCGGCTAGATTCTTTTCAAACTAGTGAAAATGGAAGGAAGGATGACACGTCTTCAGCACCAAAACCAAGCAGCCAGCAGATAGTTTGGTGGGTGGCACTAGCAGTCAGGTGATGTGTTTGTCATTTCTGGTGGACAGTGGAAAGCAGTACACAGTGTACTACCATGTGTACAACATGTCAGTATACTAACTGAAGTACCTATTTGAGATGCAGGATCCTCCTAGTTTGCAGAGATTACTTTGTTGCAATGTCACGGTTGGCTACCAGAACAAATTGCCACAGCTTCAGACTAGTTTGCCATCCACAACAATTTTGTGCAGCCATGTGGGAAAAAAGTTGGTTTTATATTGATATTTTCAGCATTCACTAGTATGTGACTCTTCTGATAGCAAGGCATGCATTAATTCATCATTAACAGCTCAAGCCAGCAGACATGACACATGGAAGTGGAAATCAGGTTCAGTTTACTTTATTTGTACCTGTAGGTAGATTTTATTTTCAGTCAGTGAGTCCTCATACATAGACACATTTAAAAACAACAACTCAGGTATTTGACATACATCATCCATGTTACACTCAACTCACCCAACACTCATTTTCCAGTCAACTCAGTGACATATACTGAAGTACTCAGGGGTCTAATCCTTACGAAAAACATTAAGACTGAACAAAAATAACAAGGAGTCACTAAAAACAGTTAAACATAGTACTAGTTAAAATTGATTGATTTTAGCTAAAATAAAATCAGTCAAGAACTAAAAATGTATTGATTGAATGATAAATGAAAATAAAATTACAGAAATAAAATTACTTGTGCAATGTTGCTATAACCTATTCATCTGCATGATGGCTGCTGGAACCAAACTGTTTGTATATTGTTTTGTTGTAACCTTGGAAACCTGCATCCAGAGGGAGGGAGCTGAAGCTCAGAGTGCAAAGGGTAGGAAGTGATACTTATGCATTCTGAGTCAGTCACACCACAGAAAAATGTGCTATTAACCACTCAGCAAAATTGAAAAGGTCAAAAAAAATAAAAATAAAATAATCGGCAAATATATAAAATTAGGTTTCAAAATCATGACAAAATAAGGAGCCCTCTCTGCTCTCAGACACTGAAACCACAGGCGCTGAAACCACACCAACTCTAACGCATAAGTATCACTTCTGCACAGTGACAGTTAGCATCCTGTTAGCATCCTGTTAGCATCATGACCTGAAAAATAGATATTAGCAGCCTTGAAGCTGGCAACTGGATTTGGGAACAGGGACTACCGCAACATCTCTCCAGACCTCAGGTACATGCTGTGCCTGTAGGGACTTGTTAAAAATGTAGTGAAAAACAGGACTCAGTTCTTTTGCACAGGATTTAAGTAGTGAACCACAGACCCACCACAGTCTGGTCCATGACCCTTGTTCTCTCTTACTGACTGGAAGGCCTAATGCACATCTCTTTGGTTTATGTTAAAGTACCGGTTTTCTATAAGTATGTGACTCCATTTCTGAATTCCATGACTAAAATCAAAAGTATCAAAACGATTAGAGCAATGATTAAAAGCATTAACACACTCTGTATCTGAGTTGAAGCCATTCAAGCTGACCTGACTGCTGCTCTCTGAATTCTGGAGACCTGTTATAGTTCTCATGCTAGACCAGGCTGAGCTGATCTTGTTCTCTAGTTTAGTTTTATAATCTCATTTTGCTTTTAGGATTTCCATTTTTAGCTCCTTAGTAGCTATTTGTAGGTCAGAGGCATCTCCCTTTTAAAAAACGAATTTCTTTTTCTGTATGCTGGACTTTACAGCTTTGGTCCCCCATGGTTTGTTGTTGGGATAAATTTTACCCTGTTTGCAAGCAATGATCATATCCCTACAAAAGCCCACACATGAACATGTTACATCAACAGGGTCCTTCAAATCATCACCACAGGGCTGTAATAGTAGTAATAACTTGGTAACACTAAACTAAATAAAACTTAGTTTACACTTCTGCATAGGACTGATGCAGAGCCTTTGCTGTAGCTATGGCATTGATTTCAATGCAGAAGTATACATTTTCTTTTAAAGTGTAACTACTAAACTAACAAAGAAAATGTAGTGGTGGCCAAGGAGGTTTTGGCTTCATAAGTTGTGGAAATTTTTTTTTTTGGAAAAAAAGATGGTTGAGCCGTTTCAAGAATTCCTCTTTAGTTTTAACCAAAAATTAAAGTTTGCCAGCACTGTGATAGATTTCCATAATTTGGATTCTAGAGAGGCCATGTACAAGATCATTGTAGACTTGTAGGGAAAAAAAGCAAGGTGAGGGGGGTGTGACATTACAAGCTTGGTGGCCATATGAAACCATGAGATGTAAAATGTCGAAAATTAATGAGTTAAACACATATATTCATCTAGGCTGTCTGCTTTATCTCAGTGGACTCTGCCTTTTTTACCCAGAAGCCTACGGGAAACAACTGGACTGTGGGAAAAAAAACAACTGTTCTAAAAAGGCACTGCAGCACCAGCCTTTGGACATGCAACAGTAACTATGTTTCCATTTAAACAAGGTCATCCTTCTTCCAGATGAAAGAGGCCATGTTTGAAGAGAATAGATGGTTCTACAGAAGCTTGTTATATCTGGTCTGTAACTTAATAATGCTTGAGGATCATGTAGAAATGATGACTCTGTTTTCTAGTGATTTGATTGGTCATATGCTTCCTTTACCCAATCCTCTGAGCTGCACAGTAAAAGGTTACACTGGGTACAAGTAAGCCAGCTTTGTTATACTGGAAAGCCTGTGTTTAGCACAAAGATAACTGGCTAACCTGCCAATCTCACTCTCTGATACAGGGCTTAAATCTCCTAAATCACACAGTCTGATTCAGACACACACACAAAACAGAGTGTTGTTTCCATTAAAGTCAGGCAGTTAAAGCTGTTTTGGCTCTGGGTTTATCTCTAGCTCTACACCAACCTGCGAAAAATCTGCTTCAGTATGACCCAATCCCACCATATTGGTATTGGTGATGGTTTTTGTTACAAAAGACTCCATATTTTATGTGTGTGTGTGTGTGTGTGTGTGTGTGTGTGTGTGTGTGAGAGAGAGAGACAGAGTGAGTGTGTGTGTGTGTGTGTCTCCTGACAGGATGTCACCAGCTAGAACTTGCAGTGTTTCTGTCAACAGTTCACATGAGTTTCTACTGAGTCAAATTAAGTGAATGATGTCAATAAGGTTGCCAAGGTATTGCCACACACACAAACACACACACAGTTTGTGCAGCGATCCTTGTAAGGACATTGCACTGACTTCTGTTCATTGTGGACAGCTGAACCCAAACCCCAAACCTAATTCTAACCATAACCAAGTCATGCTTAACCCTAACCTTACCTAACCTCTATTCACACTTTGCCCCTGACCTTAACCAGGACCTGAGAAATAAAATGTTACCTCTTTAGCACCAGGCTATGGTCTCCATGAGGACTACAGGTCCCAGCAATGTCGGTGTTCATGAAGGAAATGGTCCCAAAGAGGCACACATTTTGACATGAGAGAGGGTGAGGAAAGCCCCATGGACTACCTCTCTTTACACTGTAACACATGCCAGTTTCACTTCCAAACAAGTGGTTTAGACAGAATGGTTATCTTGTGGATTTGTTAGACGTGTCTTGTTGTGTGACAACATGTCTTGCTTGCTTCAACAGACTCATAGATAGGTGACAAATCAAAGGAAACACACCACCACAATCACTGATGGAAGCTTGTTTACTTCTGCTTGCAGCCTATTGCATTGAGTCACTGACATGATATAGGCTACTGGATTGGTATTGGTATTGACAACATCAATTTAAGACTGGGTATCTGTCAACGTTCAGTCCCCATTAATCCTATATCTTACTCACTGTACAACACAACTTTACAAGGCTTGTATTACAGCCTAGTTAAATTGTACACAAGCTTTATAGAAGACTGTTGGTGTACAAATGTCTCCACTTATAGTCAAGAAGCCTGGTTGCAGCTACAGAGTTTACACATAGGAGAGTGGTCTCAATCAGTTCCAGTCAGTGAGAATTATTGATGTACCAGTCTGTAGTTTGTTTGTCAGGACAAAGGAAATCCTTTCTGGATCCCTTGTATCAAAAATCAAAAATAAAAACCATCCTGTTTGAGAAAGTGTTGTGATTTGTGTGTGTGTTGTGTATGAGTGTTGCTAAGCCTGTGAGTCAGAGCGATTCCACACCAGAGCAGTTTAACAAGACTTCATGGCTCAGTGAGAAATACTCAGTGTGTGTGTGAGCTGTGGGGTGTGTGGGAGTGTGCCAGAGAGAGGAGGAGGGATGAGTGCAGATCATTTAGAAGTTCTCTCTCTGTTCAGACAGAGAGGGCAGGGCAAGGATCTGATCAGTGGCAGAGCTCGGGGGTTTTATCGCGACACCATCAGGAGAATCAGCTGCAGCTCTTCTGGCAGTGTTTCCTAAAGATGTTAAACTCTACAAACCTTTCTTGACTTTGCAGAGCTAAGTCAGATTTTCCAAAGTGCTGGCTTATTATTCCTCCCCATTTTTTTTGTTAAAAGATGATGTTGCATGTTTGAGCCAGCATACTGAGATTGTTGCATGTTTGAGGAGTTCAGAGCCAGGACAGCATTTGCTCCAAGTCCCTGACTGGCCTGTCTGTAATGGAGCATTAACTCATGGAATATCTGACCACAAACTTGACTTTCTGGGAAGTATAGATGTCATTTAAACATGAACCAGGTCAGAAGTTGTTTAATTATCCTCCACAGAGGGACAGGTGAACACTGATTGGTTTCTCTCAGCAGCTGTTTAGTATATTGCAGTGGTACTCAAAATTTTTTCTGGCATGGCCCCCTTCAAAAGCTGGAGGAAGTTCACACGCCCACCCCACAATTTTTTATCAATCATTAACTATGATAGGGGAAGCATCTAACAGAAAAGAATGCAAGTTGAATTTTAGTGAAATAAAGGTCAGCATGATAGCATCAGCAAAAAATCTTGTTTATTTCCTTACATAAATCATTTTCAGTGGGCACCCGCCCCCCCCCCCAGTTTGAGAAACACTGGTACATTGTAAGATCAAATCTTACAACTCACATCTTTACTGAGCACAAACATCCTTATGCCAAAGAATGTCATCTATTGTACTATGCTCCAATCTGGCAGCTGACAGTTCCCAAAGAATTTAAAATGAGTGGATAGGAGTCCTGTTTGTGCTGTTAGAAAGAATGTCTCTGACATGTATAATGTACCACAGGAAATCTTGAAAAGATGGACCACCTGAAATGCATTATTAGCTTACTGCTGTTTTTCTGAAGCAAGTTTTAGCATGTTTTGTCTGAATATTCTACTTTGACAGTGGTATAGGCTGGCAGTGTTTGCCAAATTAACACATACTTAATTTCCTGAGGGAGTCATCCCAAAGGGATCACTAAAGTCTGTCTGAGTCTGTCTAAGTAATGAAGTTGAAAGGGTGGAGCTAATTAAGAATAATGAAATGTGGGGGTTGTCCCAGCTACTAATATCATGGAACTCATCACAGTAGAACTGTAAAAAAATAAATAAGATGAATTAATTGTTAATCAAACAAATCATATTCAGTTGGTATAGGGGTCTCAGTTCAAGACCTGATCTTCAACCAAATGTATTGATCATTTAAACATATTACATGAACCTTATCAGTAGACTGACTTTGCTTAGTTGCTATGAAGCTGTAGATTTTCATCAGGGCTGTGTGATACAGAACAGACCCAAACAGCAATCTGTATCACTCTGCTGTGGAATGGAGCAGTAGTACCAGTCAGTTCACACAGTTCACTCTCAAAGCACGTTTTTCTCCTGTGATGATGATGCACCATGTGATCAGGGCTCATAGAGAGTCTGCTCAGACCTGCTCAGGTAGACTATTGATACACAGATGTAAGACGTAGAGCAGTGCAACAGGACCCTACTGGACCTGATAAGACTGAAGAGAATTTGGATCTTGGGTGTCAGTTACCTGTAAAGACTACCGATGTAATTGGCATTCCACATGAGTTTTAGCATGGCTGGTGCTCATGGCCTCACTAGGCCTTTTATACAGCCTGTTCAAGATGGAACGTTGAGCTGTTTTTCCATCTCGTCATTCTGTACAAAAGGTAGGGACATGGAATGGCAGTGTATTGCAGTACTGCTCTTAAGCCAGCAGTGGTGGTGGTCAGCGTTGAATCCTCGTCTCTCAGACACAGTAAGGGATGGTGTGTGTGTGTATGTGTGTGTGTGGCAGAGAGGGGATGATTATCTGATGTGTAGATTAATCCTCTGATCTGTCCTTTGATTCCTTTGATCTTTCCTTCACCTTGCCAATATTCAACTTGCAGGCTGGTTCCTGTGAATATATAATATAATAATCCATATATTAGGTCTTTTAGTGACAGCTGGCTTCAGACTTAGACATTTTCCCTTCAGCATTTCAAATGTTCAGTTGCTCTTGCAGCTGTTGTCAGATTTCTGTCTGATCACTGCCACTGAGCTGAGGCTCCTGTAATCATCATGTACAGTGGGGTCCAAAAGTCTGAGACCACTTTACTATTCAAGCACCCCCACCCCACCCCCCAGACATGTGTGGTGTGTTTGTTTTCACTGTCATGGAAGCGGAGGAAATGAACACTAGGGCCACGGTGGGAACGTTGCAGCTATCTCAGTGTTAACATGTACACGCAGGGGACCAATGATTTTAACATCAACTACCCATAAATTACCTTCAGCACCATCATAACACACTGTGTAATTAGACTCTGTGTGTGTGTGCGTGCATAAGAGAGAGAGGGAGGGAGAATGAGTGTAAAATATTAATGTCTGTTTTGCCATTTTCTTTCCACAAAAACAGGAAAGCTGGTCAGCATGTACGTAACTACACACAAACACACACACTACACACACACACAGAGGGAGAGAGAGAGAGAATGTTCCATTCCAAAACAGCTGAGTTGGACAGCACCTTCATCACATGTAGCTTCACCGCTCTCAGTTGTGATGAGTTCCACAGCAGTCCTGTTGGTTTTTCCAGTCAATGTGAACTGTGGAATAAAATACACAGAGAACTGACTGCATTATAAGTGAAGTCAAATTGGTGCCTTTAGCAGATGTTGGATATGATAGAACCTCTGACACTCTGCCAGGCATGGTTCAGAGCACATTTCAGCATGCCTGGGCACTGCACTAGAGATTGTCATCATAAAAGGAAAGGACAAGAGGATTGTGAAATACACATTTTAGAGAAGATTAGGCATAAAGAGATGAAAACTCTCTTTATGCCTAATCTTCTCTGCAGGATTCAGGGAGCCAAATTTAAGAGGTTTTAAGAGCTAATTTAAGGGTACACTGGGTAGCCTTCTGCAGCTTGAGGCTTATAAAGTTCACCAACACACAAAACGCATGGTCCTGAACACAACTTCATCAGACATCCTCAACCTCTGGCAGAAAATTAGGAGGGGCAGAACTCAAGTTTGCCTTATTACAATACTCAGTACAATGCTGTCACATTCAGTCATTCATTATCTAAAGTGCTTATCTGTTAAGGGTTGCGGGGGGGCTGGGGCCTATCCCAGCTAGCATTGGGCGAGAGCAGGAGAACACTGTGTACAGATCACCAGTTCATCTCAGGGCTGACATATATAGACAAACAACCATTCACTCACATTCACACCTATGGGTAATTCAGAGTCACCAGTTAACCTGCATGTGTTTGGACTGTGGGAGGAAGCTGGAGAACCCACACAGGTACAGGGAGAACATACAAACTCCACTGGGGTTTGAACCCAGAACCTTTTTGTTATGAAGCCACAGTGCTAACCACTGCATCACCAGCCACTACGCTCTCATATGTACATTGGAATAATTAATGGTTACTGCAGTTACTTTTAGTTTTACTTACTTCCCCATCTGGTTTATTACATTATTAGCTTAGACTGTGGATTTTATCGCCTGCTGTCATGCTAGGGAGCTATTTTTTCTCTGCCAGTATAGAGAAGGGGGAGAAGGGATGATTACTGCAACTGATAACTCTTTCATTGTACATCATACATGCATCTGAATCTATCCTTTAACTGTGATCCTGTTGATGTTCACCTGTGTCAGAAGTTACAAATAGTGGCACTGTGGAGCCACTGCAGGCTCGAATGTCAAATATCAACTCAAGACAGGATGAACATTAAGAAATACTAATACAACCACAAGAAGGAGGAGGTATGATCTCTGGTTGAATAACCCTGGAACAGCATAAAACACATCACCACACAGTCAGACAGAATGGGAGAGAAGGATGTGACTGCTTGTGCTCTGATTACAGACTGAGAGAACAGAGGAGGAACTGAGGCTTTCACATCAACCACTAACCTGCTCTCTCCTCACACACACACACACACACACACACACACACACACACACAGTCTCTGTAAAGCTTAAATATACTGTAGCTGTTCATGCATGCATTCCAGTGAGGACAGTGGAATGAAAGTTTTTAGTTCTAGCAGCTGTAGAGACGATTCTGTCAGCTAGTCACAAAATAACAGTAAATGTTACTAGACTGTACCAATGTACAGAACAATTTCTCACACCATGAGCTTGAATACAGCATGACTTTGATCTAAGCCATGCCTGGTTACATCTTTACATGCTTGTTGGGCTGGACTGCACTCACTGATTTTCCATAATGTTGTTGGATGGTACCAAAACTACTAATTGACAAAAGCCCCTGTCCTCAATAGGGGACAGCCTGTGGTGCATTTACTGTTATGTTTCCACAAAAAAGACAAAGCCGTCCTGCAGCTCTGGTAATTATGACTCTTGTCTGTCAGGAACAAAGGACAAAGTGGGCAGGTGGTTCAAAATTTCAGACTTTAACACAGAGATTATTTCCAACCCGCAGTCAACACTGCTTTCTTTTAACCACAATCTTTCCCTAACCTTAACCATGTGGTTATTATTGTAATATTTTTTCATTTCCAACAGTTATTTGTAACAGATCTTTGCCATTGTCCTGCTGATATGACCAACAATATATTAGGAAAAAAACATATTCAATAATGGAGTGGATTTAACACATTTTAGTCTGCACAATCTGAAACCTTGAAATATTTCTGCCTTTTTCTCAATAGAGTGTAATCACTGTGTGAAGCTTTCATTTTGAGGTTTTACAACCTTATTTCTGTCCCAGTTTTTCAGGTTATTATCATAGATTCATCAGTCTATAGATCAATCCACTGATATGCAGAATAGACTGTCTAAACCTGAAAAGTCATCATTTAGATGCTGCTATCTCATACTGACTGACTGGATTCAGAGTCATGTTAAATAATAACTCTGTCTGAGTTACTTCACTTTTCTGATGCTGCTGGAAGTTTCCATAAGTAAATGTGATTAAAACATTACAGTAAACTAATCATGTTTCAGAAATTATTACTTGACATTTATGTTGTCTATTGCAAACATTTCCAAGCTGTTATGATTTAGATAATGCTGCACAATACTTTTCAGTGTTTAGCTGTTAATTAGCATGTGAATTCTAGGGTTCTGGACAAACACGTGTTTTGTACAGTCACAGTGACTGATCAGTTCATCTGTGAGTCCCAGTTAACATCTGTGCCAAATTTGAAGGGATTTTCTCAAGCTTTTAATGAGATATCACATTCATAAGAATGGGACGGACGAATAGACAGAATGAAGCTGAGTTCCTCTGTCAGATACTCCCCTGCTTGGATCTGTTATCTTGTTCAGATGCTGGCCGACTGTTTGGGAGGAGTATTGTTCCAGCTGTGTATTCTTACCAATGTGGGTGTGTGTTGGTGTAAGAGAGAGAGGGAGAGAGAGTGTTAATTGTATTAAAGGAAAATTTGGCTTCCTATCAATCAGTAACTAAATGTAACACACACATATTGTGATAAGGTGTCTGCTAAGAGTGCGGTTGACATCTGTTACAGTCTCAGGCTCTGATCAGACCTGATGTCTGTATTCAGTGAAATCTACCTAACACCTGCTGAAGTTAAAAAACATCAGTGATTAAATGGAAATGCTTCTGAACTGAAAAATCTCTAACTATCAAGTCAAAAAGTGATAATTGATGAAGTGAATTGAATCGACCATGTCCTGATATGCAAATATGATTTAAGCAAAGCCAGTTTCATCATCTGTCACTACTTGATACACTGATATTATGTATTGTGACACTTGGTGGGGAGACCCAGGTATTTAACCTCGGTGGTGTTATTATCAGTGGAACTGATTTCACTTGGTTTATCAGTTGTTGTAATGACAGTTGTTAATAGTTGTTGGAGTCACATGAGACTGTGGTTGTTGAATCTCCTGGGAGGGGATAAAAAGACAGCCTTGTATGTGGGGGATAAGTGGTGTTGTACAGCTCTTCCTCTGCTGATGGATGGTTTCCCTACTTTAACATAAGTAACTCTTTCTTGCTATATTGGCATTAAGAAGATGCCTTATTACGGTGCCTTTGCTTGTTCACACTGAACAAAACAAAGGCAGCATATTGCTGCTTTTGTGCGTGGTTTTAAATAGCATGTTGATGTGGTGAAATCAGATGGGACATGTTCCCATCTTACATATGGACATTGTTGTCCTCAAAGGACATGTCCTCTCTTGACCTGAGGAGTTGGCCCTCCTGTGTTGAGCCATTTGTTTGTTTAATGGCTGTTTAATTTCATTGTTAAGTCTGTGACTTTTGGACCCCACTGTACACCATCTGTTGTGCAGCATCACTAATAGTTCTGCAGGCACTACAAGAGTTTTATGCAAGAGACTCACTTTTGCAAGAGTGTGTGCCCTACAATGCCACAACTTAAGCTTATGTATTATATATAGCAGTATCTGATGAGATAAAAGAATTCCTTGTTCTGTTGCCACCGTGGGCCCAAAGAGTACTGTCATCAGCCTGATGTACAGCCCTGAAGCTCAAACAGCAAACTTTATTTTGTCAGTAATAGTCTGGGAAACGTTAGCATTACCATGCTAACTGAGGATGCAGAATGCCATGAGACTCTCAATAAATAAACAGAGCAGTCAGAGTCAAAGGAGCCCAGCTTTTGCAAGAAATACAGCCATTATTTTTTAAAAACAAAACATTAAAGTCAGTATGACACCTCCACTTCAATTTGTTGTCACTGTAAATCCCAAGATATTTGTTTTCTCCAACAGCCTGAATTTGCTGACCATTCACAATTGTTATTTGTAATGGTGAGCTTTTTTTCTAACATCATTCATTTCATTTCTTTTCAGTTGCAGCCTATTGAACAGAAGGATTTTTGATCCTCCCTGCCAACATTCCTTTGTCAGTTTTCTGTCCTGACAAGACTTCTCCTCTAACTGTTTATTCTTCCTAGAAACTAAATAGAAGCAAACATGTCATCAGACAGTGATGTTAGCATCACCTTGTATGACTCTGCTGTCCATGTGTTAGAACTAAGAGGAAACTTGTTTCATGTGTAACAGGGAGGAATAGAGGCCTAACTCACCAAGAAAATCAGCAGAGGAGAGTGAGCCACATTTATGTCATAGGTATTACAATCTGTGCAATAAAGGCTCACTGCTCTATGTCACACTAATGATCAGACTAATGTATGTTTTTCTTTGGGTTTTTATTGGTGACAGTTTCTGTCGTTGAGTATGATTTTATTCCTGGGATTTGGTGAGTGCAGCCTGTAAATTTCATCTAGATATGAGGTGTCCCTGAACAGTTTGCATGTTGGGTCGCTCTGATGTAACAGACCTACTTGTAATCATGTTGTACTGGTATTTGTCCTTTAGTGGTTGGGATTTGAACCTGACCTCCCAGTTGCTAAGCTGTAAATTCACCTTCCAGTTCATGTGCAGCTGAACCTCCCTGCAGATTCTTTTTGTGGTGAGAGAGCGTAGCTTTGCATTCCTTACCTCTCTACCAGCAGCAACAACAACAGGAAGTCCGCAAGTTGATGCCAACTTCACTATCATCATCCAGGAACCATTGGACTATCTTGCTACATCCTCAGCTGGTTACTGAACAAATTAGTGTTTGTAGGAAGTGCAAACTCTCGGCTGCTGGGAGGCCAACGTTCCTGTATGACTCTGACTTGATAGAAGAGGCAAAGATCATTTCAATTTACAGCAGTGAAAAATGCAGTGAGCTCTGAAAGTGTTCTGGCCTGGCTAGCAAGTCATGCAAGTTGATAAGGTCAGAGGCCTTAAAAAACTTTTTAAAAAAGTTGTCTACAGATGCTACTTTTAGTAATTTAGCTTTTATCTGGAAATCAAGAGTAATTGTGCATTGAAATTTGCAGAAAAATGTTATGTTCAGGTCTGTTCAGAGCATGATGAGAGCTCAGGAGATTGAATCAAACACTTCCTGATTTGAGCATTTCAAGATTCAAGATTCAAGATTCAAGAAACTTTATTTTTCCCGAGGGAAATTGCTGTGCACCAGTTGCAATACAGAGGTGGAAAAGCAATACAGTGTGAAGAGAGAGTAGGAATAAAGCTATTATAAGGAATTATAAATAGAATTTATAAATAGAATTTAAATAGAATTTGAGTTGCTCAGAATGACCCAGTGAAGAGAAATGTGAAGAAACAAACCAAACCCTAACAGCTGTTGCATCAAACTCTGAACAAAAATAAACACTAAGCACCTGAATATTACACATGCAGAGGAAACATGACAGGCCAGAGTGCAGAGTGCTGTAGAGAGATAGATGCTGTGAACAGTGTTATCATGTCTGTCCATAGACATAATTTTGGGTGTGTTTGATGATTAACTGAGCAGTAGGGTGGAGCTCCTGAAGACTCAGCTTGTTCTGTATGTGGGGACTGACACTGTAGTGAAGGACAATATTGTGCTGCTCTGCCCAGTACCAAAATGTTGAAACCATTTTTAACTCAACATAAGTTGAGTGGCAGTGTGCATCAGTGTGTGATATGAGTAGAACTACACTGATGTATTTATTGCATTTCATTTTTTTTTTTAAACAAAATTTTCAAACATTCGCTTTCTTTTCCAAATAAAACTCATTTAACGCTCATGGCCACACTAAAACCACAATGTGTGATCAGGATGGAAACCACTGCTTTCTAGTGTTGTCATGTGCTGGAAATTTTATCTGCCTCCAAAATCCAATATCAGCCTGACTCTGCACTGAACAGCATTATACATTACATTTACAATATCTGTGCTCTTTAGAGAATCCCTAATCATTTTGTTGGGTAGAAAGAAAGGCTTGAAATCTTCAGGGAATTACTTGACACAAACAGCCTCCAATATTTACTCCCAATATAGCATACTGCAACAACCCTATACTGTGTGAGCAGAACAGAACTCTGTCTTTGTTTTAGTAAATTTAGTCATTTGTGAAGGCACTGAGAGCTGAGGGATGACGTCACTATACAGCAATCTGTTATAGTCTCAGCAATAGTCTGGAATAGTGAATCACTCCCCACCTGTTGGAGAACAATGGGCTGTGTGAGTTTCTTAACTGTGACTGGTCATGAAGGAGCTCACAGGCTACAACATATACACACACACAGCATACATAGCCAACGTGACTTGGCATTTTACCACCATGTCAGATTACCAACCACATGAGTCATATATGGATGACAGGAAGTGCTTTCTTCCTCTCAAGGCCAACACTGTTCACTGTTACAACTGAAAGGGTTTATAGGAGTTTACAGGGTTTCCCTGAATTATCTAATGACTAATAAAGCCTCTGTGTGCAGCACCAGAATGAGAAACTGAGAAATAAACCTGAAAAACAAAACAAACAACAAGAGACAAGTCAGTTTTTAATAATTAATATAGCACCAAATCACAACAGCACTTTTCATATAGAGTAGGTCTAGACCATACTCCTCTTATTATAATATTTACAAAGAGAGACCCAACAATTCCAAAGCCCCGTTTTCTCTCCTCTCACTAGCGGTATCACCACATACAGTTTGCTATGCAGGTTTTATTTGTCCTGGTTAAGAAACATCTGTCTCTGAGACTTCTATTTCCACCCCAATTGAGTGTCCCTAACCCTAATCCTCTCTGTACTCTAAAGCTGAATTAAAGATGTAATTGAAAACTGCTTTAATACTGTATTAAACTCCTCCAAAGTTGTCGACTTGTGCAGTGATAGATCACTCCAGCGGAATGCTCCCTGGAAGATCTGTTTTGTAAGCACATAAAGCACTACCTGCGACTAACATTGGATCTCCTACAAAATAACGACCCCTCAGCTTGAATTTCATTTTGGGGAAGAGGAAGAAGTTGCATGAAGCCAAATTTGGTGATTAGGGCATGTTGGGAATGATAATTGTGTTGCTGTACTCCTGACCTGACATGCCTTCTTCAGTTTTGGAGACGGTGGGGCTCTTACAACTGTGAAGGCTGCTGTTTGGTCTCTGGGTCATAGCTGTAGACCCAACTCTCATAGTTGACCTGAATGTTGGCTGATCCTGAGCCGATTGTCTGAGATCCTCATGGACTTCAACACACTGCTGCTTCTGCTCCATGCTGAAATTTTGAATGAGCACTTGGAATGGTCACAAAAGCATGGGTAACACAGGTCCCAATGTTGACCATGTGATGGAATAGTAATTCAAAAAGGTTATTGCTCTCACCCGCTGCATGTGCATTATCCTGTCGCGCAATGTTCGCAATAGGAACAGTCCTGTGACTTTTTGATTGCGCCTCATAGATTATGGCTTAAAGATCCACTCCACTGAACATATGAAGATCATTTCACTTGTCATGTAGAGTCCTACTCAGCCTGTAAAAATAGCTGTATGTCTTTAACAGCTCAGGAAGAGCTTTGCCAAGTAAAAAAATTCAATTACAGATAAGATCAATTCCATTCTCCAGTGACATTTCATCAAGTTTGGGCTTGGAGAAATTTATAACAGAAAGCCCAGCTTACAAACTGGATATGTTATTTGCAATAGATTTCTGTAATTTTTAGAAATGAATAAACTTGCTGCATTAAGAAAATCAAATAAAAAAGAGCTTTAATTTGGTAGGTAAATGTGAGCAGTCTTGATTTACTGACTCCACACTCCACAGTCTGAAGCTGCTGTGTATATACCACAGATTTCTCAGGGAGCTGGCAGAATAAATCAGATGTTACGTTTTAGGGGAAGTTTAGGCTGAGAGGAAGAAATGTTGAGGGAAAGCAGTTGGAGAGAAAGGCCCTCAGCCTATGAGTAGATTTGACAGGAATCTGGGTGTTGAAGTCAGGATTGGTTGAATTGTTGAATGTGTGTGATTTGTTGCATTTGCATTAAATCTTGGCTTGAAAGAACCAGGAAACACAGGCAAAGAGAAATTGATGTGTCAGTGACATCAGTCCCAGACAGCCACAGTGGATTTGAGTCAAGCTGCAGTAGTTGGAGGTTTGGCTGTGGTTTTTATGCCTCTGTGACCGGCATGGCGGGAGGCCTTCAAGTTGTCCCTCTGTCTGTCTATATGTCCGTCCCATTCTTGTGAATGTGATATCTCTTAGGTATACCCAATCCACAATCACAATCATTCACTTGGACTCAATGATGACCGGATTAGAATTTGGTGGTCAGAAAGAATAAAATGATTGAATGATGAAGTGATGACATTTTATATCAAAACGGTAAAAGATCAACTTTACTGTGACATCATAATGTTCTGCAACAGCACTTTTCTGGCCATTATTCAATGTCATAAGTGAGGAACAGACGGGAAGACTGTGACCATATTTCCTGCAACTTGACTGGTTGGTGGAGGCATACAACTACAAGGCAGCAATTATAGTTCAGGGCTGGGTTTGTTTAGTCAGGGTTGTTTTACAGATTACTCCCAATCAACCTTTGGCCTTGATTAAGGACTTCATAAAAAGACAGTTAGGTGGATACTCAACAATACTCCCTTTGTGTCTTTTGTGTTTGAATGTTCCTGATCGTTTTATTGTTCTCAGCACTTAACAAAACATGCCTTTTCCTTAACCTTTGTCATTTTGTGTTTTTGGTGAAAAAAAAAAGAGAGACAAAGCTAAAGAGGTGTAGACCACACTAAGAAGACTGCCAGGTAGGGTGTTTATAGACTGCCTCTGGTTTGAATTCCTGTGGACAGGCAGGAAGACAGTGTGTTTTATGCTTTAACAACTGGAGGAAATAACAAAGTGCTTATGTGTTTGATTCTTTGTCTGTGCCTCAGTTATTGTGCAAGTCATATAATGGCTCTATTATAAAGAGAGTCAGAGAAAGACGGAGAGAGAGGGAGATTAAAAAGAAGAGAGAACAAGCTTGTAATTGATGTGTTTTTTTTTTTAAACCTGAGCTGAATTATTCAATAGAATAAGTGAAACAAATGTAAAAGTAGAAAGATTACAGCCCTGCTACAGCTGCTATAACCTGCAATGCCCACAAACCCACAGTGCTGGCTTTTGCAGTAATGGAGCTACAGATATAACATTTGTCCTGAGGAAAGATTCAGCATGGAAATAATTTAACCTCTGAGGAACATAAATGGGTTCAATAGATTTTTTGTGTGGTGTTAGATTTTGATATTTTTTGTGTTCAAATGAAAATAATGTTAACATCAGGTGGGATCCAGGAAAAAATCTAAATCTCAAAAAATCCTGAAATGTTGCTGTGGGCCAAAGTGCTAGTGAAAGTATGTCAGAAGGTCAGGGAGATCACCCAGATCAGCATGAATCACTGTTAAAGGTCATCTCTAAAATGTTTAAAGTGCTTACCATACATTGTTACTCTAGGCCCTGTAATGTCAAACAATCTAGTAATTTTACTGCTGCAACTGTCCCAGACTGTATAAATGACATAAATAGGACTTCACTATACAATAATAAAACAACAGTGATACTGATCAATTTGAGGATGTTTGTTGTGGGACACATAAACAACTGTTTCACACCACATATGCAGTATTTTATCACCCCAAATTCATCTGCATCACCTACTAGAAATACTTGGAGAATGGTGTATTACTGTAAACACTTCCTGGCCTGCTCTGTGTTAAGGACACTTGTTCTTCTTCTTTCTTTTCTTTTTTTTCCTTTTCACTTAAGTTCCCACTATTAGACCCACAGCTATAAAATGATGATGTGATTCATATAGTAAATTAAAGGAAATAATGTATACATATACATACATACATACATGACTAAAACAACCCATTCAGTTTCAGACTCATCAGATGACTATTGATATGTCTGCACTATTTTGTACAAATTCTGATCATAGTTTAGGCAAATGATGAGAACCTAACTTTTCCCCCTGTGCTGTGCCTCCTCCTAATTTACCAGACTGGGCAACTGATTCTACTGTGATGCATGTATTTGTACATATGAAATCTCCTAGGTGTGTGTCCAGTATTACATTTTAACCTGTAAGGTGAATAGAGACTCTTTGTGTGATGTGAACTTTCACTAAACTGAAGCTGAAGTTGAATGAAGGAGCTCACAGCAGCCTGTGTAATAAACCTCTCACCTCCATGCTCAAACTGAGATCTCAGCAGGCTGAGACTAATCTAGACCTTAACCCTACGTGAGCTAATAATTATCACTGTATGTGTTTAAGGGGAGGAAATAAGCCGTCACATTTTCTTTATTTCCAGGTCTTAATGTTTTCAGATCGTCTTAATTCCTTCAAGCCAGCAGCACCTCATAAAATCCCTCTTGCTGTATTGTGTGTGCAGGAGAAAGACAGCTGTGGAACTTTCTCTTCTTGGAGGAGAACTCTGCATAAGTTAGTCGAAATTAGTCAGTTGCATCTGTATAACTAAACTGCAACAGCAAATACTTTTTGTAGGAAATATAGCAACTATATTGATACTTAGTCTGTAAAATAAGTTCACAGACAATTAGGATGATTATTTCATGAATTTATTTGCTGATAGACAGAAAATTAATTATGAGGATCAATTACTTGTATATGAAGGAATATCTGAAAGGATAATAAATGACAGTTTTTGACACTGTCTGCATGACATGTTAGTTTGTTGAAAAACATAAATACAAGTGGAAAGATGGGGAGAACATAAATGGGGATGTGTAATTTTAAGGAAGTTTATATGTGTGTGATTTCACCAAATAAAACAACCAAAATACTATGGAACAGAAGTGCACTGAACAGTTGACCTGATCCAGCAGGTGGGAGACTGCACAAAATGAGCTTGGCACCAAGACTGTAGTGTACAGTCACTACCTCCACGCCCTCTATCATGACTTTCCTCCCACTGGGGCCAGGGCAAGTCAATGTATGACATTAAGTATGCGTATATAGGGAAAGCCCGTCAGCCAACACATCATACATGCCAGAATCTCTGAATGTATATCTCTAATTAATTACTGTTGATTTGATTGTTTCTGTCTTTACAGCTTGTCTGTTTCGCTACAACATCCTGTCACTGGTTTATTTCCTCTACCTGCTGCTGCTGCCATGTTTCCTGTGTCCAAACAAACACACAATCAGAGGTAAGACAATTACCACCTTTGCATATTAGATCTCTCTTACTCAGACTGGATGTTTGTCAAATAAAGACCAGGAAGCAGTTTTTTGTTATCTGCCCTGTAATCAACCCAACACATATAAGGTGATATGATTTTTGAGAAGGTTGTAGGGAGAAGTTGCTGCCTGATTGATTTTACCTTGGGCAGGAAGTGCTTGCTGCTGGAGTAGGAAATGGAACAATCCAAGCAGTGTTTTGGTCTCTGGTCTAGGTGGATATGTGGCACTCTGCAATTAATTTACTACACACATTGAAATATTTGTTGTACACAGCCTCAGAGAGGTATAGTATGTGGTCAGATGGTCCTCTGCTGCTGATAGACAGATGGTGGGATCCTTGGCTTTGACGCTAATGAGAGGCACTGACCTGAATCTACATTTAAGGAGAGATTAATGATGCTCTTACATTAGACTGGATCTTTTTTGACTCGATCTTCCTTGTTTGATTAACTTAGAGTATAAAGAAAAGACAAAATAAACAAAGAGAGAAAAGTTCTTTGGTTCAGTGAGATAAGTTAGTATGTAGTTATAAGAGGAAAAGTGTCATGTTGTAACTGATAAGTTGACTGTGTAATAACAGTAATACTTCTCATGATATGACAAGATTAAATGTACGTTGTCATAAATGTATTAATTAAAGTAAAAATATGTTGTCATTAAGAGAAAGCCTGGTGATCAGTCCCCATACCAAAAGATGTAAAAACTGAATCATAAAGGTGTTTAGGGGACACTGTTGTGTGCACACCTCTCACTTATGTTGATATGAATTCAGGTTCACCCCACACAATTAGCCCATTAACAAATCCAGATGCTGTCTCTCAAGGAATGTTGGACGTTAACTATTATGAAATACAAAAATCAGCATGTATATAAAACTCACTCAGCAGTCAGTGTATCTAAAGGCTAGCAGGGCCTTTCTGCAGGGGAGCTGTTAGGGGCTGT
Organism: Lates calcarifer; assembly: GCF_001640805.2. Classification (NCBI taxonomy): domain Eukaryota; kingdom Metazoa; phylum Chordata; class Actinopteri; family Centropomidae; genus Lates; species Lates calcarifer. The sequence goes on along the minus strand of NC_066848.1, from coordinate 21,290,352 downwards.
GACTGTAGGACCTACAGCCATGTCATTAGACATTATGCTCCCACAAGTCAGACAACAATGGCTGCTTTGTTCCTCCCTTACAGTGAAGTGAAAGTAACTTCAAACACAGAGAGCAAGATATATTTTGAAGTACTGACATGAGTCTAAGTTTATATTGAAGCTGTATGCTGGAGCTGAGTGCTCCGTCTCATACTGCTTATAGTATATTTTGTCTGTTAGCTACACAAATTGGAATGTTTTTAGTCTGTGTCTTTTGACCACAAACAGCTAGTGAAAGGCTTCCTCAGCTGTGTGTGTGTGTGTGTGTACTAAGTGGACTACAATAATTCAAAACTTTGCAGACAGACACTCTTATTCATACTTTTGCCTCTGTATGTTAATGGAGTAAAACAATACAGGATCATTTCCAGGCTAATTTATGGGATCACTTTCACAGCTGAAACATTCTCTGTTAATACAGACACATTAGTTTGTCCCAACTAGAGAAGAAGCTGTGTGTTCACACTGCTTTTTCTGCTTTACTTTACTCTGTATCACAATATGTTGTGTAATCATTAATTGTCTCAATCTGTGTTTAATAAATTATAAATAGTTTAACCTAAAAATAGCTAATCAATTTCACCCAAAAATAGGCAATTGTTATATAATATTTATATTTTTTGTTGTACTGGTATACTGAACTCATGCATGATACCCATTGAAAGCACAAGCTGTTCTTGTGTCTGTATGGGTTTAAGTAGTTTCCACTGATATTTTCCACACCAACTGAAGTTAAAATTGCCACATGGCCAAATGAAATTGCGATCCTCAGTCCCATTTGCTAGTAGGACAAAAGTAATTGATTTCATGGTGTTTTTTCCAGTCCTGCCTTCTTTCTCTGTCACTGACACTGTCTCTGATCTGGTAATCAAAATGTGCAGAGAGGCTGTTATTTTGGTGGGAGACCAGTTAAAATGAGAGAGAGGGGGAAACAGAGAGCAGGGGGAAGTTCCCCTTATGGAAAACCCACTGGCCTGCCAAGATAGACACGTGCACACACACATGATCTTACACACACACACACACACACACACACACACACACACACACACACACACACACACAGCAGAGGGCTGTGTAAGCCAAGCAGGGAAAACACTTAGGTGACTAAAAGGAAGCAGCACTATTGGGCTCTGAGGAGAATTAAGAGACAGTTTAAGTCAGAGCTGGAGATTACTCATCAACTGGCATGTTTTCAAATATTCAATTATACGTGTATACATCATGTACAAGACTCCTATACTCCTTTTTTAGTCTGAGGATGACGATGTCTCTCCATCACTTTGGTCCAGAGAAACATATCCCTCCAGCAACTGGTTAGATTGTTCTGAGAGTCTGGATTTTTTATGAACCCCAGAGGATTTTGTATAAAGTGATGCAGTTTAAAAAGGTGTCCAATATTCTAATGACAACATTTCTAATATTTTATATTTTTGTAGACCCCCTGACGCTTTCTTTCCCTCCTCTGGTACCATATAGATATGAGGCTATTTAAAAAGCAGCAGCGCTGATTAAAAAAAACACCTGAAAATTAGGAGCTCATGCTGATGTTCACAGGCAAGCTACTCCAAAATTCTGACTCCACTGCCAAAGCCTGCAGTACTGCCTGCACAGATTTGTATACATGTACTTATTAATTTATTCTTATAACACAGTATTATATAGTGGACATCAAACTGAGTTTGAAGTTTACTGTGTGTGCAGTCAGCTAGAAGTCAGTCCAAACAGGTCAGCAGAGCAGAGGGGCAAGGCCAGCAACTAACGGCATCCAAAAATCAACATGTCCCTACCCTCTGATACAACCCAGAGGAGTGTTTCCTGAATTATGAAGGCAGGAGATATTCCACAGAGAAATGTTTTCATGGGCAGACAGGCAAATTGTCTCAACAGATGCATATACATATACTGAAGTAGGCCATATAGTAGGAAGGTGAGGTGCAGGTGTGTAGGCAGATGAAGATCAGATGACTGGGAAATGGCAGGAAGAGCTGAGGACAACTGCTGATAGAATCACAGAGTCTGGAAGGACCTGGCAGTTTGACATGAAGTGGTGTCATGATATCATGACATATCTCTGGCTGCTGGGAGGTCTTGGAGCAAGGAGCAAAGAGCGAAGAGCAAGCAACATGTCGGTGCCATGTCTGAATGAGTCACTTTTATTAGTCACAAAGGCAATCTGACCAGGTCAGACCAGATTTCTGTAATGGCTCAAGTCTGAACTAAATGCACTCAAATGAATACAAGGTTTGCAGCAGCACAAGGTTCAGGATACACCAAAATCAAATGCATAGTTTCTTCTGCCTTATCAAGATCAAACCCTCTCTCCTCTACCCTCTACTGTCACAGCTCAGACACACTCACAGGTTTGTACTGGCCTGAAAATATCTCTATGTAACTGTGAGGTTGGTCAAGCAGTGAAGGTAAAAGTAAGGGGCCTTTAATCCAGGTTCCCCCTTTAGAGCAGCATATACAGTGCAGATCAGCTTGGCCACCCCCCCACCCCCACCCCAAAAAAAAAAAAAAAAAAAAAAAAAACCTGTGGAAAAATGTAAACTCTCCTATTGAAAATGAAAAAAGAATGAAAGGAAACCAGGTTATACCCCATTCTCCATCTCCAACTATTCATATTGTCAGTTGCTCCTCCTACTTCAGGAAATAACTAGACCATTAATTCACTTAACCCCCCCCCACCCCACATACACACACACACACACACACACCAATCTCTACCACACATTCCTGCTGGCTTTGATCATAAAAAGGGGACATCAACATTTTGTCAGGTTCGCTTCAAGCTCATATGTATCTGTGTGATTTTAGCACCAATGCTCATCAACCTAATACAACTACAGTTAACAGGTTTTTATTATTGCCAATGCTGCTCTGAAAGCTATTGGAAGATATTATGAGTGTCATGGCCAAACAGTATAAGACTATAACTATACTATAATCTCAAAATTTGTTATTTAAGTCTCTGCAGACGCTGAGATAAATGACAACATCAGACATAAAACACACAGTGCTGAGATGAAGGGGGGTCTGCCAGGGTGGGGAATAAATTAAACATGAACTCAGTTTGTATTTCATATGTTAACAAGTCTAAATAAGATTCAATGCCAGCTGGAACACAACTACGTAAGAGCTTCAAGGCTCAGTCATTTTTATACAAGATCACAGTGCAGAGGGGTCTGCTCTGTGTCTGCTGGGTGTTGAAGGCATTCAATTGCCAACACATTATTTATGAGCATTTTATATGTTGATATAAAAGGCTATTGCTGTTTGTTTCTGAGAACATTCATTGAGGTGTTTGTACGAATGAAGAGTCAGTCAACAATAGAATCAGTTTTGTGATCTCATTACTGAGGATTAAGGGAGTATGTGTGAATATGCAAAGTCTTTGGTCACACAGATGCTGCCCTCCCCTTTATGAAAGGAAAAAAGACAGCTGTATGGCCAGTTTGCAAATGTAGAGACATTTTTAGATTGAGATTGACATTTTTAGAGGCCATAGGCCTACAATATATGTCACCTCCGCCTTCTTTTAGTGGACACACACACACACACACACACACACACACACACACACACACACACACACACACACACACATTTAATTGCATTTGGTGGGACAAAAATAAAGAATGCTTGTAGCTATGTGTGAGGGTGATTTCCATCCAGAGAAGCCTGGGGCTGGAAATACCAACAGTGGCAGGGGAAGCTGCTGTGACTGCACCACTGTAACCCCACATGCTCTGTCCTCAGCCAGCATCAACTCTGAGTCAAGTGGTGCCTTATATGTTAATACAGGATGTAACATTGGACTCTAGGAAATTGTGAAATTTGCAGACATTTTACTGGGCAAATGGTTAAGTAAATGAATCAGCAGTGAAATGTTGCAACCCTCCCATTTGATTTTGTAGTCAGTGATAGGTATTTATCCTCCTTGCACATGTGTATTCTAAAAGTGTTTACCAAGTGACAGCTTGTGGAACAGGTTAATCTTTGAGGCTGCTATACTTCCATCCATGCAACAGTGGAGTCAACATTCAACTACTTACAGCCTGTCACAGATTTCATCACTTTATTTTGGATCACACTACTCATGTACAGTTCAGTTCACCCTAATAAGCCTAACACTCCACACCATGCAATGATCACAAGAATAGCATGCATGTTGATATATTTATTAAAGTGAATTAGTAATGAATGCATAAGTCAATAATAGCTTCATTTTCTGCATGACTCATGATGAAGATGCAAAAATAGCATATTGTCAATATTTAAGAGACTCCTCAAAATTCAGTGGAGCTCATGTGTTATTAAGGAGAACCAAGTTCCCCATGGCTTCCCTGTAGTTTGCACCCTGTAAGCTAGTGCTGGGAGGTTTCAGTGTTAAATTACCTCAGTGTGTACCAGGTGCAGACCTGTAAATGTTTGGAGTATTTGCTGTATTTGGAGTATTTTTTCTGTGTTGCTCATCTTTAAGGCCACAAGAGTGCACGTCACACTAACATGGTATGTCAGTATCGAGTTGAAGTAAAACAACTTTGATATCCTCCCACAATATGAAACTGCGTGCAAATGGCTCACATATAGTGTATATAGTTTCATTAAACAAGGCTCAGTAATTTCCTAAAACAGCTGCTCATTGTAGTTTTTGTCAAACACTACACAGACAGGAGGAAATAGTGCATGTGTTAGGGACTATTTTCAGCAGCAAATGAATCCACATTTGACTCGTACTCTGTTGAGTATTTGGGAAAGCAGGATGGATGTGTGGGATTTAAACTACAGATTTAATAGTTTTTGAACAACTCTATGGCACAGAGGAATAAGATACATATCCATACAAAATACTCACTTTTGATGGAGCTATGCAATCAGTTTGTGCTAGGACACATTCCATTATCTCATCTGATTCTGGCTAAGATGTTTAACAAGAGGATTTATCAACATGTCACAGTGTTCCTTTAAAAAAAGGTCATTTTGTGACTGTTACTCAAACTAATTAACTATCAATATATAGATTTTCTCTGTGTCACTCTCTGTGTTTCCACAGGTTTGATCTACATCCTTTATCTCTTTTGTCTCTTTGTCTTCCAGGACACACAGGTCGCTTTATCAGAGCCGTTTTCTGCACCAGTCTTCTATTTCTACTGGCTCACATCTGCTTCCAGGCAGTACTATATACGTATCCTCCTCTTGACTCCGCCATCGGTGGTAACTGTTCACAATGGGACACCATAACCAGACATATAGGAATATCCAGGTATGTAATTATTGTTTGATGTCTGTGTAGCACTTATGTGTTATGTTGTGTAGCCACAGTCACTGATGGTTGGAGTAGCGACTGGGGGAAACAGTGCTGGTATACTGTATTTCAAGTAATATGAGTAGATCAATATTTTTGCCACAAGGCACATGTATACACAGAATAAACTGAAGAAATAAAACAGAAGACATACAAATATAATACAAAATACGAATATGATTTCAAAACAGTCAACAATTTTATCACGCACTTGGAAAAAAAGGAATTAGAGCTTTACTGTGTGGAGAATCTGTGTAGAATATTTGAGGTAACAACAGAATACCTGTTTTTAAGCTGCATTCTCTCCAGGAGAAATGTTTAACCTTACTTGAACTTTCAACATATGGATGTGTGTATCTTGTAGGCTTCCCTTGGATGATCCTTGGAGTGTCTTACGCCTCCTGTGTCCTGACCTGGGTGTGTGTACAGTTGCCTTGATAACAGTCATCCTCTGCAGCAGATTGGTCAGGAACAGAGAAATGGTGGCTGCTGCCAATATTACATCGGTGAGTCACTGCATCTGTGCTGGTGAGAATGAGGAATTTGAAGGGGTCGTTATTTTGTCTAGATGATCAGGTTTATGGTCAGTGAGCCCTTACTCACTCAAATCAGGTTTTATACGCAGGTTTGCATTTACAGTGTGGGTTTTGTTGCCATAGAAAAAAACAAGTCCACGGCAGGCCTAAATGATGTCCACTTAACACTTTATTTATTTTGTTGCCTCCAATGAGTACAATGAGTTCCAAGGCAATTCCCTCATCTTTTATTTCTGTATGTCAGATTGATTGCTGCCAAAGCTGGAAGGCTGAAGTCTGGAAGATTTTGATACAAGATTAAGCAGTGGCCACTGTGTTATGATATTTTGGTCATTCCTCACATCATGTCCATCATGAAGTGCTATATTTATAAATGGTAGCAGAGTCAACAGCAGGCAGATGGCACAAGTGCACAACTGTTACGCCAGAGACAGGTATTTCACAATCATTTATTAAAATTCCCTGGAATCATATTGTGATGATATGATCATATTGTGCTATTAATTTAGAAAACTCTGCAGTACACAAACCGGAGCAGCCAGTAAGGTCCACCACTGTGTGTGTGTGTGCCCTGTGTCGTGTATGTTGCTTCATGTGCTTGCCTCTATGTAGGCTGTGAGTTACTACATACATATGTGGCTGATGCTGCGTGTGACCTCGGCGCAGCAGAGCCAGGGGCTAGCAAAGATAACAGCAGTTTGAACCCATTTACAGAGATGAAAGTAGATTGCTTAGGGAACAAGTGTGTGTTGCAAACAGGCCTAGACAGCCATACACACTGCACCTCTCTCTCTCTCTCTCTCTCTTTTTACCTTCTCACTCTTATTCTTTCCTGTCTCCAGGGCAACCATCCAAACAAACAATACAAACATGTAAGCTAAGAAAGGAGGATACAGTGGAATCTGAGCAAAAGCCATTTTCCAGTACAAGTTCTGGGAGTTTTTCATGTTGATATGATAAATAGTCAAATGTGAGAAATGCATTTTCCTGTTAGCTGCAGGGAAAAAACTGTTTCTCTAATAATGGCAATGTCAGTCTATTTGTTGCTTAGTATGTCCAACACTTCCATTGCAAGATATCTCAAGGCTAGATTTCTATGGTATTATTTGTGGATATTAGTTTTCCCTGGAGGATCAGTCCTTGTTATTTCTGTGACCCCCTGATGTTTCATCACTGTTGTCAGGTCAATTTTTCCCTTGACTGTGGTGCATGACAAAGTATTGCAGAACAATTGATTGGATTTGCATGAAATGTGTGGTGGATATTCATGATCAGCTGAGGATGAATCTTCATGTGAGGTGACCCCCACAATCTTTCCTCTAGCGCCTCCATGCTTGTGACTCTGCATTACAAAAGAATAAAGATACAGCAAATATGAACTTCAAATGTGAATCACTGTACCTCCAGCTGGACAAAGTTTCCACATGGGGAAATACTACACAGTTCCAATGAAATGTTCTGACTGCAGTCATGCTCCCCAGAGAATGAACCTTTTTTAGTCACTTTATAAGCCATGAAGTGCCACCTTCAAGGGGAATCTTAAGACCATGTGGTGTCTCGTAATCCAATAGTCAGATTGCTATAAAATTTGACACGTTTTTAGCCATAATTTAAGAATTCACACAGTAATTAACTGCAACTGGACTGGCTGGCAGAAGCATACAGCCTTGAGACAGTGATTCTAGTTTGGATAACAGTAGTGCAGATAGACAGGAAAGGCAGGGGGGAAAGGGAGGGAACGACCTGTAGCCCAGGGCCCAGGTCGGATTCAAATCCAGGTTGCAGCGGTAAATACTCAGCCTTAATAGTATGCGCCTAACCAGGTGAGCCACTGGCTTGCTCCAGTTGATGCTGCTTTAAAGTTACTGACTAACCAGCATGTTAGCATAATAATAAACTGCAGCACATTGCCAAGGTTCATCACCTCTACTAGTATCACAGAACCTGAAAATGAAGCTATATGAATTGGTTTGTGGCCACAAGGGGGCAGAAGTCCAAACTGACACAAAGCCCTGACATGCTGACATCTATAAACATAATAACATTATCATTCAATCATCATCTGATGAATCCAAGTCCAATATTCTCCTTTTATCCCCTATTTGGTCTCCACTAACTCCACAAACAGAAAAAAATATTGATGTTGAGCTGATGAAAGTTCACCAAATATTTAAGCCTGAAAATAGCTGCTTACCAACATTTCTGTAGTGAACAATTTTTCTGAAGATCATTTTATGTAACAGGGATGATAAGGTCTTAGATGGACTGGCATTGTCTCTTGAATGATTTATCTGAATTTCCATCCAGTTATTCATTAGCTATACCACTTACCCTTTTGAGGGTCATAGGGAGTCTGGAGCTAATCCCAGCTGACACAGGGTGAGAGGAGGGGTACACTCTGGACAGATTGCCAGTCTATCATAGGGCTGACTGAATGATGGAGGGTGAGTTAGTGTGATATTCCTGTCTCTGTAATTAGAAACATCAGATCTTTGCCACCTGTTACTGCATGTCATGAGTGTTTTGATGAGTCAGGGCATCAGCAGGGAGCTGTCAACTGGAGATCAGGAGCAGACTCGACACTGGTCGACTCAGGAACAAACTCAGGAACAGGCTTATTATCACCTGGCTCTTGAACAGACAAGACATCAGCTGGCACATCAACACAGGAACAGAATCAGGAACAGGCTTGGCATTGGCTGGGAAAGCTGACTCAGCACCATACTCAGGAATGGGCAAGATGTTGGCAGGATGTAGGAACAGGCTAGACATCAGCAGGGGCAGCAGACTTGGGGTCTGGCCAGGTGTTGATTGTGGTGCTGGGTGGTGGAGGCTGTGGGTTGTAGGGCAGCACTCTGGGACGCTGGGTGAAGCTTGGGGTTGCTGAGCAGCTGAGTCTCTGTGGCACTGGACAGCTTATGGGACTGATGTCTCCAACCCTCAAGGCCCTCCAAGCAAAAGCTAGATCAAAAATTTCACTCTTGATGGATGAGTCTGTTGGGTCCATGGAAGGAAGGATGGACCCAAACACAGATTCTGTGGCAGGCTGATGCAGTGAAGTAGCTTTTACTTGAAATAGAGCTTACAGGCAGATGAGAAGTTAAGGCAGACAGGTACAAAGGAAAGTGTGGGAACATTGGCAGATGATCTGACGCTGACTGGGGACAAAGGGCTGTTATACTTTTGGCTGGAATAATGATAAAGTGGGAACAGTTGTGTGTGTGGGAAGCTTAGATGACTGAGAAAATGGAAACAGGTGAACACATGGATATAGAGACAGGGACATTTGACAGGTGACTATAATGAAAGGAACAAGGTAGGAGGGGATGGCAGGTCCAGACAAGAGAACAAGAGAGCACAGGAACGAGAGGCAGGAATGAATCATGATAGTAATCTTCTAAACATGCAGTAATGAAAAATGGCACTCTCAGTGTCTGCCCTGTCCTGTAAATGCCATTAACATATAATGCACAATAAACATTTACATATGCAATAAAGAACAATCCTGAAGAGATCCATGCATCCATCCATTTTCTATACTGCTTATCCTCACAGGTCACGGTGGGGCTGGATTACTACTTCTGTCATAAATTTTTAGATTTTTTTCAGGCATCCAGTCTTTTTGGGAAGAAGTGGAATATCAGTTTCGAGGAATGTGAGCAAATATACTGCTGTAACAATCCTGTGTGTGTCGCTAAAAGTTTATAGAAAAGTTCTATGTTTAAAGAGCTTCATGGGTGCAATCAAAATACGTTTATTTTTATTTTACTTTACTTTTTTATGTGTGACTGTTAAGAAATGACTGAATTGTTTTTGATCACATTCATGATTATCCTGTATAAATGATCCATTCATCACTTGCTCTCAACATCCCCACCTGGTCATTGCAGTCCTGTAGTCCAGATCACTGTCCACTGGCTTAGAGGCCTTGATCAAAGTAAATTAGCAAAAGATTTTAGTTCAGCTTTTGATTTAATTCAATTAATGTGCCATATTGGTTTCTCTTGGACCAAAAGTTATTTATCTGACAGTATTCAAGAGTTTATTACAATGGCTGCTCTTCCGATTTTGCAGCTGCATCAGGCCTCTTTACTTACATAGCCTTCTGTATACCCAGCATCAAGGATGCATGATGATTGTACATTTCTAAAAAAAAAAAAATGTCTCTTTGCACTATGAAAGCTGCAAATTAATCTGTGTGCAAGCACCTGATTCAGATTCATTTTTATATATTTATATTTCTATATGAATTTGGTGATAGAAATAGGTTTGGAGTGGACAAGGTCTTTCCATTATCATCGAGTATGATATCATGACTACATCAGTAGTAACTGTTGATGTGATGAAGTTTAAGAGATGACTACAGTTATTTGTCTCTTCTCCAGCTGCAGCCACATGTATCACAAAAAATCTGATTTTCATTCATTGACTGACTCAGAACTTCCACATAGGAGCTACCGTTAGCTCTAAGGTGCTTTAGCTGTAGAAAACCTACACAATTGTAATCCAATGGTTAACTATAATGCAAATTAGTAACTATAACTTTCATTTTTTTCCCCCTTCTCACCTTAGTTAGAAGATGATCCATCAGATAAAACCACAGATGAGGATGATGATGATGATGATGATGATGAGGAGAGGAGGAGGAGGAGGCATCAGGAGATGAAGATGAAGATGACAGGTCATTACCTGGTGACCCTGATGAGGAGGTTTCCACAGCAACCAAAGCCAAGCAGTTGGCTGAGCATCTGAAGGCCAAGCTCGGAAAGTTCTGCGGGACCTGGGAAGAGTTTTAGCCATCAGCCTGCTGGCTTTGGCTGGTAGGATCTATGTAACAACAATACCTTATCAGGTTTCCACAGCATTTCATAACTCATGAAGAAGAAGCTAACAGATGTGTGAGCACAGTCCAGACAGTGGTATTTGGTTCACACTGATCTAAACTTTAAATGTGTGTTGTCAGGCTGTTTTTTCTTTTTGATTCATATCCAAGGACATTGCTCACTGACAACCATTCTGAAGTGTTGAATACATGTAGATAAACACCCATCAGTCTGTGGCCAGTCTGTAAGGGGAGCCTCTGTTGTCTATACTCTCATACTGAAGGCGATGTGTATGATTTCCATCATCATCACAGCCTGGTGCAGCTGTAGCTCTCACAGTCATTTCAAATACTTTTTGCTGATGCTGTGGCATGTGTGGAGTTGAGGCATTTAGAACTGCACCATCATGTCCACTAAAGCTGCACTACAGAATCATGAAAAAACTGCATGAATGGTGTAAGATTATATGGTTATATGACAAATTAAGTGTATTTTTTTCTTCTCTGTTCTCACTGTCAAAAAACTACAAAGCCTGTCTGATGTAGTGCAGTAAATTTACTAGAACACAAATGACTAACTTGTGCTCTCAAATTAATAATTTGATAAATTAAATGTTGACATTTAAACATTTAATGAATTAAAATAACACATCGCTATTTAAAGAGAAAACCCTTGTGGATTTGTATCCACAATGAATCTAAACTAAAAATCCACAGTCAGATGTTCTCATGATTCAGATGTCAGATGATTCAAATCATAAAAAAGACAAAACATTAAAATCGCTTGTACCTGCACCATAATGGCTTACATAGTATATTCATTATGTTGTATACATTTTCACAGCATTAATTCCAGTCATGTCATACTCACTGCTCTGCTGTTCCCACTTCAGTTCTCACACACTGGTTGAGTCCCATCAAGCCCACTTTCCCATGCTTTCCTGGGGTTGAACTACTTTCAGTGAAATTCAGCACTTCCTGCAAGAAATAGAATATGAATAAGACTGCTTTGGAGGTGTTAGAGGATTTGTATCCCCCTTCCTCCTCTCTTTGTTCTAAGCTAGGCTAAATGAACTACAAAACACAGAATGACTGTATTGGATGCACAAAGATGAAGTTGACAGACAAAAGACATTTTTCTCAAAATGTTGGAGCATTGCTGTGTTATTGTGTCTCTCTGTGTACAGTATATTGAATGTGTGTCTCTCCTCTTTCCTCCCAAGGCATCACACTGCCCTCAGCCTTCTCAGCTATCTACTTCCTGCTTTTTATTGGTGTGTGCACTTGGTGGGCGTACCACCTTCCCATCAGTCACCTGGGCTTCAATGCGCTGTGTGTGATGGTGGGCTTCTTCACTGCTGGTCACATGGTTTGTCTGTATTTGTACCAGAGTCTGCTTGCCCAGGCCCTGTTCCCCCCACACAGTCTGTGGGCCAGGTAAGACTGTAGCACACTGTGCATGAAACCATGAAATCTTTTGTTCAAATGATTTCATTAATATTTCAGTTTTTGCCATTTGTCTCTGTCAGTATCACTTAACTAGCTGTTTGTCAGTCAGCCAGGTTTGACCTTTACGTACCCAGGATAACTGTCAGCACACTGCCTGTTTCTGGTCTTTATCCTGAGAGCTTGCTGTCATATATATTATAATATTCAGTAATTGTTGGGATCCATTAAGGTTGTCTCTAATCCTGCAACCCCTCTAACTCCCAGGACACCTGCATTCCATCGTAAGAAGACAGGTAATATACCCTAGAAAAGGCTAAATTTATGGTTTGTACGTGTTTGTACAAACCCCAGTGCAGCCTGGCACAACATTATTAGTGAGAGGAATATAGAATTAGCCAGTGGAGTTAGGGTGGGTATAATGACCAATCACACGAGCTCCTGTCATCCCCTTTAAAAGTAGCAACAGGTGAAATGTGGATGAGAGATACTGAGGTCAAATGTTTATCTCTGTGAAGCACCTGAAGTTCCATATATATATATATATATATATATATATATATATATATATATATTGATTGCATTGATGTTGATGGGGAGGACCCAAGGTGAAAGCAATCACTTCATTAGAAAAAAGGAGGCTGTCAGAGAAAAAATCTATCATGAAGAAAGCAGCTGAGACAAAGTTCTTGTGAACGCAGCTTGGTGGCAGTGTTTCAGAATGGTTTAACGTGGCAATGTGGCTAGCCAGCTAATATTATATTATATTATAATAGTTAGTTTGCTAATAATGAAACAGGATTGTCTTTATTTTGAGAAAAAGTCACTAAGAGTGACTTAGCTGCAGGTCCTACATCAGCACAGTGAGCTCATGAAGTGGCTACATAAACATATTTCATTTTCAGGCAGTTTACACTGAAAGGAGATTTGAAACAGTAACAACCAAGCAGTCTTTTCTATTGTTCATGATTAGGTATTTTACAACATTATACAATTTTGATATGCTTGTAGCAGAGGTTTCTCAATTGGTAATTTTTGAAACATAATGAGTTTGGTGTAATGTTTGATGATCAGTTTTACTGAAGGAAAGTATCAGAAAGCTTAAATAAAACAAACAAACAAAAAGTTATTATTTAAAATGGCTGTGAAACCAGTCAGTGATGGCAGAGTCTAATCCTGAGTTTCAGGTTTAATACTTGGTCTGTCTGCTCCGTATATCTAAAGATCGTTGCTTCTGAAATTTTACTATGTTACTTCTAGATTGCCATTGTCTGGCTTGCACTTTTTGGAAACTAATTTATACTATGTAATATTGCAAATAAAACATGATGCCAGTGAGGTCTTATTTGTTTTTTTTTAAATCATGAATTACAGTAATCGTTTCTCAGTACAGGGACCAGAGTTATCAAGGTTTCCACCTAATAATCACCTGAAAAAACTGTGACAGAAATATGATTTCAAAGGGGAAGGGGGTCCACTGAGACTGCATGTTTATAGTCTATATACCACTGCATGCCAACATGTATTCCCCAGTCCTTCTCTCTGGAGGAACATCATCACCTCCATATCTCTGAAATCACTCCGTACTTGCTTCACCATGTGTTCTTCTCTGTCACCTAGAAATTGCTCTTCTCTTCACCATATTGCTTTCGGTCTTCATAGCGTATAGTGGAGGATATTCCTCAGGCACAGGGGTCAAAGCTCATGTCCTCCCTCTCAGGAAACCTTCAGTATCTATTAATAGTGCGCTTGCAATGTGTGGAATCTCTGTAGAACTGGACTGAAAAAAACAGTCGAGGGAGCATGAGAGATTGTGTGAGTTTAGAGACACAGAGAGGAAATCAGGAAGTGATTGTGTGAATTAGAACAGAGGAATGTGAGGCGAGTGTGATTTCTGGACTGGAATGTGTGGAATGACTGGCTAGCAGCAAACAGAAAGATGATCAAGTAGTGCAGCATTCCACTGTGACATATGATCTCTCTCCATCTCATCTATCATCACCAGAGTTTTGCCATGTGTCAGTATCACTTAACCAGCTGTTCATCAATCAGCCGGGTTTGACCTTTTCATACCCAAGATGCCCAACTGTCAGCACACAGTTTACGTGGATCTGCTTGTTATACTGTGAACTTGCCACCATATTTACTGTATATACAGTATATGCATGAGTACGCACATGGCTCAATACATGAGCGGGGCCCAGAAAGGAATTGGAAAATAATACCTGGGGGGCCAAGCACCAGTTACTGGTTGATAGAGCTGTCACTCGAGACTGCGTGATCAGGTAGACCAACCTGTGCACCGCCTGGATTGACTACAAGAGAGCTTACGACTCAGTGTCGCACACAGTGATACTGGAGAGCTTGGAAATGTACAGCATCAATAGGACACTAAGAAACTCCATCAAGAACCCAATGGGGCTGTGGAAAACAACTCTAGAAGCCAACTCTAAGCCAATTGTACAAGTTACCATCGAATGTGGCATATAGGGTGATCTGAACTGGGAGGACTGAACTACCAGAAAGTAACATTGCAGATCTTCAGGATAGCTACAAATACCTCAGGATCTCACAGGCAAATGGAAACCATGAAGGGGCTGCAAGGAAGTCAGCCACAGTCACAGAAGAACAAGGTCCCAGGCCATAGCACATACACCCTGCCAGTCATCAGGTACCACTCTGCTATAATAAGCTGGCCAAAGGAGGAGACAGAGCCCACTGACATCAAGACAAGGCAGATCCTCACAATGCTTGCAGAGACTGAGACTGTACAATAAGCGGAATGTGGGAAGCCTTTTCCAGTCCCTGGTAGGAGTTCTAGATATCAGTCACTTCTTCCATCTGCCGGTGATACATTCCATGCATGGGCTTGTCCCTCCTGATGGTTCATCCTCCTCCTCCTCATATCATCGGGTTTCTGTATACTATGCTGTACACTAAGTGGAATGAGGGAAGCCGAGGACCAGTGAGTGTCAAAACCACTGTTCAGGATGAAATAATGAAGAGATGAAGTGGCCCCCAAAGATGATCTGCACCTCAGGGAAGCAGAAACCTAATGATGACTTAGATGAGAATGCTCTTGAAACTCACCTCAGTAATAAACAATCCCACCCACCCACTTCATGCCCTGGAGGTGAAGAGCACTTTCAGTCACAGGCTGATGCCACCAAGGTGCAGGGCTGAATGCTGCAGAAAGTCTTTCCTCTCAGCGGCCATAAGACTGTTTAATCAGCAAAAATAATAACAAATAATGCATGCTATGCATGCATATACTTCTTATGCATACATGTACAGTACAGTTGATTTTTCAAGACACCTTTATATTTATCTATTTATTATTTGATTATTTTTATCTATCTATCTATCTATCTATCTATCTATCTATCTATCTATCTATCTCTCTCTCTCTCTCTCTCTCTCTCTCTCTATCTATCTATCTCTCTCTCTCTCTCTATCTCTCTATCTATCTATCTATCTATCATCTATCTATCTATCTATCTATCTATCTATCATCTATCTATCTCTCTATCTATCTATCTATTCTATCTATCTTATCTATCTTATCTATCTCTCTCTATCTCTCTATCTATCTATCTCTATCTATCTATCTCTCTCTCTCTCTCTATCTATCTATCTATCTATCTATCTATCTATCTATCTATCTATCTATCTATCTATCTATCTATCTATCTGTCTACAAGTGGATATTGTGCTGCAAGATCAGGGAATTTAGTGGAAAATGAGTCTGATTACATTTTTTTCTACAAAATGTATTTGCTGCTTCAGTTTATTCAGAAACTATTTTTAGAGATACTATGTTGCATTATTATTGTTGTTTGTATTTGATTAATCAAGGTGCAATGTTTTCATTGATTTGTAACATTACACTATTTAATGCATACTTGATCATATCATCTACTGTGGTCCTCCAACAGAGGTAATGTCCTTCATTACCTCAGTTGACCTGTTCATGCCCTGTATTTGAGCTTCTTAGTATTTTATGAGTATCAGCTCTCTATTCCAATCCATTTATAGATGTCATGTCCTGTCATGTTACAGTGTTGACTACAAGCCTTTTCAAACCTTGGCTTGAATTCTGAGGTTTCTTATTAGTGAATTAATTAATTATGAAACAAGTGAAGATAATTGTGAATTGAACTATACATTTTGTGGTTTTGAGGTGCAAAGAGGTCACATTTGAAGCAGTACACGTCTAATTTCATGATTTGAGAAGAGTCATCAGTCTTTATGGGCATATACAGCGGGGTATCGTCAACATAACAGTGAAGATTTAACCAGCTGAGGACCAGGCCAGAGATGCCAATATTTGTTTTCCAGTTTGAACTATAAGTGAAGGCTGCACTGAGATCTAGTAAGAGGAGCACAGAGGTGGAATATGAATACAAAGAAAGCAGAAGATCATTTATCACTTAAGCAAGCGTGGTTTCAGTAGAGTGACAGGCCCTGAAGACAGACTGAAAAGATTCAAAAAGATTATCAGCTAAATGGGATGAAAGCTGCTGAGACACAGCTCCTTCTTATATTTTCAAAAAGAATGGAAGGCATGATACAGATCAATAATCACTCAGAGACCCAGCATCAAGGTGTGCTTCATTAAGTAAAGGTTTAACCACAGCAGTTTTAAAGCTAGTGGGAACAGTGCTAGATAGTAGCACTTCTTTTTCATTTTTTGTTCTTCTGACCCTCTCCTCTGGCAATTTTGACATTGCCATCATATTGTGGGGTATACACTGCTGTCACTCCGCCCCTCAGTAGACGTTCCTTCCATGTACTCGCTGTAATGTCACTCTCATCTGGATTCCTAGTTGATCCCATTCAAAACTCGACATGGTCAGGCAATGATGGAAGGGTAGACTGCTTCCCTTGCTAATCCTCATCTCTTGCTCCCACTGCCCCCTATCTGCCCTCTTCTCTTCTTCATTCCCTTGTCCTGTGCACCAGTGATCCCCCATTGCTGACTAGCTGGCAAAGGGTTGTGTGTGGGTGTCTGAGCCAGGGCTGCGCTGAAACACCTGACTTTTTTTCAGTACACACACACAGAATGGACAGCTAGCCGAGGATGGGATATTACAACATAAGGTTTTCCCTGAAAATTCTGAATTCCTACTATTGTCATTAAAGGTACTAGTTTTGTTCTTTTCCAATAACCTGGCAGTGCATAATACTCTGTTTTGGTATGTGGACCATATTAATGAGAATTTGTACCACATGCTTTTAATTAACTGCACCCTGTTGTATTCATATCTCTCTTGTTTTGTGTTTATGTGTTTGCCTCTGCTCCTGTCTAGACTTTTTGGACTGAAGGACATCATCATACCAGGAAATTGCTCCTCACCCTATGACCTAAATCTCAATGACAGTCACGATTGGCCAATTTATGTCAACCCAGGAATACTGTTCCTCCTCTATATAACCATAGCAACGGTTCTCAAGACAGGATGTCATGGAACTCCTAACCAGGTATCTGCTACTTCTTCTTGAATATGTTGTGTCGACAGCAGTGTCAAAAAACGGGCAGGTCGACCCTCATGCTACAGGCTACTCTCTTCAGCTGTATTTTCTTGAAAATAGCAATGCAGCGCTTGCCCAGTACTTTGGGAGCATACCCTCAGTCCTGCTCTTTTATCAACCCATCCATCCACCCTGATCTCCTCTCCAAGTCAGCTGATGCTGTTCAATATGGCCACTACTAACTGTGTCTTAAAAAGCTGCTTGCACACATGCAACACTGTGGGGTAATTATTTTATGGGAGGACATTTACAATGGAGCAGATACCTGCTGTTTTCAAATAGATGTAAAGAGAGGCACAAGGGTAAAGGAAAGGCAGTCAATAGAATAGTAACTGGATTACAGAGCTAGTAAGAGGCAAGAATAAAATGGCAGAATAAATTCTGAATTGTAAATAAAATCCTGTGCGCTCAGCTGAAAAACATGGAGTAAGTAAAGAGCGGAGTGAAGTTTTTTTCTGTGATTTATGTGGGTGTACCTCTGAGCAAGCAGATGAGGGGCTCTTTGGCACCAAGATTGCTGTACGCCGCTGGATTGGCATTGCCACACCCTCTACTGCACCTCTCCTCCCACTGGGGGGCACAGGGGATCATCAAGAGACTGACCTGTGTTCAGTCCAGGAAATAACCTCAGTGCACCCCAGGAAAATGCTAGTTCACTGATGCAACACTTTGTCTCATGCTTTGTGCTGACATCAAAATACAGCCCTGCATGTTCAGCACTATATAACCACCAACACTTTGTCTTGTTTATTTGTTCTTTGATCACAATTCCTGATCTAAATTTTCAAGTACACATGTGGCTGCTTGTGTTTAAACAACTTCCACATATGAGGACTTTGGTAAAAATTTGGTAAAAGTGAGTAAAGGATTTTGAGGGAGACATTTTCAAATTTTTCAAAGTAATATATTTAAAACAGTGCCGTTTTGGTCTCTGTTCCCTAACTCAGATATCATAACAGCCCTATTATTGAGAAAATGTAAACAATACTTTGTTATTTGAAATTGACACCCAATGAATTTCTACAGATCAGTGCCAGAGCTGGATCTGATGAGGTGTTGTAAAATAATAAACTATGTTTATTTTCAGTGAATATCTAACAGAGCCTGTGACTCTGCACAGTTCTGTGCCAACTGAAACTTTTGCATAATAAATGGAACCTTTTTTGTTACATTTAGAAAAAGCTGTACATTTGCATATGTGTTTCTTAGATGTTGTATTTGTGCTCAGCAGGTTGAGGAGGAAAAGCAGCAAGAGAAAAGGGAGGAGTTAGAGGAGGAGATGGTGGAGTTAAGATCATGGAATCAACAGAAAGATAACTGTGAAGATGACACACAGGTAAATACACAGTCAAGTGTTCCACACAGACAGGGATGGGAGGTGAGGGCCCTTGATGTGACAGGGCCTTATTTTCCTAGGTTTTAGGGTGTAAATGATTGATAGGGACAAAATCTTTGGAACTGGTATAGTATTGATTGAGACAGTGTACCCAGCAGTGTACCTCAGCTGCTGTAATGTAATAAAATGGGCAATTGTCCATGTCGAAGTAAGTTCAATGTGCTTGTTTTTGCCACAGGCTCAGATTGTTATTCTAAGTGTCTGACAACATTATGGATGGGATTCCTACAGAGACAGAGCTTTTTATTAAGAGCAAGATCCCTCCCTGTTTAACCAGAACTATATATCACTACCAGACTGGTAATTTTACCTCACAGAACAAGGGAGGTAATAGAATACTGCTGCCTCAATTGGTTAGTTTGTTTATATTGTTGTGTGCAACTTTTTTGGTGGTGGAAGACGTATTCAGATCCTTAACATATATGAAAGTAATCACACAATAACATAATAGTTTTAATAATACATTTAATAATACAGCCAGTAGAGGTACTGAAATAAATAAGAATTTTAAGAAATGTTGTGTTTAAAGCTGGAACACTGGTAGTATTTATCGATAAATTCATATGAGTCATTCTTACTGTGCTGTTGTTCAGTTTTTTATACTATGTGAAAAGCTTCTCCTTTAGTTCATTAAAGTCTGTCCGACAGCAGCAGGACAGATTTGTTGATAACTCTGTGACCTCTGATATGTGAAGTGCTGAGCCAGAGCACAGAGACATTATGCACAGCTGTCTACTGTGTTTACTTTTATTAAATTACTTGCATATGACACCAGGCTGGTACAAAGCTAAGTAACCCCATACAATATTACTGAGTTCTCTTGTTAGAGTGGAACTAATTCAATTTTTTTCAATTTATTTATATAGCGCCATATCACAACAAGGCACTCAAGGCACTTGACAGGTTGGGGGGGGGGGGGGGGTCTAGGCCTATAGCAGCATAACTAAGGGATGGTTCAAGCCTGAGCCAACCCTAACTATAAGCTTTATCAAAGAGACAAGTTTTAAGCCTACTCTTAAAGGTACAGAGGGTGTTTCTGCCTCCTGGACCCAAACTGGGAGAAGGTTCCACAGTAGAGGAGCCTGATAACTGAAGGCTCTGCCTCTCATTCTACTCCTGGAAACTCTGGGAACCACCAGTAAACCAGCATTCTGGGAGCGCAGAGTCCTGGTGGGATTGTAGGGGACTATGAGATCTTTAAGGTAAGATGGAGCCTGACCATTAAGGGCTTTGTATGTGAGGAGGAGGATTTTGGAACATGTTGGATTATAGCAGTTCATCTACCCAGTGTGTCCCAGCCCCTTTCCAATGTTCTTTTTGGCAAAAGTAGCATTTCATGTTTTATTCTTGAAAGCATTATGGTTGTGTCACACTTTATGATATGATATGACCATTTATGATGTTAGATACAGTAGTAGTAAAACTGAAATAGCATCAGTTTGATGTGACCATATACACTTACCACGTACTGTATTAGGAACACCTGTACACCTTCTTATTAATGTGGCAGCAGTGTAACATATACAATTATGCAGATACAGGTCAGGAGCTTCAGTTTCAGTATTAGTATGGGGTTCCTAAAAAATGCTTGGTGAGTGAAATTATATGGTACCTACATTTAAAGCATCATTCTGTTACTGCTGTGCATTTATTCAAAGTATTTGGTTTGCTGTTGTGGACAAAATCCACAAAGAGGCAGCTGAAACCAGAACCAGATGTGGTTCTGGCATAACCAGTGTAACATCTACAGCACATTTTCCACTAAGATACCAACAACACACTTAATGTTGCTTCGTTTGAATGAACCACTCCTGTTTGCGCCTCTCCTTCCACATGTGCACCGTGTGCTCTGCACAGGGCAGCAAAACACCACAAAGACAAGCAGAAGGAATTTCACAGTCAGAGAAATACCAAACTTTACTGCTTGCACTGGCCATTGTGTGACCACAAAAATAGGGCTCCTAGTCCCATTCAGAAATAAAACTGTAATTCACAATACAGTCTAATGTCTGTATCTGTAAGTGTTTTTGTGTATGTGTGCTCTTCTCTTTCAGCTCATGCTCCTGTCAGTTGGAACAGGAAGCAGCAGAGGAGGAACTGTGGCTGAAGAGAGTCAGCCAGACCTGGGTATCTAATCCTCAGTTTTTCTCAGAAATCACTGATGAGAATGTGAATAAGTCATTTTGAAAAAACATTGAAAAAAAAAAAAACATTACAACAGTGAAAAATCTGTTCAGGATTCAGTTGATTACACATATTTTGGAAATCCTTTCTGACACTGGGTCACTTCTAGTAACTATAGTCATTCTGACATTCTGTGTCAGAGAGCATTTCACTGGAGATTAAAGCTTAATTATCATTATATAAAAAATAACAAATTGTTCACTGCAATATCTATAACAATATTGCTTGTTATTTTTGGCAGGTGTTAGTGGTGTGGCCAGTGGCCAACAGAGTGAAAGTCCGTTTTATCTGCTGGGAAAGGTGGTCATGCAGCAGAGCTATGTCTGTGCACTCATAGCCATGATGGTAACTATTAGAATAAGCTTGATTTTGTACAATTAAGAACAACAACAGAACTTAAAATAATGAGTCATGTAGTCAATCTACATCACAATAAGAAATGAAATTGTTCCTGCTCTTATGTGCGGTTTCCATATTGTTCAGGTTTGGAGCATCACATACCACAGCTGGCTGACCTTTGTGTTGCTGCTGTGGGCCTGTCTCATCTGGATCCTGCGTGCCAGGTACTGTTAACACCTGTAGCTCCGACAGAACAAGAATATGAGAAACTGATTATCTTTAAATGTGACTGTTGTAATTGATGCTATGTGAATATCTTATTTCTGCTGACATTACCTTTGATGTGTGTTTTTTGTCTCATAAACTAAACAAATACACATCTTAAAGTGCAAAGTGATTTCAGTGCAGCTGTGCAGTTTTCACGGGTTACTGTCTCTTTTTGCAGACGGCATGCAGCTACACTGTGCTCTCCATTCATCCTGCTCTATGGCCTGGCTTTGTGCTGTCTGCAGTATGTCTGGGCCATGGATCTTCAGCCTGAGCTACCCACCACTGTGGGAACCATGAGCCTCAGACAACTGGGACTGGACAGGGCCAAGTACCCCTGTTTAAGACTTGGAGCTTTGGTAAGATAAGAGCATAGGTAATGGGTGATTTTATAATGATGGGACTGTATAATATTTATAATTAAATATAAGCCTTCATTTCTGACTCCTGGCTTTGGAAAGCTGGAGCTTGGTCATAAAATTGAGTGGTACAAACCAGAACTAAGGGCTCATTTCTCCACACAGAACTTTGTGACATGAGCTTATTTAGTACAACCAGTTTGTCTTGTTGATAAAATCTAATGAGGCCAGATAATATGGTTTATTGCTATCCAGTATAATATCCTGGACATCCTAGGATCCCCCTAGTTAAAAATCCCATTCTGTGAGCATGCTTTTGGAGTGAGACAAAACCAAAGTTAATCTTTTTAAATCAGATCACTGGTCTTCTTCTTGTGCTGACACTGGCCCACATATATCCTCTCATGTCATATGTGATCTACTTACTACTGATACTTTAGATTGTGGCAGTTCATTTAAATAAAGAACTATGACTGGGCTTTTAATTAAAAAAGGGGCTAAAATTGAAAACATTCAGTAATCCAAAGTTTTATTCCCTCTGACAGGGCAATAGGTGTAATAAAGATGCCCAAAAAAGTCTTGCTGATTAGAACAGCAGTGACCTGAATTCTTGCTCACCCTGATTTTCTGTGTGTTTTTTCACCCCTCTCCCTTTATATTATCTCTCTCTCTCTCTCTCTCTCTCCAGCTTCTGTTCACTTTAACTTTCTGGCTGTTGGTACGTCAGTCAGTGAAGGAAAACTTCAGCAGGCAGAGGAAAATGGCCACACCACTACAGGAAGTCACTACAGGAGGTCAGACACAGACACACACACACACACACACCTTTTGACACTTATTCACACTGGCAGTACAAACCTTAAACATCTGCTGGAGCCCTGCTCTATTATGACAGAATACACTTGCACAACATGTACATACACTAAGGTGATTATACTGTTGTCAAATTACTCCAATTATTTGGTAATTTCATTCATTATCTATACTGCTCATCCATTTAGGGTATGGGGGGCTGGAGCCTATGCCAGCTGACATTGGCAGGGTACACCCTGGACAGATCTCCAGTCCATCACAGGGCTATTCAGTAATTTACAAAAAAAACAACAAAAAAAACAAACAAACAAACAGTCATGATTTATCATATTATATCTATCATATATCATATGTCAACTGTACTTTCTATCAAAGAAATTGTATGAAAACTACTGATGGTGTGTTCTCTGGATGATCCAGAGTGACACTGTTTCTGAACACTGTGTTGATTAATTTTATGGATATAAAAAGTGAAATGGGTGTAGTTAAATTGCCAACTTTGTACATAATCACAAACTTTCTGCAAAAGTGTTAGATGGAATGTGTTGGATACTGGTCTGCAGAGGTTGACATTTGTTAGTCCTTTAAGCCATGAACATTGTCTTCCTGATGACTTTTCTTTCTGAACTTTATCCTCCTCCCTCTCTAACCTCTTACCCTTGTCAGCAGAGGGGGCCAGTAATGATTCAGTGCTGAAGGTTTTAGGAGGCATGGTGATGAGCTGTTATGCCAAATACTGGATCTATGTGTGTGGAGGGATGTTCATCATGGTCTCCTTTGCTGGAAAACTTGTTGGATACAAGATCATCTACATGTTGCTGTTCCTGTTGTGCCTCTGTCTCTATCAGGTAGGAACAGGCCTGAAGACCACTGTATTCAGGTTCTCAGCCCTAATATCTAAAGAAAGTTCATGTCCATTTAGTGTGTTATCATTCATAAACATAATTTTGACTTGATAATGTTTAAGCAGAACTCTTGTAATGAGTAACTTGTTCATATTTCTCAGGTGTACTATTCTCTGTGGAGGCGTCTGTTGAAGCTTTTCTGGTGGCTTGTTGTGGCCTACACCATGCTGGTGCTGATCTCCATCTACACTTACCAGTTTGAAGACTTCCCTCGATACTGGCGGAACTTCACTGGTTTCACAGAAGAACAGTAGGCTCTTTCACCAAAGTTTGAGATTGTCTAGTGTCTTACTCTACCCTTCTGATACTTTTGTGTCTGTGTTTCTCTTTTTCAGTTGTAAGCTGGTTTCACTATCAGGGTCCAGATTTGCCATGTGGCAATTAAACTTGTTAATTTGGTAATAAGAAACATAAGTATGCCAGTATGAAACTAATGAAGGTGCATCCCTGTCTTCCTCAGGCTGGCAGCCATTGGTTTGGAGACGTTTGCTCTGTCCGAACTCTTCACCAGTATTCTGATCCCTGGCTTCTTCCTGCTGGCTTGTATTCTGCAGCTACACTACTTCCACAAACCCTTCATGAGAATCACTAACCTGGAACATGTTACCCCTATAAACAAGTAATACAATCTACACACGTCACATCAAAAGTTCTTTTTTTGTTTCATATTGCAAGGGGGACTGTGTTGTTTAAAGTTACAGTGAAGTGGAAAGATGAGCATCTTTACTGTATCCTCTGTCATGTGACATGTTTCTGAGCGAAACTCATGAAATGGAGGGTTTAGCTAGTGCCCACTGAAATCCAAACACACACCTCCTTCTATGATATCATACTACAACCCACTGCAACCAACAAGCTAATGTTTAAGTGGAGTTGTATATCGTGCAGGATTAGCTAGGCACCCCAAATCTGTTGTGCTAGTTTGTGCTACTGCAGCTCAGTCACAGTCTCCCCAAGTCATAAGAATATATGGAACTGGTGATGGACCCACAAAAACCCAATGACGTGTCTCTCTACAAACATGTTTAAAGCTATTTTTCATTTGAGGAGTGGACGTAAGTTGACATGATCTAAGCACAACAGAATGCAGGGAATACTGAAATGACCACTACATTAGTATTAGTGCTGTTTAAATCCAGGGGAAAATCATTTTAGGTTCTTAAGTTATTTGCCCTAGACAGATTTTTGCAAATGTAGTACATTTTTATACACACTTTATTTATTTATATATTTGGAATTTTTGATTTGTTTCACTTTAAATCTACCAGTCTCATTCAAAATGCTGACTCAAACTTTTTTTCATTTCATGAGTAATATGTAAGACTAGAATGTGGTCACAATATTTCTGCTTACAACCACAAGAAAATATTTATATTCAAGCATCAGTGAATTCAATTCATTCATTCATTAACAGAAGCCATTACTCCTTGACCCAGCTGAACTCCAATCTCTGCTCACAATGAGTGGGTTAAAGTTTCATAACAGTCTATTAACACAAGCTAAACCAAATGTTAACTAGTATAGTAACTAACTTGTATAGTGGGCAACAGTGGGAGAGAATATGTTTAGTGTACGTATTGTATCAATATATTACTAACAGATCCTGAGATGTCCATGAATGAAATTTATGGATTAAAAGCTCTTTTCCTGACATCAACCCAGTCGTGACCAGAAAATAAAATAGCTTGAGTCTGCTTTCAGCTGGCAGGCTGCAGACTCTCAGCCAGGACCATACACCGTATATAAAAAATGCATATATATTGTTATACATTATATTTCATATACAGTTTATGGCTGCCACTCTAAGCAGTCAGTAACCTTTTACCACAGGCTCTGGGTGGATCCTCCCTGAGGGATCCTGTGGTTGCCAGATGACAGGTTCTGCCAATATTATCCACAGTTTCAGTGTCTGGAATCCTGCCAGCGGACTCTTCTCCTTTGGCACTGCTGTTGATTTCTCAGTAGGTTTGGGGCAGACGGGTTTTCCGCCTGTGTCTCATGCATGTTGATGCAGAATAAAAACAACAAGAGCAGCACTGAAAACTAGACAAAAAAAAACATCAAACAGAAGAGAGCGATCACAGGGGTCCCGCTGTTTTGCAGAGAATGCCGGGTGCATCGTGTGTAAAGAATTAAACAGTATATGAACTAAAAATGCTATTGGTAACAGTAAAGGAACCATACAAATGTGGATTCATATCAGTACCTCATTCACAATTCCTCAACATGATTCAAGTTTTTAATTGACTTAACAAGAGAATCAACAATTTCTAATTCTGTTAATAAATGAACAGGATTACACAAGTCAATACAAATAAAAACACAATTGGGAATATCTGATGTGTCAACATAGTCACTAGATGGCAGTATGATTACATGGTAGATATTGCCTCAGCCCTATACATACGTAGGCTTCCCTACGGCCTAGAAACCTGAAAGTTGCAGTAAATTATTTGATCATTTGCTGAATAATAATAAATGGGTTGCAGAATAGTTGGGCAGTAATTTTCACATTATTTCAGACATTGTTAAAAATAAGAAAATGCTAATTCCCACACAAGATTGGAATGTGGTATAATATATGGCAGAGGTCTGTAATTACCATTTGCAACCCTATTTCAGTGGGTCCATAGCATGGAAAGACCACACCTTAGTGATAATTTCAGTCCTTCATGCTATTTTCTCTGAGGGAAGTAACAGTCAAATAATCAGAGTTGTGTCTTTGAGTGAAAAAGTGTTACTCTGTGGAGGTTTTGCTGGTTTACTTCCATTCGCCTTGTCTCTTTGACTCATGCTGGTCATATAGCTCTTTGATATGCTAAAAGCTCATCTGGTATTTGGAGAGAGATACGTTGTCTGTCCATGGGATAGTTAAATTGTGGGAGGTCATGGAGGGCAAGGTTTTTGTTCCACAAATGCTGACTGTCTTTTTTTTTTTTGTGCATATGTGTGCTATACCTCTGCTTTTTGTGGTATTGTTTTTCATCATCAAGTATAACCTAGGAAATCTATATTTTTCCTTTTGCTAATGAGATAATCTGCATCCAGGAAGAAGAACAGTGAGAGAACTGAGCAGACTGGCTCTGATAATGTGGAAGTGAACTCTGAAGAAGAAGACCTGGTGACTAACATGGATGAGGAATCTGAAGATGAAGGTAAAAAATAAATAGAATAGAAAAAAAAACAGTGGCAGACACATTTTCACAGTTAAATTGCTTATTGTAAATCAATAAAGACTTTCCATTATGTATGATTACAAACTACTTACTGACACAAAGAATTATGGGCAAAGTGTGCATTCAACTGTAAACAGTGCTTGAAGTCATAAGTCTCATCAGTCTACACACAATGCCATGTAATCAAAATGCACACACAAAATTTTATACATTTTTGCTAATTTGCTAAAAAGGAAAAATGCAACTATCACACTGACATAAGTATTCAGACCCTTCACTATGACACATGAAATTTAGTTCAGGTTCCCATTTCTGCAGTCTATCTGTGGTAAATTAAACTGAATTCAACTGACAGGCACTCACCTGTCTATATAAGGTCTCACAGCTGACAATGCATGTCAGAGCAAAAACCAAGCCATGAGGTTTAAAGGACTGTCTGCAGAGCTCAGAGACAGGATTGTGTTGAGGCACAGATCTGTGGGAAGACAGTCAGTGGGCAGTCAACGGGCAGTCCTTCAATCTAACCCATCTACTTTCTCCTGTATATTGTATCTACATCTACTATATCTATATCTACTTGATGATGTCTCACAGTTCCCCTGTGAGGCCTCTAGTCATTCTATGGTAATATAAAGAAAAAAGAGACCCCCCCCTAGCGTTTTTCACATTTTGTCATATTACAGCCTAAAATCATTTAAACTGATTTTTTCTGTCATCAGACTACACTCAATACCCCATGATGACAAGTGAAAACCAAATTTGAGAAATTTTGGACATTTTTTAGAAAGGAGAAACTAAAACAACAAAAACTTTGACATAAGTATTCAGACCCCTTGCTATTACACTGTGGTAAATTCAATTAATTAGACATTATTTGGAAAGGCACACGTATACAAGATCTCACAGACAACATTTATGCATATCATAACATTCATAACATAAGCCAAGACATGATGTTGAACGAACTGTCTGCAGAGCTCAGAGACAGGATTGTGTGGAGGCACAGATCTGGGGAAGGCTAAAAAAAAATCTGATGCATTGAAAGTTTCCAAGAGCACAGTGGCCTCCACACATAAAATAGGAGAGGTTTAGAACAACCAGGACTCCAGAGGATCCTTGGTAAGAGAAGTGACCAAGAACCTATTGGTCACTCTGGCTGAGCTTCAGTTTGCCAAAAAGCTCCTGAGGCACTCTCAGACACAAGAAACAAGATTCTCTGGTATAATGAATCCAAGATGTTTTCCCTCAATTCTAAGTGCCAGCTCATCACCCAGCATGGCGCAGCGAGAGCTCTGACTTGAACCGTATTGAAAATCTCTGGAGGGACCTAAAAATGATGGTTCCCATCTAGCCTGACAGAGCTTGAGAGGATCTGCAGAGGAATGTCAGAAAATCCCCAAATCCAGGTCTGCAGAGCTTGTTGTCTCATATCCTAGAAGACTCAACGTTGTAATTCCTTTGTCATTATGGGTATTGAGTGAGTATTATTGAGGGAAAAAATGTCAACGTTTTTAGTACAAGGTTGCAAGATAACAAAATATGAAAATTGTGAAGGGGTCTGAATACTAAATGAATACATTGTAAATAAAAATAACAGCTGGTTCTTAGCCATAGTGATGGCTGTAATGGAGTTGGTGTGAATTGGTTTTGCATCTGATGTGACTTTTGAGTAAGAAGGGAAGCTTGCATGAGTTTTCTATTTATCAGATTTTTTGTGGTCTTTTGCCTTGGATGTGAGGACACTCAAGACAGATCTTAGGACTGATGTCAGTTCATTTCTGCTTTTCTGTTTCTCCTGTCTATCCCTCATCCTCTCACTGTCTTTGTTCCCCCAACACTCTTTTTCCTTGTTAAGTGGAGTTGATGCCCAGTAAGTGGGGTCTGGTGATGGACAGACTCCTGGTTCTGTCAAGAAGATTCTCTGACATTCTCACCAAAGTTCAAGTGTTTCTCTGGAGGCTTCTGGAGATCCACATCCTCAAGATGGTGGCTTTCTTCTCTGTGTGGGTTGCACTTGAAGAGGTAAACCCATTGAGAATGAGCGTTTTGTTTGTAAAAGGAGTAAAACAAAGAATTAATGAAACACTGCACAGAAAATCAGTCAATCCAAAATAGTAGGAGAAGCCTGAAGAACCTTTTTGGCTTTTGTGGGAATTAATGTGCCACTATTTTAGAACACTCAGAACACGTCCGGTAATACATTCATATTCAGAACATTTTGTTTTGGTATTAGCCAGAGAGATGCATAATTTGCACTTGTTACTGTAGGTTATATGATATTTGACATAAAGCTATTAAACATGTTTATAATAGCATGGATGTTTTATGATCTATATGTCCCCTGTCGGTTTGTCTGTAGCCATCTGTGATGAACCTGGTCCTGGTGGTGTTGTGGTCTCTGGCAATGCCCTATGGTCGTTTTAGGCCCATGGCTTCATGTCTGTCTACAGTCTGGGTGTGTGTCATCATCATGTGTAAGATGCTGTACCAGCTCAGTGTTGTCAACCCTATTGAGTACTCCAGTAACTGTAGCCAGGTAAGACACACATGCACACATGCTGCATCAACAATATCTTTTGCAACAGGCATGATGTTATGTTTCAGTTAGTTATTGATACCAACATACAGTCCTGGTGAAAGGAACAGCAGGAAAAGAGCAAGAGCCCACAAGCTCATCAGCTGTGCTGCTGTAATGTCAGGTGTAGAGCCTGGTCAGTTGGCCTTCCTGTAACTAACTGTAACTGTAACTAATGTCCCTGGGAAACCACCATTTTGAAACTCAATTCCATGCTCTTCTGTGGAACTGGTAGTGCATGGTTGTTTTCTAAATGCTGCACATTATTAAATTGGTGGAGATGTTGCTTCCTGTGCTTGGATTATTATAAATGGCACATTAAGATGTATGCACCAATTTACTGTACTGTAATTTTAGCTTCTTTATATACTGTTCGTACTGCAGCATATTAAATAAACACAACATGTATTTTAATGTGAAATCTTAAAATATTTAGACAATTTTCTTTGTAAAAAGTGAAGTAGAATTCTTGATCTTAAATAAAAATTAAAATAAACACTTATAAATATATAAATGTGCTTAGTTCCTTTTCAACACTGTGTAGTGTAATATGTGACTAGCAGGGAGATGGAGCAGTAATTACACTGTTGACCATAGCTATGTTTAAAATGTCTCCATCTGTCTGACTGACATAGACTCATAATATCACAAAGTTTAATGCTGCCCACTGAGACTCTGAATGCCTTGGTCGTTCCTCCAACCACAGAACCCCCTTCACCAATGCAGCATTTTTATTCACTGATGAGTTCAGAGATTTGAACAGTGATTCCAGAGTTTGGAATGATGCTGGGGTCAGTAGACATATAGCAACCTTATTCCTCTAATGGATGACCAGGGTCAGGATCTCAGTGGAGCAACAACATGGCATTTATGCACAAGTTTGCATATGCACAAGTTTGCCTTTGTTTCTCCTGTAGTGAAACTAATAGCTGTTGAATACACACACATGCAAGCTGGAGAGGTATTATTGTAGAGGTGTGCAGTAAACTTTTGAATCTAACCTCTCTGTGTCTGCAATTAAAGGCTGTTTACAAGGCAACAGGCTGATTTTTTCCATGCTCATGCTGAATTGGTTTTACTCTTCAGACCTTCTTAAGGAAACATTTCACTCAAAAGTGGACATTTTAATGTGCCACTCAGGAACAGATATTGATTCTAAAACAGGAACAAATCGTGCATTTATTAAGAGACTTTTATCTTTGTGGATCAATCCACATTTGGTGCTGTAGTAAGTATTTGGGGCAGCAGGACAGTGTGTGTGTGTTCACAGTAATAAAGGAAGTAATAAAGTAATAAAGATGCAGCAGTGTGGTTCACTGATGTGTTTTAATAGTTTGTTGACAATTATTGGGCTCTATGGTGTAGAGGAAAAAAACAGACACACACACACACACACACACACCACACACACACACCACACACACACACACACTCTTTAGTAGGACACTGACTGATTATTCCCAGACTTTTGGACACTGTTGTCACAGTCATCTCAAGTTTGTCTCATATAAACAAATTGTGTTTTAAGGATTCTGTGGAATTAAAGAGACTCTGGTTTCTTGAAGCCATTAATAGGGGCTTTTGTGACTTGTCTGGACTATGTATGGGTCCATATTATGAAATTGCCAAGTCAGGGTTACATATCATAGTCTGTATGTCTTGTATTTGTTATGGTGTCAGTGGCATTAGAAAATGTCATCAGTAAATCCTCCATAAGACAGTACAGTTCCCATGAATATTAGGTGCTGGTAATATTCATCTTTAAAGTACAATTATTGAAATAAAATTACTAATGAGCCTGATAGTAAATAAATTCAGACAAGAGCTGAATACCAGAGTCCAACACCAATGAAACATGTGTGTTTAAGGATAGAATGTGCCAATGTCTGAAGGGAAGGTTACAATAGGGTTTGTACCTCTATCCTGAAAGAAAACATTTAGTGTTTATTATGGAAAAAAACAAATTTTGTCTGCTATTATTATTTAAATGTTCATGCAGTGTGAGTATGAGTTTAGGCAGCTCTGAACTGGATATAAGTTTAGTCTGTGTCAAAGTCACAAACTGCTTCTCTCTCTCTTTTTTCCCCTATGAGCAGGGACAGCTGGTGTCGTTGTAGAGTAACTTGACCTGCCACAATAATAACATGCTCCAGTGGAAGCTGGAGTGCTAAGGTGTTGATCCTCGCCCTTAATTACTTTTTTCTGTCATCTTTTCCCAACAGCCTTTAACAAATCAAACCAACCTGTTGCCAAAGGAGATTATTAACTCCTCGCTCTATAAGGAGCCAGTGGATCCAGCCAACTGGTTTGGCATCAGGAAAGATGCTACTGTATTGGGATACAGCAAGGTACAACCATTTCAGCTGTCTGTGCCAACATTTGGTTTTCAGTTACAGTTACAGTTTTTAGTATCAGTACTCATTCAATATTGAGGTTACATATGCAGCTCTTAAAAGTTTTCTTTTTCTTTGTATGTTGAGTCTGCTGATCCAGTAAAGTGATTTTGCTCTTGAATGTTCTTTGCAGAACCATTTGGTAGTACTGATGTTGCTGGTGTTTGAGGCGACAGTGTACCGTCACCAGGCTCACCACTACCGTCAGCTCCAACGATCTCCCCCCACCATCCCGGCTCTGTTCCCTGCCGCCACCAGGGACACTCTAAACAAGGGCCTTATACCCTGCATCAAATACCTGCTCAACTACACCTTCTACAAGTTTGGATTAGAGGTAGCTTGGAAATCTCACTCCATTGCTGAATCAGGGCTTTTTGGAGCAGGAAATGATAAAAAAAGAAAGTAAATAAGGGAAAAGCATTTAAAAAGAGAACTGTATGGAAAGAGTTTTCCATTGCAACCATTTTTAGATGTCATTCAAGAAATGCTTATGTGAGTTACTCTAGTATACTGTTCCAGAGCATCAATGGTTTGACTACAAAAAAGATAACCGAGTTGTAAAATGATATTTTTTCTACTTGTATTTTATCTTAATCTCCAAATTCTTACCTTCTTTTTGAAAGATTTGTTTTCTGATGACGGTGAATGTTATTGGCCAGCGGATGAACTTCCTGGTGATAATCCATGGCTGCTGGTTGGTAGCCATCTTGGTTAGGCGGCGGCGGGCAGCTATCGTCAAGATCTGGCCCAAATATTGTCTCTTTTTGTCCATCTTCATGATCTACCAGTACCTGCTGTGTGTGGGCATACCACCTGCTCTCTGCATAGGTGAGTTCTGATATCAAGATAAGTGCAAATAGATGACAGTATGATACAACTACAGTAGGTTCTTCTACTTTAGGTGTATGGGTAGAGCACCTGCACTCTCCATAAGTGAATAGCACCAATATTTTTAATGGACATATTGTTGAAATTGTATTGTGATATGCCAAATATGCTGCACACATTGTGTC
This sequence comes from Lates calcarifer, assembly GCF_001640805.2. Taxonomy (NCBI): domain Eukaryota; kingdom Metazoa; phylum Chordata; class Actinopteri; family Centropomidae; genus Lates; species Lates calcarifer. Next base: position 21,257,246 of record NC_066848.1, on the reverse strand, counting down.
CCCAATTTATTTGATATACCAGTATGATGTAATGCCATCTGGTACAGTTGCCCTGCAAGTTTCTGGAGAGCTGAAGTCTTGTCCCATTGTGGGTTGATCTCTGATCCACTAGCTTTTGGTTCTCAGGGTATTTTCTTGTACAAGGTGTATTTCTTCTCTCTTCCTGAAAAGCTGAAACATAATACACAACATCACCCACAACACCCCCATTATAGAAATACTGTTACATAGTATACCTACTTCTACTTACCTACCTGTACCTTTATGTATTTCCTGTGTGTCTGTTGTCCTGCAGACTACCCATGGCGGTGGAACACTCAAGTTCTCATGAACTCAGCTCTCATTAAATGGATCTATCTGCCTGACTTCTACACTGTGCCCAACTCCAAAAACCTCATAGGTCAGTTTGTTTGTGTTTGTGTATGTGTGTGTGTGTGTGTGTGTGTGTGTGTCAGTGTTCATTCATTCATTCATCCGTTCATTAAGGGTCTGACATTGGACACGAGGCGGGGTACACCCTGTATGGATCACAAGTCACTGGGCCAACATATAGAGACAAACCACCATTCACAGCTACGGGCATTTTAGAGTCACCAATTAACTTAATGTGCAGGTCTTTGGATGGTGGGAGGAAGCTGGAGTACCCGGAGAGAACCTCAACCAAAAAAACTCAAAATAGAAGTGATTGAAATTATTCACTGAATGAGAGCAGTATCTGTGTTTGAAAAATACAAAAACAAAGCACATTAAGCTGAATTTAATATGTAAACCCATAGTTTTGTCTCAGTACCAGAATGATGAAGATGATGATGTATTGTGTTGTTGTGTGTGTCCACAGCGGACTTTGTGCTTCTGATGTGTGCATCCCAGCAGTGGAAGGTGTTTGAGTGTGAGCACACAGAGGAATGGATGGTTCTGGCAGGAGAGAACACAGATGACCCTGATCCAATGGAGGGTCGACTGTTTAACCCTGCACCCAACTTCATTAACTGCAGGTAAAAACAGCTTGTGTCTGTCTGTCTCACTGATGTACAGCATGGGAAATATCGAATTAAATATTGAATATATCCAAGTTAGGATTAGGTACCACAGTTTCTTATTTCTTGTCAATAGACATATACACACACATATGTATATATTTAGAATGAGCTCAAATCACATAATATCAACCATGTGGTTTGGACTCTAATGCTTTCACTATCTAGCTGTTGGTTTATCACTATTAAAACAAACTCATAATGAAGAGTAGCTAAATGGCCATTTGAATGTTTAGAAACAAGAAGTTGGACCTGCACTTTAAATCACACTCTCCCTCTCCTGCTCACATCTCCCAGTAAAAGCTTCTTTGTCAATCAAATTTAGAATGTTTGGACATGAAATACTTCTTTCCCTGCCCTCTTCCAGGAGTTACCTGGACATGGCTAAAGTTTTGGTGTTCCGTTACCTCTTCTGGTTTGTGCTGTCAGTGGTCTTTGTCACTGGGGCCACCAGGATCTCTGTGTTTGGACTGGGCTACCTGCTCGCCTGCTTCTTTTTTCTGCTGTTTGGAACCCAGCTATTGGTCAAACCGTCCAGGACTCGCCTTGCTCTGTGGGACTGTCTCATCATCTATAATGTGACAGTCATTGTATCTAAAAATGTGTTATCAGTAAGTATAAAGGTCATGGTGCTTTGGTGTTGGGTTATAGCTTTTAAGGGTATCTGTGTTCCTCTTACTTTTTGTCTTGGTAATCAGTAAATTATTTTACTAAAAGGACTAGCCATTTTAACATATGGTGCCACCTACAGGAAACTACAGCACAAATACAAATAAAATACAACTCCTATTTTAGTCCCAGAAGTCCAGCAACATGCAATAAGTGTTGTTAAGTAAATGATGTTTTAGAATTCAGTCAGTCACTATGTGTACATAAAATCATTTTAAATGAAGTCAAATTAAATTAATTCAGAATTTAATTCTACTTTAAATGTAAATCTATTTATAATTCAAATTAAAGTCCTCTGTAGTGCCTTTACCTACGCTTAGATTTAAGGTCTATTTTTCTGGTTCAGCTATGACCCCAAAGTCCTGTTTTACCATCACTGTATTACCATTACTATAGACATAGGGACACTCTAAGATTATGGAATCGGGTTTGTTATGGAGTTTGAAAAGAAATCTGTAAACTGTAAAAATAGTGACCTGGCCTGGAAACACTGAATCGTGTATTTTTCCCTGTGTGTTTCAGATCCTGGCGTGTGTGTTTGTATTTGAGATGCAGAGGAGCTTCTGTTGGGTGATTCAACTCTTCAGCCTGGTTTGCACAGTCAAAGGATATTATGACCGTAAGTGCTTTAGTAATGATAATGATAACATGATACGACAGCAACCATGTATATATTAAGAATACTATATGTATAATTTAATCAAAAATAATTTATTATCTTTTTTAAGTATTTTATTTGGGCTTTTATGCCTTTATTTAGAGGACAGTGAGAGAGAGACAGGAAACAGGGAGAGAGTGGGGGAATGACATGCAGTAAGGGTCCGGCCAGAGCAGGAGTGGAGCCAGGGTCGCCTGCTCAGGCCACTAAGGCCCACATGGTACACTCACCATTCGGCTATGGGGGTGCCCCCCCATCTCATTTTTATCTTAGTAGGTGTAATTGCATATTTTTATTTCCTGACAGCGAATGAAGTGAGTGACAAGACCTGCAGCCTCCCAGTGGAGGAGGCCGGGATCATCTGGGACAGTATCTGTTTTCTCTGCCTGTTGATGCAGAGGAGAGTTTTCCTCAGTTTCTACTTCCTGCATGTGACAGCAGAGCTGCAGGCTTCTGCCAAGCAGGCATCGAGGTAATATACACTGTGCCAGTGAGGACAAGACTTGGTTTGTAAATTGAACAGCCTACCATGCTGTCGCAACTGCATTGCTCTGTGTATGATGACACAGCCAAAAAAGTGCAGTGATTCAACTGACAAAATACAAGTTGAGTTTTTGGGCACAGCTCTAGACTTACCCCTGTCAGTTTAACAAGATAAGTTGACATTTCTTATACTGTGCTCTCAGTTCTTCACATATATATATGTATATATGTGTATATATATGTGTGTGTATATATATATATACATATAACAGTGATATACAACAGTGATAATTTATTTGGCATACTTAATTTGAACAAAATGAAGCTGCTGGCTCTCCTTTAACCTGCTTATAAATGCAGTGACAACTGTTTCTTCTGTCCAGGGGGTTTGAGCTCTTTAAAGCCAGTATCGTGAAGAACATTAAGTTCCACCAACAAGCTGAGAAGAAGTCTCTGTCACAGCTCAAGAGATCGTAAGTGTTCCCAGTACAGTAAGTGCAGATGATGAAATTTGCTTTTGTGAGTAGCATTATAATGGCCCATCAGAGAACAAGTAAGACAAATTTGTCAGCACATTCCTGGTATGTGTAGTATTAGATGTAGATGTAGTATTAAGATTTGCATTTATTGGAAGGGGCCTGAATCAGGGAAAGTTAATCATCTGTGCTCACGCTAAATACCACTGAATCTAAAAATCCCCACTAAATTGAATTTGTGGACTGCATCTGGCACATAGATGTAACATAGGAGTTACATTAGCTCACAGCAAATATTATGAACTGGTTCCAAAAGAGAGTTAAAGCACCATTCTTCTGTCTCCTCTCCTCTAGGATGCAGAGAATTCGCTCCAAGCAGCAGAAGTGCAGAGATGGACACAAAACAAGTGAAGAATCCAACGCGAGTCAGACCGCTGGTAGGACTCACTGGTTTATGACTGTAAAAGTATCCATCAAACTCTGCCCCTGCTATTCCCCAATGGGCCTGTCAATGACGATGTCAGCCTGTTTTTAGCTGCAGATGCAACACCCCTCAGGGTTTAATTAGTCTAATTTTGAACACTTTGAACCCAACAGTGAAGTGCATTATCACTTTGCAGGGTAATAATATTTTTCCTTTCAGTGTTTTTTCATCTTGTCTGTCCATGCTGTCTGTCTCCTGTCTGTCCTTTATTCATATTTTTCCTTCATTCTTTCTTCAGCTTATCTTAAAATTTGAAAATACCCAAAACTGATACTGCGAATACTTTTTTGCTTTTACTTAAAGCTGCATGAATCAATGTTTGACCAATAGAGGAAAGAAGAAATCTAACCATGACATGCATTTTTAATTTCAGGCAAAAGGTTAGCAAAGCCATCCATCATATTTGTCCTGGCCACCTCTAAATCTTCCTGTGTTTCCTTCCAGAGTCCCAGAAAGACATGAAAAAGTCCAGGAAGAAAAAGTGGCACCGGCCATGGTTAAACCATGCTACAGGTATGACAAACACTGTTTTATCTTGGATTACTGCAAGAACAAGCCACAGACTGGAAGACTGAAATAGTTCTTCTCATGTCATATCATGAGGTACAGAAGGTTGCAATATAATATTTTCTTGCTCATAGTGCTCCACTCCGGAGAGTACTACCTGTTTGAGTCAGACAGTGAGGATGAAGAGGAGCTGCAGTCTGAAGAACAGAGGCCTCAGAAACAGACTGCCTGTCAGGTCAGACATGCACATGTTTCACTAAATAGAATTACTTCTATATAGTCCATACCAGTTTTTTATGACAGTCTTATATTGATTAATTTGTCTTCATGCATTCCAGAGTTTCATCAGCTATATTATAGAGTTTGTGGACAAACGCAGCAGTAGGGCAGCAACATGGCCAAAGACAGTCCAATACCACATTAATGGCTAATTTCATATAATGCATATAGTTGCAGTTCTTATATCAAAATGTTTTGCTGCAGTTAGCATGCAGTGCTGAAACTCTTAAGTTCCATGTGTTTATTGTGTTGCTGATTCTTGTTTTTCTCTCTTAGTTGGCGTACCAAGCATGGGTAACCAGTGTGAAAACAGCTCTTAGAGAACGTCAGAGACGCCAGCGACAGTTGAGGAGGATTGAGAGAAAAGAGAAGGAGAAAGAAGGAAAAGTGGATTCACAACAGGAGGCTTTCTCCGTGATTGGTTAGATTTTTTTTTACATCATTTTTTATTATCAGAACAGATGCTAAGACACAGTGATTGAAGCAAACTGCAGGCGAGAACAATGTAGCAGTTGTTCTGTGTTGTGGTCAAGTAGAGAGAATGTGACCTTCCTTCAATCCACACACACACACACACACACACACACACACATATATATATATATATATAAAAAAAAAAAAAAAAATATATATATATATATGTATATAACTAGTGAGGCAGTGAGTTGTGAAATAATGGAGGGAAGAGTATTGTTCTCAGTTCTCTCAGTTCTGTCACAGGCCATATCATTAATTGATTTCAAACTTATTATACAGTTGAAATTGCAAAATAATGACCAGAGTGAGTGTGAGGGACTCCCAGTAGAGTAAATCGACCCCCTGTTTTGTAATGACTGACAGTGCACAAAATTAGCAAAATTACAAGATGTGACTCTCACTTTATTTCTACTCACATGCATGCTGCATATTTTGGAGGATTATCCTTCATTTTAAATATTGATGTATTTAACAGTCTAACAACTTAGACAAATTTTTTAAAAATCAATTCCTTTATTTATGAAGTGAGACTTTATATTGAAAGACCGACTACAGTTCAAGATTTTGGCACTGGCCATATCCACAGCAACTGTGTAAGTCTAAAGTGCTAAGTCATAGTCCTTGCAGACTTGATGACAGTGAACACATCACAATGGATGTGTATAAGCAAAACCAAGAGGTCCCAGTCTGCACTAGGCTTAAATGCCTTAAATATCTAAACTGATGATTGTATGACATAGGGAGAGGGAAAGTATATAAAGCTCTTTGACATTGTCTGGAGGTGCCCTTTCACATGTACACACCTGCTCTATTCACACATCAACATCACTGTTGTTTTAGGGTCATCTAGACCCATGATGAGTTGTGCATGATAGGGCAGATTACACTCAGATATATATAGGGTTTTTTTCATTTCTGGCTGTGAGGCATTAATACCAATATTAATATTAGGTAATTAATTATTACATAACGTAAAGAGGAGTTAATTAATGCTAAATTCACCTTGGGAGCTCCATCCTAGAAAACAGGAACAGATGATCCATTCATTAAGTCGGTCTCATAAAGTATACTATCAATTTGGAACTACAACTGAAATTACCCTATCAATAGTTAGGGAGAGAGAGGAGAGGGAAAGAAAGAGAGGAGAGAGAGAGCGAGAGAGGGAGAGAGAGAGAGAGAGAGAGAGAGAGTCTTTGGCAAAGGCAAGATGGTTGCATGGCTTAAAACAAAGGAACTATTAACCAAAATGGTAAAATCAAAAGATGGTCTCTAGGGCTGACCACATGGCATGTAGGGGAGGGTATCAAAGGCTTCTTTGCTAAGGCCAAGTCAGAAGGTTCCAGGTTAAATAGGAAAGTTAGCAAGATGCATGCAAAACTGTTAGATGACAGTCAGACAGTCAGAGTATAAGCAGACAAACAACCAAGCCCAGTGAAAGAAAGTGGGGATTTGTTGGGTCCCTCTCTGTAAAAAAGAGAAGAGTATGGTCTAGACCTGTTCTATATGAAAAGTGCCTTGAGATGACTTTTGTTGTGATTCAGTGCTTAAATAAAACTTAATTGAATTGAACTGAATACATTGAATCAAATCAATATGTGGGCAGAAGTTGGAGTCCTGTGCTTAGCTGTGCTGTGGTAGGTAAGGTAATGTAGGATCAGTTACCGTACCAAGTCTACTGGAGGAAAAAAGAATATGCCTTTTTGGTATGCTGCTTTGCAAGGTCCAACGAGTTGAAGTTGTCCTGGCTGTGTGGCTTCAGTGTCATTGAAGAGTTCCGTGGTTATTTCTTTGTTCTCCTTTCAGAGTTAGGGTTAGGGCCATTTGATGCTAAACTCAGCTGGCAGACCTTGGGTTGTCCTTTCTGGTGATACATTTCTTGTTTCCAAATACATGTATGTGTGTGTGTGTGTAGGTTGTAGGGAAAATGAGGTGTTCGAGGACCCTGTCGTTCAGGAGGAAAAGGAAGAGGAGGAACAAGAGTCTGGTAAGTTCACATTGTCTTTTTTTCCTCCACCTTTCATCATGACACTATGCTGCTGTGTTTACTCCATAGAATGTAGTGGACAGTGTGTGTCCAGTCTACAGTGCGTGGTTTTTATTGGCTGCATGTTGTGTTTGTGGTCATTTATTTTGATAATGAGAGGAAGTCATGACAGTATCTAAAAAATACTTACAGTATATTGGTTGTGTGTTCCGACACAACCAACCAAAAGTCAGTGTATCCGCAGTCTTTTCAAAATAGAGGAAATGTATACACTGGAATTTTCTCAGAAAATCTCTAGGTCAGTCACAGTTGGCTTGCTTTACTTTATACCTCTACCCAGGTCATGGTGAGACGGTTCAGAGGATCTTGGATATCTTGCGCTTCTTATGGGCCATAATTTTGGCCATCGTGGATGGACTGACTCAGTGGCTCAACCTGCTGACTAAACAGTACAGAGAGACCTCTACTGTTCTGTGCAATGAGCGCTACTTCATCATACACAAGATACAGCAGGTAAACACAACACAGACATTTTTGTTGAGCAAAAGTGGATCTTTGGAATTAACACTCAGCCCAGACAAACACACACAAACACACAGTTTTGTTTCCATCATTTCAGAGGACATTACATTGACTTTCAACTCCTGGAGACTTACCCTAACCACTATATGAGTAACCCTAACTCTACTCTCATCTTAAACAAGGGTCTTCACTATAAAACGTTCATCATGGAGACATGCTTTTTGTCCCCAAAAGGAGGTCCCCACAGTGTGGTTGTGTAACATATTTATATTTCCACAACATGTATAGTACATGGCCCCACACCCCACACAAACACACACAGTCTAACTTGTGTCTCCCTCTGATTGGCAGCATCATACAACAGCAGACTCCACAGATGACCAGCTATCTCAGGGTAGTGAGAGTCCCACACTGGAGACCTGTTTTGGATGAGACTGATGCAGAAAACTCCACCAGATACAGGTTAGTGTGGAGTGGAGGAGGGTACCTGTCACATATGTCTTTGTGTGTTTACCAACCACAGATGGATGAGAGGCATGGCTTGCAGAACACATCATGTTGTGATGTGGTTTCCATTTCCATTTGGGGTGTCTGGTTAGGTGTTGTAATGAAATTTACTGAACATGTTCATAAAGGATTCATCTGTTTTTGATACATAATGACCTTTTCCTTGAGCAGCACCAGCAAAATTAAAACAAAAATTAACATTTAGTGTCACTATGGGCAAGGCTCTATGAATAGCTAATAGTGTGTTTTTGTTGCCCATCTACTTCACAAGTGAAAGCTAGAGGGGCATTCAGTATAAAGTCTTGCTCTGGATACATTTCAAATGTCAAAAATCCACTTTTCATCCTCAGTTTCTCAGCCTTGATGTATATGTGTTTGAATCACTCTCTCAGCTGCATGGAGGTGGATAGCAGGGGTGTGACAGGCAGGTGTACCCCCAGGCCGAGGCTCAACAGCACAGAGAATTTCTTGAGTCCTGAACCCCCATCCAGCAGCATGGAGGTGGTTCCAGAGCCATCCAAACAACAACACAGACACTCCAGAACAGCCAGTGAGCTGCTGGGAGACAGGTAGATACTGTGAACACTCATGACTGAAGACCAACAATAATCCATAGTTACAGAGGTTACTGGTTTCATTTGATCATCTTGGCTTCTCCGAGTACTTTTGGTTATATCACATGTTTTCAAAGGGAATGTTTGAGTTATGAATGTGTTAAATGAAATCTATCATTTATTACAGCTTGTGTTTTATTTCACAGCTCTGGCTATTGGCTCTATTAGTTATTGAAAGACCAAAGATGATAAATGGTTGTGACTCTCCCTTCTCTCTGTGCAGGCAGTTCTTCATCGAGGAGCTGGAACAGTGCAGAGAGTTCTATAATAACCAGAACCGTCTGCTGAAGCTGCTGTTTGCCATGTACAACCTGCTGGCAGCAAACTCAGAGCTAGTCTGCTATTTCATCATTGTGTTAAACAATGTGGTCAGTGCTTCTGTGATATCACTGGTCCTGCCCATACTGGTGTTTCTATGGGCTATGTTGGCTGTTCCAAGACCAACCAAGAAGTTTTGGATGACTGCTATAGTCTACACAGAGGTATGAATACTGAGATGCATACAGACACACCTTTCAGAAACTAAAGTAATTTCAAAAACTCTGCCATAAACCATCACAGGTAGATAAGGAAAATGATGAACCATTGTTTTCACAGTACAAGTGAAAAAACGTCAAATCTCAGTGGGTATGAGCTGCAAAACAGCACTATTTCAAAAGCAAGATGTATTACACTCACTGACTGTCATTTTGGGTGCTAGCAACGGGAGTCACCAAGGTCGAAGGTCAAGATCACTGTGACCTGTGACTTTCCTGGCCATTATTTCATACCATACTGTGACTGAGACTGTGACTATTTCTGTCACTTTTCATGTCAACAACCAAATGGAATATTACGAATGTCTTCCAATAGATACTTTATGAAAATGTGTGTCATGTACTGTATAGATAAAGATATCATGTCTCCTTCCTGTCTGTGGGCTGGCTTTTCACTTCAACTTTGACTGTGACTGGTCCAAACAACTGTGAACACTGATTTCTTGCATGTTTTGGACATGTCATAAACACTATCTCTGATAGAGTATAGCATGGTCTTTCAATTGCAAATTAAGCTTACAGATCTGTCACTACTGTAATCTAATAACTGAATTACAGGAATAGAATAGAGAATTTCTATATACAGGCCACAGCAAGCTCAGATATATTACTGCCTGACCTAATGGGGACAGCATGTGTACTGTTGCCTTTTCTGCATTTTAACTGGTAGCCTCCTGACAGGATGAACTCTTGTGCCGCTCTGCCTCTTTCCAGGTGATGGTGGTGGTGAAATACCTTTTCCAGTTTGGATTCTTTCCCTGGAACAGCGTTTATGAGATGACACTAAACGAAGACAAGCCTTTCTTCCCACCTCGGATCCTGGGCCTGGAGAAGACTGACAACTACATCAAATATGACCTTCTCCAGCTGCTGGCCTTGTTCTTCCACAGATCCCTGCTCATGGTCAGTCACTATTTACCATGTTTACAGTGATGGTTACACTCAACAGCTCAAACTATACCCTTTTGTACTAAATTTAGACACAGCCAGTAGCCATTGGACATTTCATTAGGCCCTTATCTAAGCCTCACCAAGTTTCACCTGTACCTTGAGTTTCCGATGATAATTGTTTTATGATTGATATTCTGTTCCTTCTCCCTTCAAAAAGAATTAAGAATTTTTATTTTTTGTATTTATCACCTGTAGCTGATTAATGTTCTCTCTATATGACTTTTTCATTTTCATTTTTCATTTCACTTCTTTTAGAATTGGAACACTGTAAAAGTATAGGAGTATACATTTGATGACTACATACACGATATCATGCAAACCCAGCACTGTGCTGGTGACTGAGGCCTTTAGTTTGATAGCAGTAAACTAGCAGTATTCTCCACCAGCACTGTGGGGGATGAATGATGGGATGAATGTTCCACTCACTACTTTCAGCTCTGACCAGTGGGGTAGCACCTATGACAGACAAATCTCTCCTCTGTTATCCTGTCTTTGTAATATTATAGTGATATCATATGAGAAAAGCTCACTATTGAGTAGTTACAACTACTACAACAGATATCATTATATGATAAATTAAAACTTATGTAAAGATGATAAAATTACAAAATACAACAAAAAAATATCACAGTGCTTTATAGAAAATATAGAAAAAATATTGATATAACATAACAGACTAAGTATATTTTAAGTTCCTGTGGGATAATATAGTAATGTTATAGAAGGCTTAAAATAATAAACTAAATGACATCATATCATATCATAATATCAGTAGTGGCAATGGCTGGTAAAGGGACACCCCCTGCAGAGTATTTTAATAAGCATCTCATCTGCTGCTGTTCTTTCGGCCAGCACATACTGCTGTACCACACCACTGTCAAATGAGGCCTCATGAGGCTAAAGCATGCTGTCCATGGAAAAAACATCTGCATGATTTCTATTGTGTATTCTATTGGCCTATAGTATGTTCTTATAGTTGTAAACAATATATTTCACCTTTACTTAATCTCCAGTAAATGTCCCCAAATCCACTAAAGAGCAGAGCAGAGCAGCTACCCCTCCCCATGCTGTAGGAGCACAGGAATGCTTAAAGAAGTGATGCTCCAGGACAGTTCCATGTAAGCATTCCTTTAGCTAGCATATCTTCAGCTTTGCACATAAATATTTGTGTGTGTGTGTGTGTGTGTGTGTGTGTGTGTGTGTGTGTGTGTGTGTGTGTGTGCGCGTGTAGCGTTATGGTCTGTGGGATCACGAGGGCCCCTTGGAGGAGCAGAGCCCCTCACCAGAAAGTTGTGAGGATAAAGGAAAAACTAGAGAAGGAGGTGAAGATGGAAGGAGGCAGGAGGCAGGAGGAGAAGAGGAAAAGGAGGGCAGAGTCTGTTCAACATCCACCCTGGACAACCTGGATATGACTGAGCTGGACCAACTTCAACTTGAAAAGGTTGGTGCAAGTACTTGATATTTGTTGCTAGAGGTTACTGCTCTACCAATAGCAGCAGCCGACCAAAGCAGTGACATCATGGAACAGTGTCAGCAGATTTTTTATAGAACTTTACTTTTTTTTAAGATATCAGACTTCTGTTGTTTTTAAAGTCCACTGTTTACCAATATAGGATGATGTGGACTATGTTGAACGGAGTGCCAGCTCTGCTGCAGCTGTCCCACAACCCACTGCAGCTGAACCAGAACGCCCTGAGCCATTAGATGGACAGGACACACTGAATCCTCCCAGCTGGCCGAGGGAAGATAAGATGGATGGAGACAATGATGATGTCCCAAAGAAAAGCAGCAGTATCCGCTTCCGCAAGAAACCTAAACAACCCAAACAACAGCACAGCAAAGGTATGTGGCTTCTTCATGTGTAGACTGTGATGGTAAAATTGTGACTTGTAACATTAACACTGTGTTCCATGAAGGTGTACCACATCCATGGCCCTGGCATCATACATATGTCTTTACTGGTCCACCAAAATAAAGTGATGCCACCACCTCTGTTGGTTATTTTATCTACTATTCCAAGTCAAAATATCTGCAGTAATGTAGATCTGTTCACAGTCAAGTCATTTTTATTATATATATTACATATACGTAGCTCCAAATCACCACAGGGCTTTTTATATGGAGCAGGTCTAGACTGTTCTCTTTATGACATTTACAGAGAGAGACCCAGCAGTTCCCATCATTAGCAGCATTAGGCGACAGTGCTTTTAAGAGGCAGAAACCTGGAGCAGAACTAGACACAGGGTGGGTGGCCATCTGCCATAATAATAGTGGGCAGCATGGTGGTGCTGTGGTTAGCAGTGTCTCCTCACAGCACATTGGTGACTCTAAGTTGCCCATAGGTATGAATGGTTGTTTGTCTCTATATGTCAGCCCTGTGATAGACTGGTGATCTGTGTCCAAGGTGTACTCCACCTCTCCCCCAGTGTCAACTGGGACTGGCTCCAGCCCCCTGCAGCCCTTAAAGGATGGGTGGTATAGATACTGGATGGATAGATGGATAATAATAGTAACAGTGTGTGTTGAGCAGGGTCTTGGGGGCAGTAGGTCGCATGTAATCAGATCCACAGATCCAGACTCTACAGACAGAAATACCAGTGAAAAGCCATTTTGGTCTCATAGAAACATTTAGCCTTTTAAATGTGTTCAGATGAAAAGTAAGAGCAATGAAAGAGAAATGAGGGAGCTGCCTGAAGTATTTGCTGTTGTTCACACACAGGCAGGATTCCTGGAGCTAATCATCACAAAATACATGCTGCCATTATGTATGTACTGAATGAACTGAATGTATCTTTTGTTCCAAATACCAATGTGGCAGAAAATTCTGCTGTTATTAATTGAAATCCATTTCTGCACTCCAGTCTGATATTTTCTCTTTATCCTGGTCATGTCTGTGCTGATATAGAATGTGTGACAAAGAGAAAATATGTTTCAGGAAAGATTTGAAACCACCTTCTCTTCTTATTCCTCTGTTGTGCTAATTCTTTTTGAATTCCTCCATGGTTCTAGCTCTATCTGCTCCAGCGGAGCCCACAGCTGAGACTACAGATCCCAGTAAAGAACCTGTAAAGAAGAAGCAGAGAGGCAGGAAGAGAGAGGCAGCCAGTAAGAGACTGCTGGCTGTGGGACACAAGATAAAACATATTTTCATCTCTGTGTGAGTATAGATGCTGTGATGTCACCCTCAAAGAACATTTATCCCCATATTTCATGTTACTGACTACAAAACAGTCACTTATTCAAAAAATAGTTTCAGATGAATACAGATGATTTAGCTGCAATGATTGTGTTCGCTGCAACTCATCACTGAAATGTCCACTAACAGTTGTTTAATGCATGTTCTTTTCCTCTGCAGTATTCAGAGTGTTTACAGGCCAGCTCAGGGTTTCTTCAGTGATATTCTCCACGCTGAGTATCGAGCTGCCACTGATGTCTATGCACTCATGTTCCTGACTGATGTCATCGACTTCATCATCGTTGTCTTTGGCTTTTGGGCTTTTGGGGTGAGAGACAGATGGAAGTCTGTGTGTGATTCTGTGATTATTTATCAGTTAATATGAAAACATAAACTACAATGAGAAAACATCAAAATTTCTAATTAAAATAAAGAGGAAATTGAAATGTGCTTTTAGAATTAAAACTACTTTCAGTCTATCCTGGCACATACAAATAACTTTTAGAGGCACGTTGTCTGGCTGCCTCATCATCTGCTACTCTTATTTACCTTCTTGTTGAAGCCGTCTCTCATCAGGCCATTTTCATTATGCGTCAGCTGTTTCAGAGGTATTAAATGAGTGAAGTGACTTAATGAGGGGGTATCAATTAATCTTGATGTCCCACTCTTCTGCACAAAATACAGCTGCACCTTCAGTAACAAATGCCCTAAATTTTTTACTGTCATTGCATGTGCAGTCCCTTTAATTGCACAACGAAACAGTTATTTTCTTTATCAAAGGTCATGGCCACATCACCTTTGATCATAAAGTTTTCATATTGAAAACAGAATATTTTAATAGAGAGAATCTCTCATGACTTGCATCTCTCTCCTTCAGAAACACAGTGCAGCAGCTGATATAGCCTCCAGCCTGTCAGAGGACCAGGTTCCTGAGGCCTTCCTGGTGATGCTGCTCATCCAGTTCAGCACCATGATCATTGACAGAGCCTTGTACCTGCGCAAGGCTGTCTTGGGAAAACTCATTTTCCAGGTTCACTCCACTTATTCAGATTATTAGTGTTCATGTATTGATCTGTGTGGTTGCATGTTTTTCGAACACTGAATAGGTCCAGAAGTGGAGGGCTGTGGCTCTCTGTCAGTGATTTTGTTTGTTCCCTTATTTGCCATCACAAATTCTATCACACACCAGTGAGTGGATTTACACATCTGTGTTTCAGCATTCCTTAAAATTTCATGTCCTGACAAAAATCATCTGTAAGATCATTTAACTTTCTTAGCACCCAAATGGAGAACTAATAATGCAGAAGGAAGCTAAGAGACTTTTTGAGCAGTATTTGTTAGGATGACATGTTTCTAGTTGCCTTGCTCTTCATTTTTTGACGCTCTCTATTAATGTGCTTTTCATAATTCAAAGTATTTTTATTTTTTCTATCCATACACACTGCACATCCTCCTTCCTTTTCTTGCCTCCAGGTGATCCTTGTGTTTGGGATCCACCTGTGGATGTTCTTCATCCTGCCTGCTGTCACTGAAAGGTGAAGTTAAATCAAATCACACATTCAGTATCCATTTTAAATGATTAATTCACCTATGAGAAAATCTCATCCAGAGACTTTGCAATTTAGGTGTCTTAGGAGTCTTCAGAACACTGCTACAAATTTGATTTAATAAGCTTTCATTTTCCTCATCTCTCCTTCTGTCTGTTTAGGAAGTTCAATCAGAACTTTGTGGCCCAGCTCTGGTACTTTGTCAAGTGTATTTACTTCGGTCTGTCAGCCTATCAGATCCGCTGTGGTTATCCCACTCGTATCCTCGGCAACTTCCTCACCAAGAAATACAACCACCTCAACCTGTTTCTCTTCCAAGGGTACGAACACAAGTCTGCAGCTTGTTGTGCTATTAAGTGGAATGAACACACGCACACACACACACACACACACACACACACACACACACACACACACACTCACACACACACACTGTATATGTTTATATTGGGTATAGATGTTGTGCGTTTGTGTGTGTAGGTTTCGTCTGGTGCCGTTCCTGGTGGAGCTGCGAGCAGTGATGGACTGGGTCTGGACTGACACCACTCTGTCTCTGTCGAACTGGATGTGTGTGGAGGACATTTATGCCAACATCTTCATCATTAAATGCAGCCGTGAGACAGAGAAGGTATGATGTTTATGAGTGCAGTGATGTGACAGCAGAGTAAATGTCTGATAGGGATACTTGGGGGTAAAGCAGATTTTTGGAGGAAGGTGCTCTGCTTCCTCCAGACAGGAAATCTGCCTACTTCATGCAGTTTTTTCAGGCTGTGTCTGTGGTCGCTCACCCTCCCAGGTCTGTCTCACTAGAGAGAGTCACTAGATCACCTGCTCCAGGCTAGGTGCTGCAGTTCTGGAACTTGCGATTTATCCAGGGGTCGGTGTGAACCCTCACCTGGGACCAATTTGCTTTGGTAGTCAGTATCAGGGGATATTGACCCCAACAACACATCTCCAAGGATCACCACTTATTGTGGTGGAGGTGTTTGCACTAGTTTCCTCTGAATTATGGTTATCATTACATGTAAAGAAAGTACTGAACATTATATTTTTGGTTTAAAAAAATAATATTTCCTCCTTCAGAAATACCCACAGCCTAAGGGGCAGAAGAAGAAAAAGATAGTGAAATATGGCATGGGTGGACTCATCATCTTCTTCTTGATCTGCATCATCTGGTTTCCACTGCTCTTCATTTCACTGGTCAGATCAGTAGTGGGTGTGGTCAACCACCCTATTGATGTCACAGTGACTGTCAAGCTGGGAGGATATGAGGTAATCAGCATTTTATACAGCAGTGTTTTCTAATGCTCTGCTCTCTCTCTCTTAGAATAGAAAAATACAGTGTGTAAAAGCTATGATTACTCTACAGGTATGGTACAATAACTGCATTTAATATAATTTTACTTCAAATTTCCAAAACTGCTTGATATTGATAGAGCTGCTTAGATACATGGAGTAAACACTAATAAGTCATTTTAATCATTATATAGTGCCTGTTGTGTTTTAAGTAAATAGACATACTGTCAGTATACAGGAATTATTTTAGATATGGTTTCTAAATACATTTTTAAATTTGCTTGGTCTTGTTGAGCATGCCAGAGAAAATCATGCCACTGCCACTAAGATATTTAAACTGGTAACTGGTTACTGGTCATAGAGGTAGGGCCACACAGAAATAAATTCAGCAACACTGTATTTACACAGTCTGCAAAGAGTATTTTAATGTCAAATGGAATATGGATGTAAATATAAAACACAAATGACACAGAAAGACACAGTCTGTAA
The DNA here is from genome assembly GCF_001640805.2 of Lates calcarifer. Taxonomy (NCBI): domain Eukaryota; kingdom Metazoa; phylum Chordata; class Actinopteri; family Centropomidae; genus Lates; species Lates calcarifer. The sequence goes on along the minus strand of NC_066848.1, from coordinate 21,240,555 downwards.
AAAGTACATGATCTTCTTTCAGCCCTTGTTCACCATGAGTGTGCAGCAGCAGTCCATCCAGCCCTTCACAGAGGATGAATATGAACAACTCACCAAAAAGTTTGGAGACAAACCAGTAAGTTCTGATTTCAGTTTGATTAATGTGTCTGTCTGAATGTACTGTTATTATCTGTCTTTCCTGCTGTTTCCTCTCTCTCTTTCTCTCTCTGTGTGTGTATCTTTCTCTTTGTCCTTCTCCATTCTTATCAGTCAATAAAAAATGCCATTTGCTATGCACTTGTGCCTTACTTCATGTTTCATGCACCGTGCGACTGGCCTCTCTGTGAACTGCTGAGGCTTAGATTGGACCTCATTTTGGACAAAAATTATCCTTTGAACTTAACAAAAAACAATTTTCCTTGTCTTTAGTCAGACCAGACACTCTGTTTCTGTTGTGTCTTTCCAGATTCTGCATTTTTCAGTTCTTCGTTCTCTTTGTGGCGGTAACTTATTTGCTGCCTCTAGTCAATCATCACATTTTTTCTAATAACTGACCAATAATTATGAAGTGAATTATTTACGTCACTGTTGTCACCTGTTCAAAAAAACAGACACTTCTTTAAACATATTTCCAACTTCTCTGGCAGGAATGATCAGCTTGCAAGCTCAGCTCATGCATACTCAGAGAGCTAGTGTGTGTATGTGTGTGTATCTGTGTGCTGTCGAGTCAGGTTCTGTATACCTGTTTTGTCATGCATAATTTTGTGTGTTTGTGCATCTAGGTAGCCATGCAGTTCATCACTCTCTACAGTTATGAGGACATTGTGACGGCCATGATTGAAGGTAGTTCAGGATCAGTATGGAGGATCAGCCCCCCCAGCAGACAGGAGGTCATTAAAGAGCTACTTGGAAGTCCTGTTGACCTAACACTACGCCTGGCCTGGACTTTCCAGAGGTAAAGTCTTTCCTCTCTTTACTACAAATTAACATTCTACTATTATGTATCACACATAATTATCACCTAACTATCAACTATCACTAACTGGATAGTTATCCACTAACATTGCCTGCTCAAGCTGACAAAGAACAGCAGACTGTGACAAATGACAATTGAAGCTGTAAAGCAAAAGACCAAAGAACCCCTTCACAGGGTGCTTGTTTGTTTGTTTGTTTGTTTGATGCAGGGGGAGGGAGTACAACCCAAAGCTCTAGATCAATGATGGGCAAAACCAGCAAGTCAGTTGCCATGTTATTAGCTGGGGCATAACTAAATATAAATCAGGTTTCTAATGTGGTGATGTTGATATGTAGCTTATTGTTCGTGTTTGCCATGTTAATGTGTTATGATCTGTGGCATAATAATATAATAATATTTCCCTAACACAGTGTAACATGAGAATTGAAAAATAAATGAACACTGAATTAACTTTAGTAAACAGTACAGTATATCAATATAATGATAATGATAACAAATTACAGCTGAGGCTGACAAACTACTGCAGGTCAAGAGTCTGAGATGCTCTAAAAGGGCCACTGTGTAAAAGATATGCCTTTTTAAATTAGGTTATGCCAAAGCCAAACGTTTTTTGTCCATTAATCTATAGAACCTTAAAACAGGCTGTAGCTCATACACAATTGTGTGCATATTAACTGCAAATTGCACTTTTGTCATCATATTGACCACTCAAAGCACTTTACACTACAGGTCACATTCACCCATTCACACACCCATTCATACTGCACTTGTTCTATACATAAGTGCTCTAACACATGGATAGTACACCATCTGGGATTTTTGGGCTCAATATCAATATCTTGCCCAAGGATACTTCAGCATTAGGACTGGAGGAGCCATGGATCAAACCACTGGGCTTCCAATTAAGTGGCCGACCTGCTCTACCTCCTGACCCACAGCTGTCCCACATATAATAAACAATGACTGTAGTGCCAAATTAGTAACAACACTCCAAAGGTTTAGCAGTTAAGCTAGTAATTAGCATGGTGGTAAATGAATGGCTTCCAGAAAAACTAAACTGAAGCACGTGGTGGTAGGTTGCATTTGGCTTGAAGCAATGAAGTTGACACCATGCTGGCTTTCTTGTGTTTTATCTTGTTATCATGTTTGCTGTAATAAGAACTGTTGTGCCTCCTGCTAGTGCAGGACAAAAACATCTGGTGAGGCAGCTTTTAGTTTTCATGTTCTGAGCCATTGGAGTAGTCTGTCTGAGGATCTGAAAGCAGCTGAAAGTGTTGATCTCTTTAAACAGCCTGGCTTTTGGTTAGAATATTTTATTGCCAGTTTTTATTCTGTTTATTAACTCATTGAATTGTTTTGATGTTTTATATTATATTTATTTTTTCATTGTCTTTTACCTGTTTAATCTAGTTTCTATTTTATTTTAATAAGATTTTATTCTTATTGTTCATCTTTCATTTGAACAATATTAATTATTAATTTCTTTTCAATTGTATCTGACTCTCTTTTTCTCTGAATGTTTCTGTCTGACAGGGACCTGGGTAAAGGAGGGACAGTAGAACACACCTTTGACAAACACTCTATAGACCTGGAGCCTGGGAACCCAGTCAGAGCAGATCTGGCCTCACTACTGGTTGGCAATCGCACTGAACCTGTGTAGGTTTAGTCTCTGGAAGGATGTTTATGTGAAGTGTATTGTGTTTTATTTAATACATATAGTTGTATCTGAAAGATGGCATCTTGTCTCTTTCCCAGGCATGTTCCTAATATGTTCCCTAACTACATCCGTGCCCCCAATGGAGCTGAGGCCAAACCAGTCAATCAACTATATGAAGGTTAGAATTTACTGATTTACTTTACAAATGTACAAATGTTTTCTAGCAACAGGCAGAATCATTTCCAGCATCAGACCAGATAGTCATGGAAGGAGCAACCAAAACACCTGAATGAGTTAATGACTGCTTTCTATTATAAGTACAGTACAGAGTAACCGTTCTACCTGGATCACATCAGAAGTGTCCATATAGACACATAAGGTCAGTGGCTAACATTAAATGTGTTCACTAAGAAAAGTTGTCCAGTCCTTGAGGTTTCTTCTTAACATTTGAGTCTCTCCTCTTACTGGATTAATTTTAACAACCAGATTTGTGTCTCACAGCACTAACACCACTGTGTTGGCAAAGTGACTATTTGTGGAACACAGTGGATTTTCCTGGGATCACTGAGTTATTTCTCTGACTACATTTCTCCATGTTACACAGATCAGCCACAACATTAAAACTAATTTGCGTAGGCCCCCCTTGTGTCGCTAAAACAGCTCTGACCCATCAGGGCATGGGAACAGGACCTCTGAGGGTGTCCTGGCATTGGGATATTGGAGTGCATTGCAGTGGATACTTTTGGTCCTGTGGGTTGCAGGGTGGGGTCTCCAACATCGGTGTATATCTTGCATCCTGTGGGAGGAGAGGTGCAGTAGAAGGTGTGGTGATGCAATCACACAGAAATAAATTGTTTTATTCTGATTATAGCATTAAAACTATCCAGACAGAGTTAAAATAAATGAGTGATTCTTACCAGCCAGTAGCCTACACTGAAGGCCTATCTTTTACTCTCTGCAAAAGTCTCAAGGCAGCAAGTTTCTGTTCCATCTGGAACCACTGGTTAGAATGATGATGTCACAGGTACACATGGCAGATCTGCTGGACACATTATTTTGTGCGACAAGCACCAGATTGTTGCAGAATAACCACAGAAACCTTTTTGCACATGAGCACATCAAATTAAACTTTGTTTAATGTTATTACAGCTGCTACTTCAAATCAACAGGACTGTTGGAGTCTGACAATTGGTAAATCAATTACAACTTCTCTCTCTGCTAACTTTCTCAGGACGGCCCGCTCCTGTCACATCCCTCCCAGTTTCTCCATTCAAAACACTGTGTAACAACAACTGCTCATGTCTCTGTCTTTTTAACTAAGCCAAAGTACCAGCTGAGCCTCTATTTATTTTCAATACATGTGATGTTCAAGTTCAGTTTACAGTGGTGTTTTACAACATGAAAAAACTAGATAACATTTTTAATTCTACTGCCATCTATATATGACACTGTGATGGTATTTAACTGCAGATGATTATTGTATTGATCATTATGATGACAAATGGTGGACAGGCCTGTAGCCATGGGGTCTGGTCGGCCTCAACCTGAAGTAATTACAGGGAGCATCAGTGCCTGTCGAGGCGGCAACCTGAGAACCTGTTGATGGTGAAGGAAGCTGTCAGGCAGCAGAAGAAGGGCTTTCAGCTTCTGCAGCTTCTGCAATCACAGAAGCAAAAACCTGGGTGTGGAAGGAGTTAGGGGAGGCTACGGAGGAAGACTTTCAGTCTGCTTCAAAGACGTTCTGGCAACTCAAGAAGGAAGTGCAGGGTTTGACTCTATGTTCAGCCAGGGGGGAGAACTGCTGCTGCTGAATGAACTATGGATAATGTTGAACAGTGGAAAGAGCACTTTGAGGAGCTGTGAGGAGGAAACATTAGTAGGTTTCCTTTGAGGAAAATTATTAACAGGATTCCCAGACTTTCAGTGTGTCATGTCATTGTCACAGCCTCTAATTTATGATAATGTTTTCTTTCTGATCTCGCCCCATATCCATGTGTGTCAGAGCTGCACCGTGAGCCTGGCCACAAAACTACCAGAAGTGTATATTTGTTATATATTTGTTCCATATTTGTTGTCCAAGTGTCTGTTTTAACTTGTCTGACTGGTTGTCTTGTAGGTAATGAAAATGGTTACCTGAACATAACCCTGTCCCTGATGAGTGACCGGTCACTGAATGACAGTAGAAACCAGGAGTGGTGGGACATTGCTATCGCAGGCTGTAAACCCTCCTCATGTGGCGTTCTACCCATGGTTATATTCAATGACAAAGTCAGTCCACCCAGCCTGGGCTTCCTGGCTGGATATGGGTAAGGGACACACACTCACAGATAACTTGTACGTGAGTTAGACATGAACAATAATTCAAAACAATAAACCATTAATGTTTTAAGGAGCTATTTAAAAGAAGTTAAAACTGTTTCAGAGTCCAGGACCAGGACCAGCCACCCTGTGATACTAGCTCGGATTAAAAAAAAAAAAAAAGCTGAAAAAATATATACAAATATTATATATTAATGTTATTTTCCATTCCCATTACTTTTATCAACATCAACATCAACATCAGTCCTGATCATAACTACCAAATATTCATTCATTTACAGAATATGAAATCCTTCAAATCCCAGTTTGGTTACATGATGATAGTGAATCATTATCCAAATGTTAAATTCTATGGGGATTATTGCCAAAATTATGCCATGAGAAACATTTGTTGTTGGCTCATATGGACATGGAGTCATATACTTATGTTTATAAGTACGCCCTTCAAAGATGCACACACACACACACACACACACACACACACACATGCACACACAACCATAGAGTTCAGAAATGTACTGCACACATACAGTTCCAGGTATAATATTTTCTATTGTGTATATTCTATAATATGTTTTATTTTGTGTTTGCATTGCATTCACACGTGTGCTCAGCTGTACATATCTGTGAGTGAGAGAGTGTGAATGTGTATTTGTGTGTGTGTGTGTGGGGCAGTGGACATACATTTATACCACTGGCCTACAGTGCTCTATAATAAAGCAGGAAGTGAAACCTGAAAAAATATTATGCATTTGTTGTATAGGCAAACATGAAAATGGTGCAATGTGTTGGAAAACAGTAAAAACTACAAGCCAGGACTCCAGAATGAAAGCCTAATAAAGAAGAATGCATGTGTTTATGTTGCATTGGCAATGGGGATTAAAATGTCTGAGGTGGAAAATTAAAAAACAAACAAACAAACAAACAAACAAACAAACAAACAAAAACACACATTTGGAAAAAATGTGTTCTGTATGCATTAGTGATCAAAAAATCTAAATGTCCCTGAGGATGCACAGGATTTAAGGAGATGCACAGGCACATTAGCAGTCAACAAATCAGTGATTCATTTTGACGATTTATCACCTTTAGAGTCAGCAGTAAAAACAGAAAATCCTTTCCTAACCTTAAAGGGAGCCAATATAAACTGGCTAGGATTTGAGTAATATGTTTGTCGCAGGCTGTAATTGAAGCACAAGTTAGAGCCAGTGAAGAGGCTCTAAGTGGTACTGAAGTAAAAATGCCTGTATGTAAATAAACACGTGACTGCTCAGTATTCTTCATTTGGTCCTTGAGACGAAGATCTAAAATAACATCTAGCAGTGTGCTTAGCAGACTAGCTTTCTGTTAAAATAGCTGGTTTAAAATGCATGGTTCAATTACCATGATCATAAATTCATCATCATGAACTTTATTAGGTTGTTTAGAATATCACAGTTTTGATATTTAAAGCAAAGAAACTGTCTGTTCAGTCCATCCATCAGCAGATTACATTTCATGACAGTGCCATTCACTGTTGTTGCTGTTATTTTTCCAATATGCATGGAAACTACAGTATTGTTATGATTGCAGTCAGGGAAGTCACATTTTTGTTTATGGTGAAGGAAATAATTTATGTTAAGATTAGGCTTTTGATATTTTCCAGACTGTTCTATTTACACACATGATGATTGTGGTCTGTGTGTGAGTGTTTTTTCCTCACTGTTCTCGGATGTAAGCATTCTTTTTCTTTTCTAATGTCTCCGTCCAGGATCATGGGTCTGTATGTGTCTGTGGTCTTAGTCATTGGGAAGTTTGTGCGTGGCTTCTTCAGTGAGATCTCCCACTCCATCATGTTTGAGGAGCTGCCCTGTGTGGACCGCATCCTGAAGCTCTGCACAGACATCTTCCTGGTCAGTTTGCAGTGTGCACATATTAACACACACATACTGTACATATGTATTTACTGTACTCAGAGACTCAGTAAAATGAATGTTCTAAATTTGTACAACCTTTCCTTGAACCAAGACATTTGGAATATTACCTCAGTCTAATCATTCACATAGACTTGCTTTGTCTTTTAAATAATACCTCCACAAAAACACTGTTGTCTCCACGCTGTTGGATGTGTCGTGGAGAATCATTTCTTCAAAATCCTCCCCCCTAAATTTAAGTTTCTGTGTGTTTCAGGTGCGTGAGACAGGAGAGCTGGAGCTGGAGGAGGAACTTTACTCCAAACTGATCTTCCTCTATCGATCTCCAGAGACCTATGATCAAATGGACCAGGGACATCCACAGCCGAGACCAAGACAGATACTGACTGACTGACTGACTGACTCATTATGTTTGGCTGTAATAGAATACAGTGATATCTGAAGCACACTGAAAAGCCCTGGGGACAGCACGTGGGAGGCTTCTTGAGAACACTCCTTAGCAGTGGACACTGAATTACAGCCAAGGAGACACATGAAAGGAGATGTACACCAAATACATATACTGGATGAAACAACTCCCATTGCTGGACACCTGTTGCTGTTGCTTCTTCACAACTGCCTGAGCACTTTCATCCCACCGCCTTACACTACAGACTATTGAGAGTGGAACTGCAGTCCCACTCTGGGTGTGGTTGTCAGCAGCTGGATGTCTACAGGATTGAATATAACATCCATAGAAGGCAAAATCAGTGGTCAGACTGAGTTGTGTTTGTTAGTGGTCAGAGGTTAAAGGTCAAATACAAAAGCTATTTAATTCCTGACCTCTGTGCATTTGAGGTACTCAGGTGGAGTGACTATGTGGCTGAAACCTGAAACTATTTGTGGGTTGAACCAGCTGCAGTTACTGCATTAGTATTCTGATTGATTTGAAATCATGCCATGCTGTCAATCAAACTTAGAAATGTTTTTTAAATAATTCTTTCTTGTGAGAGCAGACAAGCAGCAGCCAAAGGGCCATTTTACCAAGTCAGATGTTGCCATGTTTTGAGTTTATTCCAGGCCACAGCATGCCCCAAGTTTTGGGGCAGTAAATTAGACCAGCTGATGAGAGAGCTGTGGATCAGGCCTCTGGAAAACAAGTTTGCTTTTAAACACTTAAAATACCAAAAAAAAAAAAAAAAAAAAAAAAAAAACAGCTAAAACATAAATGTAGAAGTGCACACAGTGCACACACACATGCACAAACACACATACATCTCAGTAAAACAACTGTAAATGCTATGTGCTTGGTACATTGAGTTACTGGTTTCCCTTCTGATTATAGATCATGACACCCTCAGACAAGTGTTTGATTTGAATGTGTCCAGGTAAAAAGTAGTGAAGGAAAATTAGAATGCCATGTTTAACCATAAAACATTTTGGGTTAAATTGCTGCTTCTTTGTTAGTGCAGTGAGTGTGCAACCTTTACCATTAAAACAGTTCCCTACATGGAAAATCCTGGTCATAAACCACTCAACTAATACACTGGTTACAAAGTGAATATTGATTGAATAGTTAAAGAGATGACGGCCCCTGGAATGATGGGCAGGACTCATCACTCTTAACTGATTTTGCTCAGGCTGTCCCATGAGCCCCTGTCCTGACTGAATTATTTTTTTTCTTTCATTTTCCTGATAGATCCCCTTAGTAGGAGTACATTTGAAGAAAATGTCTAATGTTTGACTAACTTATTGGCTGTGATGCTGGTGTAACAAATATTTGTCCATGTTAATGTGTCTCGACATGTTTCGACATGCTGTACATGTAGAATCTGACAAAGAACAACCATGCCTGTGAGGTATGAAGTCGAATCATGTGAAATGAATCTCACTAGGGTTGGCTTAAAGTTTGAAGAACCCTCTGTGCCATTACACACTAGTAATAGAGTTGTTGATACACTATGCAATAGAAATAGTAGTGACAGCAGCTCAGCTGTGACACAGACAGACCAAGATCTTTCCACACCAGCAGTCACTTTACCTGGTTGGTTGTTACCAGACATTCATTTTCTGTCTCTTGGTTTGTGGTCATTTGTGTAACTGCAAATAAGTTTGGGAATATGAACCACTAAGACACAATATTAAATGATCGTGACCTTAAAGCTGGTCCTGTATGATTTACATGTGTCAAAATTTACAAGGTGCATATTCCTAAATAAACAGCATTTTCAGATTACACAATAAACAGGTTTTCAATAGGGGCCCACAGGTCATCTGTGTCCTTGGGCCCCCTACCAGGTTACCAGCCACTGCTCTCAGCAGTATGTTCCTCACTAAACATTACACCAGCACAGTTGATCTCACACTACCACATCACAAACTTTTTATGATTGTTTGTTGCTGCGAAATGGAATAGAAATATACATGGTGTAAACACAAAACTTATAAGTTAAAAAGCATCTGCCACTATTGGTTTCATTTTCTGCCTGAAAGTACAGACACTATTCTTGTTCACCTACACTCCATTCAAAGGAGAGGAGATACAGTTAAACCTACCATGGTGCTGTGTTCATAATTACCTATATATTTAACTAGCTGTTCATCTTTGTCTTCAGTGAGAAGGGGAATGCATGTGAATGTTTCTCATTTTAAAGACATTTCTGTGCATTAATGAGTTTCTGAACACCCAAGTACTTATTGCATTTTTCACTGATTAAGTATTGGCCTCCAAGTGTAAGATAGATTATGCTGGTAGTCTAAACAGAAATATTCAAAAATCCTCTAAACTCTGAGATGTTTGTTGCTGTAGCTTGTCAGAGATAATGCATCAGAAGGGAAAAATCATACTAAGATATCTAAAATATAAGTGGTTGATGACTGTGAAAAGATCCACTGTGACAGTTTTCCCAGGTCACAAAGCTGTTGAGGAACTGGAGCTAATAAAACACATCTGTCTGGTGTAATTGGACTGTTATTTCATCAAAATGTCCACAGGAAAGTGCAGTGATGGAAACTTCTACAAGTTTCTACTGATGATTCAGTAACCAAACTTTGACCTCTGTGTGATTTTCTGAGAAAAGAAAGCTCAACACAAACTTTTCTCCAAACTGGGAATGAATTATACACACACACACACACACACACAAGCAATGATGCCAGTGATCAGAGGTTTGTATCTGCACATGTCTATGCGTTGAGTATCTTTGCAGCACCAAGGTAGAATGTTTTTGGGTGGTTATTTCACAAACTTTATTATATACACCGAAAAAATTCAGACCTGCAGTCACATGTGTACATATATATGAGGGGGTGGCAAGTTAACAAGGGGGATGGCATCTCCCCTCATCCTTAACACCCCCACCCCACCCTCTGTTTAAGGTCTAGTATGTTGTCAGTCCCATAATTATCAGTAAGGATAGACCAAATAACAGTCTGTCCTTCTATCTATATAAGAGTATATCCTTACATCCTCTAAACACTTCTCTGTATAATGCAGTACAGTTCAACACCTCCACCCTCCCCAAAATGGTCACACAGTTCAATCAACACCTCTGGATTAGACTGGCTTAGTTTTAACTCTAGTTCAGCTCTCTTCACACACATCCCTCAGTTTTCACTGACATCTCCTCTCTCTCTGCCAGAGCACTCCACTGCACAAACACCATCTGCCTCTGTATTATGAGGCAGTGATGGGAATGTCCAGACCCTCAGCTGGGATCATTTCTGCTTATTGAGGTTGTTTAACCATTTGGCAAACATCAAACTCTGTGTTTTTACGATCTCATCATTCTGTTAGTAATGATTAGCTGTGTCATGTTTGGACTGATTCTTTGTGAAATGGACCATGCCACACAGGCAGTTCTTTCATAGTGCTGGCATTAAAGTGCTATTTCCTGCATGTAATGACCAGTACCTTTTTAGCTCTAGCTTCCTGTAATATCAAGCTCACAGTTAGAAAGATTCATTAAGAGCAGATTGCATTAAACATAAACATGAGTCCACAGACTGAAAAAGGTCATTAATGTTGTGTGAGAGCTATATTTCTAAATGGTTGCTGCTTTCAGCTTGTGATTATTATGCCATATAATCTGGTATGAGAAGATATTAAAATGAAAATATTATGTGATTAAGCCAAATATGTATGGTTTGTTTGATCCAACTCTTCTATTGTGTCATTTGTGACACCTGTGTGACAAGTTAAAATGTCTGCAGTGAAAAAAGCCTCTGGCTGTGTCCCTTTATTAGAGTAAATTTCAGAGATGTCCATGTGATGCTCCTTTCATAGAAGATGATAAGTAGCATATTTTTCTCAGTGAGGATATTGTATGCGAATGCAAAAAGTTGGTGTAATGTCTTTATGGTTTACATTTTTTATTTTTGATTGTCACATTTTTGGCCAGTTGATAGTAACAGCATACTCTTACTGCCCCCCAAAGGTATCATGTGCAGAAGAATATGAAAAAGTATGTTTGCTGGCACTCAAGTGAGAAACAGTTTTGACAGAGCAGTTACAGAACACCATCTTGTGGACAACAGTTGGATGATTTCATGTCTCAGATTTGATGTCACTTGAGAAGAATAGCAATGGTCTTGATGATAGGTAAACATCACTCTGAAAGAGAGAAGCAGCATTAACTTAACAACTTACCAGTGATCTGGATGCTCAGGATGAAAATAAATCACTTCCCATGCAACACTCCTACCACTACCACTACTGCTGCTGCTGCTGCTATTTATTATTATTATTATTATTATTATTATTATTATTATTATAAGCTATGCCTATCGGTGTATGATCCCACAATGCTCCGCTTCACGAAGCGGGACTTCCGGTTGTGACGTGTCTGCCAGTTGCAGAACCGGATGCAGGTGGCTGTGTGCCGTGGGTGTCAGATGCAGAGTGGACCGCGAAGAGGAGCAAGGTAACCGTGTACATCTTAAGTGAAGACTGGTCGGGTTGAATATGCTGCTGTGGCTGCTTGGAGCTGCGCTCCTGGCCCGAGCGGCCGGCTTCTATCTCCCGGGTCTGGCGCCAGTCAGCTTCTGTGAGCCGGGGAAAGACCAAGTTCCAGATTGTAAGGTAAACATGACATGTCACAGGTCACCTGAACGACCACAAAGTAACTGAAATGACTAATACAGAGTGCACCTGGTATACGAACAGATGGGAACTACTGGAATGCGTTAGGTTAGCTCAGGCTTTATAAACAGCTGTAATGTGAGCCAGCTAACGTTAGCTACAACAAACAGCACGGCTAACGTTCACGAATACTGTGCTAAGCGGAACGCAAGCTAGCTGTGTAAACACCTCGAAGTAACTTCGTTAGTCTGGTTATCAAACTCAGAACAGGTATTGACAGACTCGAGTCTGTTAAGGATTCTCGGCTGTTTGTTTAGTCGTGTCACGAAGCTGGTTATCAGCTGGTTCTGTTCACTCTGAGATTACTGACCCAGCTACTGGATCATGTGACAGAGGAGTTGTTAGTTATAAGTCTCATCTGAATGAAGTGAATGAAGAGATTAATATGATATGAAACAGTGATGGGTGAATTCAGTTACAGCGACAGCAAAAAGTGATATTCAACAATGTCAGATATAAAGAACTAGAACAGAATAAGAAGCTTCAGCTCAACACCAGAAAAAATGTAAGTAAGGCTAAAGCTCTACATAAATGTGGTAATTATTGTATATGTCTTTCATATAGAGTTTGCTTTTTGTGTCTGATGATGGAAAGTCAGCTGCTTCACACACTGGTTTACTCTGTGCACATTTCAGTCTCTTCAGAGTCCTTCTAATCCTTCTAACAGAGGAACTGTGGCATGTTAGCTCCCAGAATAAGAATTTATCTCCTTGGACTTTTTCATGAATCTTTTTAAATATTAAAAAAATATATAAAAAAATTAAAAATATTTAAAGGGGTCAGTTCAACCAAATTACACACACCAGATACCAACCAATCAGTATCTGACAACATGAAAAGTCTGACTATATTTTCCCGTTGTGGGACTAATAAAGGAGTATCTTATCTTCCTGATATGTGTCTGTCTGCTGTGTTTTCTTCTAGTCAACCATTGAGCTGTTTGTAAACAGGCTGGATTCAGTGGAGTCTGTTCTACCATATGAATATACTGCGTAAGTAGCACTGAACGTTTGTCTCATTCCTTCAGGCTGCATAACCTGCCTGGGATCATAATTTCTAATAGGAGATGTAGGGACACGTAAAATATGGGAACATTTTTAGGATACTTGAGTTATAGTCAACATGTCACCTCTGATGCTGATGGCAGCTCAGTGTCCACACTTAAAAGAGTACGGTCTAGACCTGCTCTATATGTACAGTGCCTCGAGATAACTTCCGTTGTGAATTGGCGCTATATAAATAAACTTGACTTGACTTGACTTGATTTTGATCAGTGTGTCTGTATCATCTCTTTTTCCTTTACCCTTTCAGGAGAGAGAGAATGCAAACACAAAAATAAATGCATAGGGAGTAAAGAGTAATTTCCTTATCCTGCGCATTGAACCTCTTGCGATCCCTGTGCCAGTATTGATTGGGTCCAGGTGTAGGGTGGTACTTGTATAGGATAACACTGCGTTAACCAACCTAACATAACTTGCTCCTCACTTCATAGTACAGGCTTTGTAGGTAGATATTCAGTTATTTTATCAGTTAAATTCAAAAACTATATCAGTTTCCTTTTGGTTAAAAGTAGATAATTAGAGAATTCTTTGTTTGTGGAAAGTATTAAATTGAAATGCACCTAAAGGTGTTCAAAATCAAGAATACTCCTTTATTATGGCTTTATTTACATCAAGTTGAATTTAATCAGATATAATAAATTCAGGTTATGAACATCATAATTGTGTGTATAATTGGATGTGAATGAATTCATGGATGAGTCCATGGTCTCATTTTACATAAAATGCTAAAAACAAAACAACACGACCACCACCAGCAACAACAAAACACCACCTTCAAAGAGAAGGTAATTGTTATTTTCCTCAAAAAGGAGTTTTAGATTTATACATGGATCAATTTAGCATCTTGCATTTTAAAATAATTTACATGTTTCCAGTTGCTGGAGTCATCAGAATTTTTTTGAGGTTTATAAATGGAGTCACAGGATGTAAAGAGTAAACTCTAGGCCCAGATACCAAGTAACTGAATACAGTGTGTAATGGAGAATACAGGTATCGCGCAGTTTAATGTACTCTGAACCGTCTCTTCCTTCTTGTGCAGGTTTGACTTCTGTTCAGAAAAAACAATGAAACGTCCATCAGAGAATTTGGGCCAGGTTCTTTTTGGGGAGAGAATTGAACCCTCGCCGTACAAGGTACAAGGGTTGTGGTGGAATGAATGAAGGTATTCTAGTGGTTTACAGACACAAAATAGACACATAGGGTAACCGTTTACAGATACAATCCTATATTTAGGCAGGCACAGAAACGTAGACTTAATAAAGCAGAGTATCTGGACACTGGATCAGGGCCCCAGACCTTTATTAGACTTACCATGCAACACTTCATCAGATCTTCATCAGGCAAATAGATAACATGATAAAGGTAAGACATACTTGGTCACAGATTTGATGTCATGCTGACGTCATGGTCAGTCATGCAGATAAATACATTTACACAACACAATGTTGAAAGACACATTTTGAAGAAAGAAGAAAAAGTTACCACATTAATCACAACAAATTACACATAGAAATATTTGAATACATTTCTAACATTTTTAGAAAGGGTTATCCAGCATGTCATCACTGTAAAAGACTTGTGAGGACTTGAGTTGAAAGGCTACCTGTCAAATTGTAGGGAAAATTCAGTGAGCAGATACTCACTGCTTTGTCTACATGCACATAATGACAATAGAAGCTCCATTACAGAGTATTCACAAATGATAAACCAGCAGAAGAGGCTGAACAAAGCGTCTTCAGATTGAAATGTGCTGTGCAGTTGGACAGCTGTATGTGTGCCACATGCACTGAAAACTATGTATACTGATGGATGAAGATGTTTACAGGGTAAACACCCACTGAATAAATAGATTGAATGGGAGTGTCACCTCAGTGATATTAATAAACAGTATAATGTTGTGACTAGATTGTGAATTGTGACTAGAATATTGATAGGCTAATAGGTGATTGATAGGTTTGACAGAGTCTATTTAATTAAGCACTGTTAATATAGTAATCAAATTGAGTAATAAATGCTAAGCAATCTAATGACTGACTGAATAAGTTTGATAAAGAAAGGTCAGTCAAACATTAAGGGAAATTAGCAGTTACATGAGAATGAATGAATATCAGTTTTGATCTGATCTCTCTGTAAGTGGAAAAATTCCACTTGGATGCTTTATACACTCACTGTACTTGAAGTACAAAGGCCTACAGCTGAGAGAGGTTCACTGCAGGAGCCTCAGCGTCATTACTTAAACATGTAAATATGTGGCAGATTGTGTTTGGACAAAGTCATGTTCTGATTGCAGTAGTGGAAAATATTTTTTCAATTTGATAGAGCTTGGCTGAAAGTTGTCCCTGCTACACTAAGTCTTTGTGCTGAGTTAACAAATCTCAGGTGTATGTCTGAGCTGATGCTGCTGTTATTATTTGACAAACAGGAAGGAATGGTAGGGATATATAAACTTCTGATTTACCCAGATGGAGCTTAAAAGTTGGTCTGTGTTTTACGTTGCGTTTTCATGGGCAAGGGAAGGTTTTTGAATTTGACATGCTGAAGTCTACTTCATTTTCTGTGTCAACTTGTTTTGAAATGTTTTATTGTAAAATTTGTACAGAGACAAAGATGCAAAACAAACAAAAGACAACTATTGCAGTGGCAAAGCACTCATATACTAATGGTGTGTCCTGTGTGTCAGTTTGAGTTTAAGAAACCCGCAGTGTGTCAGAAGGTGTGTACCAGAACCTACGACACCAGCAGCCCATCAGATAAGGCCAAACTGGACTTCCTCAAGAAAGGCATGTTACTCAACTACCAGCATCACTGGTATGTATGATTCACTGATATGCACACATCATAAAGTGAAGGAAAATGTGACTACATGCATACAGGCTTACACATGCAGCAGCTTTTATTTTGGGCCCTTAAAATTCTGCAGCTTTCTATTGAATTCATATAAAAGAGGATTCTAAAAATACCCAACTAGGACTTGTCCAAAAAGGAATTGTTATTTCAATTTATGAGAATTTAATTATTATCACTTGCCCTTGTTCACAAATTGTCACATTTATTCCATTTGGAACAATTAAATGTTGAGTGTCAGTCAGTGTCAGCACTACAGGAGTGGTCACTTGGAAAATGATGCCAACAATGACTTTTTGTTGTAGGATTGTGGATAACATGCCAGTCACGTGGTGCTATGATGTTGAAGATGGACAGAAGTTCTGTAATCCTGGTTTTCCTATTGGCTGTTATGTCACAGAAGGAGGTCGAGCCAAAGATGCCTGCGTGGTCAATGTGAGTAGGTCACACAAATGCATACAAAGCCTTCTTTCACAGAAAATTTGAATTTGCACAAATATTTGTGCTTGAATGTCTCAAACTGTGTGTAATAAGTAACACATAGCTCCAGCTTTCCTTAGACTTATAAGAAGGATTCCATTCAGTCGATCAGTGGATACTCTAAGGTATCCAACTGTTAAACTGAAAAGGACAAAAGTATACTTAAGCCAGATATTGAACATGAACGTGACCATATTCACAAAAGGCCATTAATTCATGTGATTGAGTTCCGTACAGAAAATGTGCAGACAGCGAGTTTACGTTCTCATCAGTGATATGTTGACACTGTGGGCAGCCACTGTAACATCAGGGTTTTCAGCTGCACTGAAGACTTTTATGTGAGTGTAGCATCTTTCAAACAACTGTCATAACATTAGTTTTTTTGTGTTTTAAACAACCAGCTGATCCTGATGGATTTAATCTTAATAAATTCAGTGCGTGTGGGTCAGATTTGCTTGGGAGTAGAAGTAGGGAGAAGCAGGTCAGCAGCATGCATCACTGTCTGCCACAATGTCTCTTTTGTTACTAGTATTGCTCTCAGTCCCCAAAGTCAGAGAGTGTCATATCCTACGCTAAGCTGTAACTATAGTAAGAATGATATTTTATTCTATCTCTGATTTGAACTTTTGTGTCTTGGTTTTGTTTTCCAGTCTAATTTTAAGGAAAAGGATGCTTTTTACATCTTTAACCATGTGGACATTACCATCCACTACCACATTGTTGAGCATGAACAACTCGGAGCGCGATTGGTTGCTGCCAAGATTGAACCCAAAAGGTAATGACTGGCACTTTGGCTGATATGGAGATATCTAGTTAAGATGTAGATTAAATTCGACTCAGTTTTATTTATGCTAGTTTTTTTTTTTTTTTTTTTTTAAACTTAGTTTCTTTTTGGCGGTATTTTCACCTTTGGTCCAACTGTAGAACTTTTTATATGGATGCTAAAAGAGCTGTGATGCCAGTCAACCTGGTGTGAAAACCATCCCCTCCACAGAATAGTGTGTATTACTTGGTGTTGTCATGATATGGGTTCTGCTTGCACTGGGTTCAGATCTCAATATGCAGTTAGATTAATTGTGTCTTACTTTGATATTAAAACGTTTTCCGTTGTCTCTCTCTCTCTTTTTCTCTGTCCAGCTATGAAAACCCTAATGATGACAACCCTGATTGTGCTGGAGGGCCAAAGTTCCTGAAAAACAAATACACAGGAGTGTTTAAGATCCCATACACCTACTCTGTCAACTTTGTGGTTAGTACAATAGTATCTTCTCTGTGTGTTTAATGTGTGTTTATGCATGTGTTTTATTCTGTCTCACTGGCAAACTTTATATAGCTAGTTGAAGAACAGGGAATAAAATTGGAAAGACAAGCAAAATATAAAGAGGTTTGAGTGATAGCAGAGAGGTTTATATGAGTGTGATTTCACCAAATAAAGTCATCAGAAGATTACAGAGCACAGTTACTCAGATGTGTTGAGCAGGCACGCAGCACACCATGTGGGACTGCAGTACGTCGCTGCAATGGTATCACCACACACTCTGCTGCACACTTCTCCCACTGGGGTGCAGTACTATACCAAACCAGCATAGACAAGACAAGGCAACCCCAGTGTAGCCTAGGGAAATACCAGTCACCCACAGCAAAGTAGAGTAATGTCATTAGGCCAGTGGAAGCATAAACAGCTGCATGCAACCCTGAGCCTGTGATGTCACTGCTGATGCTCTGCTGTTAAAACGTCTCTCAACAGATGATTTAATGCATATGATTCTCTGATTGCGTATGTGTGTGTGTGTGTGTGTGTAGGAAGACAAGAGTATTCGATGGGCATCTAGATGGGACTACATCCTGGAGTCAATGCCTCATACCAACATTCAGTGGTTCAGGTAAGATTAAAATGCACACAGACACACTGAGATACTTACATAAGGTCATTAACACCAGAAAGTCATTGACACTTTTTGTGGGGATCAAGTAAGATCGTTCAGCAGATTGTTCAGTGTTAACAGTGACATGATTAGTGATGATAATGACTGCTGTTTTATCTCTTGCCCAAACTATGAACCTACTGTCACTGAAAACTGCCCCTCTAGAGGACAGAACCCCTGTCCTATAGAGGACTGGAGGAGCAGAGATAACACAGCAGTCATCATTATCATGGATTTATGTAAGATCTTCTAAGCTGTATGCATTCAGTTTGAGCACTCTTCATATCTAACATATGCACTTGAAGTCAGGGCGGAGCAAACTCCACTGAATTTGAAACAACATCAGTGTATGAAGTGCAGCTGATTCCTCTTGTCTTCTCTGCACTCCTAATGGAGTGGTTGGATGGTTTTCTTCTGTCTAGCACTGACCATTATAGTGTAACCAGTGGTGTCCTGTGTTGTGTTACATTGAAAAGGCCCACACCATGGATATCTCTGGAGCTGTTCTCTGTAAAGTAAATGACTAAATTCTCTGTCATATATAAGTTTGCCCTTCTTCCATGTAGCACAACAACAAAAGGGCGTAAATTGCAGTACAATACGTTAAAACACCAAAAACATACCTGACAGAATGAAGTAAATGACAAAATTCTCTGGCCAGTCATTATAAAAGCTCACCCCTACACAAATTAAATGACAAAATGATGTTAGCGTATTACACATTAAGTTTTAAACTAGTGAGTAAGCTAACAACCAAACAGGCTAAACAACAGAAATTTCTATGACCGTGTCACTCCCCAAAAGGGGAGAAGTGAAAGCAGGAGACCCCCTTTTATCAGGGGGGGACCCCCAAAAGTGAACATAGGGGTACAGAAAGTTAGCCTCTAATGATGCACACATTGACCATACCTGTCAGGTAATAACTATTCAACAAATTTTGTGTAATTATTACTGTACATTTTACAAATATATTTGGTTCAGTTGCACATGTTTCTAGTGTATAACTGACAGTTACAATAGCACAGTGTAACAGTCCCATCATCCCACAGGAGTTCCCGAGGGGCAGTTTTCAATGACAGCAGGCTCATAGTTTGGGGCAGAGATAAAACAGCAGTCATCATTATCATGGTTAATTATTTCTGTCCCATAGTGTCATAATGATTTAGTCCAAGCACTGCTCGACCCAGGTGTGTCTCAGCTGACCTGATGTTTCCATGCACAGACACAGTCAGCATCAAAATACTCACACAACAGTTAATGTGTAACAATGATCTGTCTGAATGGCTGTCTTCCCCCCAGCATAATGAACTCGTTGGTGATTGTGCTGTTCCTGTCTGGGATGGTAGCAATGATCATGCTGAGGACTCTGCATAAAGACATTGCCAGATACAATCAGATGGACTCTGTGGTGAGTGTCTCTCTGTGTGGCTGGTAGGAACACTTTAGAGTTGAGATGCAGCTGTTGACAGAACATCGTCTATAGCTGTTAGTTCATAGTTACAGCAATTATGAATTAATTTTACCTCAGTTTTCTTCACTATCGCATGAAACATAGTCACACAAGACTGCTGTAGCACTGACACAGCTGCTTCTAGAGGACATAAGGAGCCAAGATGTGTTACCCTCATCATATCTGCTCATCTGTCCTGTTCTCCAGGAGGATGCTCAGGAAGAGTTTGGATGGAAGTTGGTTCATGGAGATGTTTTCCGACCTCCCAGGAAGGGGATGCTGCTGTCAGTTTTTCTCGGCTCTGGAACCCAGATTTTCATTATGACTTTTGTTACCCTTTGTAAGTCTTCACCAACTTAATGATTATTTAAGAGAATTAAAAAACAGTCATAGATGCCAGGCTAGTACACTTTATGTCGCCTGATAGAGTTTTTTGCTTTCATGCAAATTCAATTGCCGAAATGTGGGACTCAGCCTAAGCACTTGACACAATTTATAATGGAGTCCAGCAGGGCAGTAAGGAGGTTATGAACATCCCAAATTAACCATATTATCAAAACCATCTACCTGAAATCTAAACCCTAGAAACTGCATGTAATAAAGTAGACTCCCCCCCTCTCCAGTCTTTGCCTGTCTTGGGTTCCTCTCTCCGGCGAACCGTGGGGCTCTGATGACATGTGCTGTTGTTCTCTGGGTTCTTCTGGGAACTCCGGCTGGATATGTGGCTGCCCGCCTCTACAAATGTAAGTGAGAAAGAAACAGGGAAGTGTTTAATGTTGGAGGAAAAGAAGAAAAAACATTCCAGGTAGGCCCACATCTACAGATTATTTTATAATCCAGTGTTCTGTTGATTATTCTGACAGTTAAATGCTGAAGGAAATAAATTGCTGTTTTCTTTGAACAGACGCAACACATCAAGTCAATTGATATTATTATTTATATTTGTAACAGTATTAAAAGTGATTAATATGCTGAGCACGTTCATGCTCAAAATAAAACTCCTCATAAACGCTGCAGCCTCTACAGGAACTGTAGACTTTTACTTGTGTATAAATGTAAACAGTAAATTCTATCAAATCTTAGAACATGACAGCTTTCAGTTTAAATGGAATTCTTAAAATTCTGTTCCTCTTGTTCTTTGTGTTTGCAAATTACCAGCTTTTGGAGGAGAGAAGTGGAAGACCAATGTTTTGTTGACAGCCTTCCTCTGCCCTGGGTAAGAATGTTAGCGCTCGCTCAAATAATGAACATACTAATGGCCACAATACAGTTTATTGCATGAGAAAGACACAGCCAGTTGATCCTACACACACTCCCTCATCTATCATCGTCTCTGTCTCTACTTAGGGTGGTGTTTGCAGATTTCTTTGTGATGAACTTGATTCTGTGGGGTGAAGGGTCTTCAGCAGCCATGCCCTTTGGGACCCTGGTAGCCATTTTGGCTCTTTGGTTCTGTATCTCAGTCCCACTTACCTTCATAGGAGCATACTTTGGCTTCAAGAAAGCAGTAAGTAAATGCAAACACACATACTTTGCATCCAGTCATGCCCAATACATTCTGTAATTGCTTGTATAGATTTTATGCCAGTGGTAATGGCATCAGGTAAGTACAGTAACTGCTCTAGAAACAAAAGAACCAAATGTGAAAATACAATATTACAGCATACAATAGTCAAATATCTGGCAGATGCTGTAGTTCAGTCAAGCACTGTGTTGTTGTCATGTGCTGTGTAATTCTGGTGATTTCATATTTCCTCCCTCTAAACTAATTCAAGTAACAACAAGAATGTAAAGATGCTATACTATGATTCACATTAACACTCATGTCCAGTGCATTCAGAAAGTATTCAGACTCAGACTTTTTTCATATTTTGTAATGTTGCAACCTTATGCTAAAATAAAAAAAATCAAATTTTTTAGTACCACATAATGACAAAGCCAAACACAAATTTAGATTTTTTTTTTTTTTTTTTTTTTTTTACAAATTTCTTTAAAAGGAAAAACTGAAAAATCATCATTGACATAAGTATTTAGACCCTTTACTGTGATGCTCTGGATCATCTTTGAGATGTTTCTACATCTTGACTGAAGTCTGCAGAGCTCAGAGACAGGATTGTGTCGAGGCACAGATCTGGGGAAGACTACAATACATTTCTGCTGCATTCAAGGTTCCCAAGAGCACAGTGATCTCCATAAA
Source organism: Lates calcarifer (assembly GCF_001640805.2). Classification (NCBI taxonomy): domain Eukaryota; kingdom Metazoa; phylum Chordata; class Actinopteri; family Centropomidae; genus Lates; species Lates calcarifer. The sequence continues at coordinate 21,218,635 of NC_066848.1, read as the reverse complement.
TTGTACATGGAAGAAGCTTAGAACAACCAGGACTCTTCTCAAGCTGGCCTCTAACCAAGAACCTGATGGTCACACTGAGTGAACTCCAGAGATCCTGTGTTGAGATGGGAGAAACTTGCTGTTATGTGGTATAGAGTGTAGATTGATGAGGGAGAAAAAGATTTTTTTAATATTAGCATTGGGCTGCAACTTAACATAATGGGAAAAATGCAGAGGTCTGAGTACTGTACGAATGCACTGTATGTGTAGTATATGTGTAATAGTCTTTTTCAAGTGACCTTTTCAGGCTGTACCTGTCTGCATGTTTGTCTCTCTCTCTCTCTCTCTGCTTTGACTAATTGTTTAAGGGTATTGAGCACCCAGTGCGGACCAATCAGATTCCTCGTCAAATCCCAGAGCAGTCATTCTACACAAAGCCTCTTCCTGGTATTGTAATGGGAGGAATTCTGCCTTTTGGATGTATTTTTATTCAGCTGTTCTTCATACTAAACTCCATCTGGTGAGAATCAAGACAAAGGTTTGGCTTTAATTATTCTCGGAAAGTCAGAATACATCATGCAAGTTCAGTTTCAGTTTTCACTCAACATTCACTCAAAACTGTCGGGAGTATTTAAATGGTGATGTGACTCATGATCAGGTATTAAGACTAACCATTCTAGATAAAAAGGAAGCACAGTTCTGCAATTGCACTGGCTGTTTCTCATTTATTCCAAATTGATTTGAACTGATTTTGATATTTTAGAGTAACTGTGACAGAATAGAAAATAATCAAGGAATCTGTCAAAGTGTAGTATTTTTGTAAAATTGTCAAATTTGAGTCATTCTGTTCTTCTCGAGTGTCCAGCAGAAACATTACACATCGTTCATACTTGGTTTTCAGATGGTCAGTTGGACATACTGCATGTTTCTTTGTCTATAACTGTTTTGCCACTTAGAGTTTATGCAGGCTGAGTAAGAGGAGTGGCTATTCTTATCAACTGTATCTTCTGTTAGTGAAAGGTTACATGTTTACAGAAATTGCTTGGCTTTTCATTCAACCTTGATGAAAACCCCAAATAAATAATCTAATTTGGCATAACTAGATATAACAACACGCCAAGTCTTTAAATTCTTTCAACATCTTCTCTGTCTCATCCTGTTTGTATTATATTTGCTAAATATGGTGGCAGACTGACCATAGCATGCACTCCATCCATCAACATATTTTAGTTTTCCATTGTGTTTAGTCTAATGCACTGAGGGACTCAGCCATGTGCCTTCCTGTCCTCCAGGTCCCATCAGATGTACTACATGTTTGGCTTCCTTTTCCTGGTCTTCATTATCCTGGTTATCACCTGCTCTGAGGCCACCATTCTGCTCTGCTACTTCCACTTATGTGCTGAGGTAAACAGCATGATCGATGCAACCTTTAACATTATCTTTAACATCTATCAGACATGACATTGACGCTGACATTTGTTTTATCAAGGCTGTTAATAACTGCTATTTTACTATTATACACAGTATCCACAGGGCAATGGAGGATAATACTGAAATAATAAACAGAACTAATCTGGATGTTATTCCATTTACTTGACATGACGTCTAAAGATGCATATTGCAGTACGTCTTTAGTCGTAGCCTCATTACATTACAATATCCAGGCACTGGGATCTAAAAGACATCTCTCTGTGAAAAGCTGACAGCTGAAGACTTGCAGACACGTCCTGACATTTCTGTATTTGTTTGTTCAGTATATTTATCTTAATTCATTCTTATTCTATTCTATGTATATTTTGTGTGGTTTGCAGCTGTCCTGTGTGCTGTGTCTGTCTCTATAAGCTGCTGGAAACTTAATTTCCCTGAGGGAGTCATCCCAAAGGGATCAGTAAAGTCTGTCTAAGTCTAAGTCTTAGATATAATTTGACTTTGATCTGATTTGTGTTTCTGTGATTGATTTAACACTCAGCAGCATCTGCTGGCAGTTCATGGCTCTCACTCAGGTCACTTGATCCTTCACCCTTTCAGTCAGGGCCTACATTTACACATCTGTGTTTCTTCCTGTACATGTAACTTTGGCTGTGTCTCTCCTCTTCACAGGACTACCACTGGCAGTGGCGTTCCTTCCTGACCAGCGGCTTCACCGCTGTCTATTTCCTGGTCTATGCCATCCATTACTTCTTCTCTAAGCTGCAAATCACTGGGCTAGCCAGCACCATCCTGTACTTTGGATACACCATGATCATGGCTCTCATCTTTTTCTTATTCACTGGTAGGTATTGTATATAAGAAGGAAGTGAGCGATTAGAGTTGATGTATTTTTCCGTTCAGGATCATCACAGGTGCATCTCTCTCAGGAACACAGCTACAAAATGGATTATTTCTGCATGTTAGAAGGAAAGATTTCAGTGTAGAGGGTGGAATCTTGCTCTCATGATTGAGGTATTTTTGAATTGGACTATTATTGATTATTGATGGCATTTTACATAAGTCAGTAAATGGACTTGGACTTGTACTTACATAGCGCTTTTCTAGTCGTGTCGACCACTTAAAGCGCTTTTACACTATGCGTCACATTCACACACACATTCATACAGCGTTTTCTCTGCACACGAAGCGCTCTAACACATTCACACCCATTCACACACCAATGATACACACATCAGGGGCAACATGGGGTTCAGTATCTTGCCCAAATATACTTTGGTACGGACTGGAGAAGCCGGGAATCAAACCGCTGACCTTCCGATTAGGGTGCATCAGATCATTATAAAACGATAATTGGCTGAATTTGTTGGTGGGAAGCCAATGAAGGACCATGTCCTTGTTACATTAACACTCCCTCCATCCTCAGTTCTGTCCAGTCTCCCTGTCCCTGCCACTGAGAAGCCCCCCCCCAATAGCCAGGTGATGAGCAGTGCCTGGTGTTCATGAAACATAGTGTTGGGAGTTGTGTCAGAGTTCAAATTTGTCTCATCAGAACCTTTTTCTTCATGTCCTCAGAGTCCTTTAAATAATGTTTGGCAGGCTGTCTGAAGCCGTTTACTCAGAGTAGTTTCTGTCTGACCACCCTACCATAACGCCTGATTGATGAAGTGGTAATGAGATGGATGTCCTTCCAGCAGGTTCTCTCATCTCTGTAGAGGATTTCTGAAGCTCTGTTAGAGTGGCTGTTGGTTCTAGACCTCCATGACCAATTCTTGCCTGGTCACTCAAGTAGGCCAACTGTGGAAAGAGTAGTAAGAACTGGTACCAAACTGTTTCCATTTCACAGGGACTGAGGCTGCAGGTCTCCTGGGAGCACTCAAAGCTGTAATCAGAATCAGAATCAGAGTCAGAATCAGAATCAGACTTTATTGCCAAGTAAGTTTGCACATACAAGGAGTTTGTCTTGGTACATTGGTGCTAAAGGACAGCGATAGTAAAAGAAAAGAGCAAAAAGCAAGAACTATAAAATGCTTTTATACCCTGGCCCTGATCTGTGCCTTGCCACAGTTTCACAGAGGTCTACAGAGAGTTCCTTGGACTTCATGCTTGGGTTTTGTCCTTGCATGCAGTGTAACATGTGTGGCCTTATACACACAGGCCAGGCACACACGGCCAGTGTATGAACAGTACTGGAGTGTTTGGTAAGGTTGTTTACCAGTATCACTGATACTGTGATATTATTTTGCAGACTACACAACAGTAACATGTCAATCAAAGATGCATTTATAGAGTTAGTTAAAATAAAAATAATAATGTATTTTATCATTCTATTTGTAGCTTTTTTTTAGTTTCTTATTATATAATCTTTATTTTACTACTTTATTATTTGCTCCAGTATGAGCATTATGAATGAATTATTTATCATCTTTCTAACATTTAATAATTATGAATGTGATATTGCCACTGATGATGGTCACATGGAAAGTTGATAGTATGGGTGTTATAACTAACAGCAGCAGTGCAGAACATCTGTGCACAGTGACAGCTGTTCTGTCACTGTTGGAGAGCCTCAATAGAACTCTACTCTGACATGCAGATGGTTGTTGAAGGGCGTCTCTGCATCCATCCATGAATTTTAAACAATAAGGTTTGTGGTGTCCTGAAATTGCACAGTTACAGTGCCAGGAAATATATTAAACACCAATGTTAAGTCACCAGTAGTGACCCACTGCCCTTCAACCTTATGTGTAGACAGCAGATTATGCTGATTTTGTACTAACCTATGTCTGCTGGAGCTCTAATTGAAGGTGTATTTTCTCTGTCCTCAGGTACAATTGGCTTCTTTGCCTGTTTCTGGTTTGTTACCAAGATCTACAGTGTGGTCAAAGTGGACTGAGGGATCCAAATAAACAACAGACTATATATGGCTGGACGTTGCTTTCTGTCATCAACCTCTGGAACTTTTAGCTCTGTCAAACTGAACTGAACATTACAACCTGAACATTCACCTCCTCATTTCATTTCTTCAAGCGGAGATGACTCTGCCTCAGACAGATGACAGTTTTCTTTGCTTTGTGTGCCTAAAATGTTTGTGTGTGAGCATGTGTGCATTGGGTTGTGATTTTTGTACATACAGTATTTGCATATAATCTGGATGAAATGAATCATACCTGTACCAGCTCTCCCCAGTATCTGACACATAGAAAGATGGTTCATACCCTGTCACCTTCACCCGGTGCAGTGAGCCACAGCTGGACTGCTCAGTGACTCTGTCAGCCGTCATCTCATGCATTTTAGGTTTGTTTTATGATCCCTGCACTTTATGTTTGCAGATGTAGTCAGACAAATAAAGCTGTGATGGTCTGCTTCTTAACTTGTACTCTCTCAGACCTGCGCAGGTGTGAAATGTGCCCTTGTTACTGTTTGAAATTATATTTTCACAAGATTTGTGTGCATCACCTGTTTGAAGAGGCTCTAACAATCTGTAACTGTAATCTGTGTCAAGTTGCACATGGTGTCCCAAAATGTGTTCACATTTCAACAGACTATGTCAAAATGGGTCAATTGGCTTCTTCTATTCTGAGGGCTCCTTTAGGTGCAGCACTGACTTTTGTTGAAATTTGTCAGGATACACTCCTGTCCTGTCTCCAAGCATCAGCTTGTGTTCACGCTCCAGAAAGCAGCTATTTTTATCACACTAGTTTCCCAGAGAGACACCTCTCAGCTGCCTGTTCCATCTGTGTGCTGTGTTTGGTCTGTGCTATGAGCAAGGAATGATGCAATGCCTCTGTGTGTTTGTCCAGTCGAAGGTTTCCAGTCAGTCCCATGCTTAAGACTCATGGAAGGACATTTGACCAGCAGGGAGTATTTAAATACCCATGAAGTTTACATTATGGGCAGTAGACACTGATATGTTGGCTGAGCTTGTTAAAAAGACTGATTTAAAAAAAATCTTGCTGCAAAAATAAATTGTGAACCATAGGCTTATGGAACACATCCCAGCTCATACCTGCTTCTCTCAATGACCCCCAGCAATTTAAGCGAGTGTATCATTGATAGAAGGTCTGTGGAACCCAGCAGCCTCCTTTTTTTTTTTTACAATTGGTAACTCACGTTTCTCTACACTCACTCACGTTTCTCAGGTCTCTTTACCAACATGCAGCTCAGCACAGCAGTTCATCTCACTTTCAAAATGCAATAATGTAGCTAAAAGACTTGATCAGTGTCTCAGGATTAACTCAGAACACACTGAATTACCAACCTGAAGTCCTCTTGCCCCCTCTGGTCAGTGCCCCCTGCTACTGATCTCTCATGTAGGCCATCCATGAATGAAAGGCATTTGTATTTTTTAGAAGCAGATGTAGCAGAATGTTGTCAGTGTCTAATTTACAATCATTTTGTTGTAATAATCAGTAGTTTTATTAATAGTATGTAAACATGCAAAATAGAGTGTAAACACTGAAAAGAAAAAAGCTAAATGAAATTTGAAAGCTGTTGATTGAAGTGAGTGCACTTTGTGTTGAAGTAATAGACAGTTATCAGCACACTGACTGCTGTTGTGCTGACTGTGAAGAGTTGGAAAAATGAACAGAGTATGTGTGGAACCAGTTGTGAAGAAAATTCACCTTTTAACAAGGTTGGAGAGAGACGAGAGATTGAACAGCCTGAAATCTCATCACCCGGTCAACTCATCATCCCTCACAACCCAACAGCACACACCACATGACTGCTTCTGTCTGAAAGAAATCCTTTTCTTCACTTCTTGTGAGAGCCCACTGTCACTAGAGAAACTCACCTGTTTGATGACAACAGAGGTTGTTTGACCATTAGTTGGTTTGCCCTGTTCCCAGGTTTCCGTACTGCCGGTGACTAAAGGTGATCAGTGACTGACTGGTGAGTGGAGCGGGTCATGTATCTCCTTTTAAACTTAATACCATTTGAACAATTTGGTGTAAATAACTTTTTCTAATGTATATCTGTGGAGAAGGACATAGAACAAATGAGAGAAGTGTGAGTGGATGGGCTTGTTCGCTACCATGGAGACATTGCTCAAATTTTTTTTTTTCTTTTCGAAAATATGATTTGTCAGGATTTCAGTGTTAGTGTTCAGGTTGGTCCAATAATTAAGATGGATTTTTTTTCCTTCTCTTCATTTTTGTCCTTACTGTCTTAGATGATGTCCTGATTAAATGGTACTGAAAGATACAAAAAGGAAACTGATCTCAGATTCTCATTTAAAACCATCTAAATATAAGATTTTATTATACATTTCTAAATAATTGGATGCTGTTTTTATATTATATATGCCTAGAGACAAAGAAACAGACAAAAGAATTCATCCTCTGTTTAGTCTGGAATGTCGACATAATCTCATTATCTAGAATCATTTATGACTGAGACAAAGACTTCAGATTTAAGGAGACACAGAATCAGAATCAACATTATTTTACTACTATTCGCCTAATCCTAACCCTAATCCCTGACCCTGACCTAAATCTAATTTTATCCTAACCTCAAAACATGTCTTCACTTCAGAATGTAATAATTCAATGGAAGGGAAGTAACACGAAAACAATCATGAAGAAACAGCCAGCCCAGCTGGTTTGAGAATTCAGGCTAAAGAAACAATAAGCAGCAGAAGAGCAGCAGGTGAAGCTCCAAAGGGAGAACAGAGATTAACAGGACTCACTGTGCTGCATACTAAAATGAAACCTCTTGATGCCATGACCCTACTCACCACCTCTGGTGTATCTGTAACACTAAACACTACCAGCCACAACAGAGGCAGACAGGGGCCAAGGTGAATGCAGGTCAACAGGTGCCTTATATAATCTGGTCCTGATTAGGATCTGGTTGGTGGAGGAGTTATTTAAGTGTTCATCACCAAAACATTATTATACATTACTGGTAAGTTTTCTTCTTCTCAGCGATGAGTATTATTTAATGATTCATTAAAATGACATTGATAAATTGCCCTTTATGGCTAATCTGTAATTAAACTCCATGTACAGACACTGTTATGGTGTGGCTCCCCTCCCTATCTCTGGTGGTCCCCCAGTGATGGTGCCGTTTTGGTGAAGGCAGCTGTGTTCCAAGTCCACAAAGGCAATCTAAAACCATCGTGAGCACAAAATCTGAATTAATATGTGGCAAGCTTTGAATTCATTCGCTGTGACCCTTCCTCTGAAGTGGATCCATTCCAAACCATGGCAGGCATAACTAAGCCATAACCAGACCCCCTCACATTTTTTGACTCAAATAAAGACTCTGCAGTTGATTCAAAATGCTGCAGCACCATTACTGACAGGAACTAGGAAAAGAGACCATATTTCTCCTGTGTTAGCCTCTCTACATTGGCTCCCAGTCAAATCCAGAGTAGAATTCAAAATCCTCCTCCTCACATACAAAGCCCTTAATGGTCAGGCTCCATCTTACCTTAAAGATCTCATAGTCCCCTACAATCCCACCAGGACTCTGTGCTCCCAGAATGCTGGTTTACTGGTGGTTCCCAGAGTTTCCAGGAGTAGAATGAGAGGCAGAGCCTTCAGTTATCAGGCTCCTGTACTGTGGAACCTTCTCCCAGTTTGGGTCCAGGAGGCAGAAACACCCTCTGTACCTTTAAGAGTACGGCTTAAAACTTTCCTCTTTGATAAAGCTTATAGTGAGGGTTGGCTCAGGCTTGAACCATCCCTTAGTTATGCTGCTATAGGCCTAGACTGTCAGGAGATCTCCCATGATGCCACTGACCTGTGATGACAAGTCTCCTGCTGCTCCTACCAACTCCACTCAACACCTGCTGCTAGAATTAGAAATGACTTATACTGCTATTAGTTGTATTGCTATGTTAACAGTTAATACTTTAATAATCATTACTACTGCTGTATTACTGGCATCACCTTACATTTTATATGGAACCCGTGTTATGCTATGTTCTTCTCTCACTATTCTCTACCCCCCCCATCCTTTACCCAACCGGTCGAGGCAGATGGCCGCCCACCCTGAGTCTGGTTCTGCTCGAGGTTTCTGCCTCTTAAAGGAAGTTTTTCCTTGCCTCTGTCTCCTAGTGCTGCTCATTGGTGGGATCTGTTGGGTCTCTCTCTGTAAATACCTGTTTTAAAGAGTACGGTCTAGACCTGCTCTATATGAAAAGTGCCTAGAGATGACTGTTGTTGTGATATGGCGCTATATAAATAAAATTGAATTGAATTGAAAATGTTATTAAATAGATTTTCCTTTGTCTCAGTGCAGGAGTTAGCACTGTCGCCTCACAGCAAGAAGGATCCGGGTTCCAACTTCACTTCACCTGGAGCCTTTCTGTGTGGAGTTTGGATATTCTCCCTGTGTCCTTGCAGGTAGTCTGGCTTCCTTCCATCGTCCACACATTCAGGTGTGAATGGTTGTTTGTCTCTACATGTCCACATGCTCTGTGATAGACTGGTGATCTGTCCACTATCCACTCATTTGTGTATCCAAGTCCCTTCAGTCCATAGTATGAGGAGTAATTAAAACATTCATTAACATCTGCATCATATGTTCTTTATCACTCAGTGCCATTTCTGTTCTTATTTTAATGGTTGTTTCTGATGAAGTCAGACAGCAGTTCAGTCTGTTACTGTGTGGAAAAGAAGGAGCACTTTATTATTTGTGTGTAGTGTCTTTAAGTGCCAGTTAAACCAAAATTACAACAGACATTTATCCTGCTGACCTTCAGTGGTATTGAGCTACACAAAGTGTCTCGGTTTAGTCCACCAAGGTCTCTGAGACTTCTGCTCCACTCCAGTGCAACAGAGGTGAACAGAACATTCTCTCTGATGCTCAGATCAAGGCGGAATGCCCTTCCATTGTACTGGAGAGGCAGCAGCCTTTACCTATGCAGAAATGTTGGCATATGAATCAAAACTCTCGCAAGGCCAGCAAGAGGGCTAAAAAGAGCTAATGTGTTTCTGTACTGTGGGTGAACTGATCTTTAACAAAAACTAATAATCAGGTCTAGAAAACAAAAAAGGGTCACAGTATGGAGAGATTCACAAGAGGAGCCACATGAAGGAGTCTAACATGTGGAGAAGGCAGTTTAGCACTGCTGATACAAGTTAGCTTTGAGACACCATCAGGGAACTAACTCTGCCAGGGCCACTGTAGAGAATGACTACTGGCAAAATACATCAAGCATCTGTTATTGTCCAGTCTGTTTGCCAACGTGGATCTTCCTCTGTCGACATGGAGAGGAGTAAGGCTCAAGCCGGCTGATATCACACATCAAAAAGTCAAAGGTTCGGTTTTATTCCAGCTCCACCAGCAGGTCTCCCTCTCCCACCGTGTCCCCTGGCTTACAGTGGACACTCTTAACCTGGAAGGCAGGAGGACACACACACACACACACACACACACACACACACACACACACACACACACACACACACACACACACACACACACACAGCTGAACACTAACACTTTAAAGGTATATCTGTTTACACTTCATAAAAGGCCACAGTCTGATGGAATGTGACAAATATGCTCCATTATTTACATGTTACAGTTTAATATGAGTCTATTCTACCTCCAACATTAACTCTCAATTTGCTCCCACCAGCTGCACCAGCCACAGTTTTGCAGACTGGGAGCTGTTTCTTTATATGCACTGATTCAGCACTGATTTAGTAATCTGTATACTACATGTATATTGTTACCTTTGCTTGCTTGACAGCAGTCAAACTGTTCTGCATCTTCATGGCTTCAATGACACAGATCTCCTGACCCTCTGCAACCTACAATCTCACACACACATACACACACACACACACACACATACACGGTCAGAGGTTGTAAGAATGAATTCACCCTATAATGTTTGCAGCTTGTTTCTTAGAACAGGAGAAATAAGTGACAAAGGGGAGGGAGCAGGAGAAGACTAAAAGGCATTTCAGTTCATTCTAAAGGTATTTGGTTAGGGCTCTGTGCAGGCACAGTGACCTGAGGAAGGCACTTCTGTATGGACCTGGCTTTGTGCACAGGGGCACCATAAAGTTCAGTCAGGAAGGGGACGAACCCAAACTGCTGACACACTACTGTCTTAAATATTGTAGCATCCAGAAATGCTTTTACCAATCTATGAAAAACACAGACCCAGACCAAAAGTACACTTAAGTATGTGGATGGAGGTTATATAATATGGCTATATAGTAACATACACCATGAAGACTCCTTTCTTGGTTTTTAGTCATGTTAAGGAGTAATCTGCAACACGTCATGTCAGATCCCTGTAACATCCAGCTAAGTGGACAGAGATAACCTAACCACTTCTGGAAATATTGGTTTTTTTTCTGTGTATATTTCCCCAAGTGTTAAATTATCATTAGTGATAACTGGCTGATTATTATATCATCATTCATCTTCTACTTACACCTGAGCCAGTGAAGTAAGAGTTGCTGTAGGAATGTTGTAAACCTCTGTATATTGGACTGTGTTACCGTATCTCCAGGCTTGACAGACACAGCCACCATTGTGCCAGGCATCGGTGAACGCAGGATGCTGCTGGTGTCTTCTGGAACTTTCTCTGGCATGTAGGAGTTCAACTCTGCAGCCAACTTGGACAGAACCCGAACCTGAAACTAGATAAAAGTGCACAGTATGAGAAGCAAAGGGAGGTGGTGTGCTGTACTGCACTGTGATGAGGCGGAAACAGTTTCTGATGAGAGCAAACAACACAGTCACAGGTCAAAGGGGGACTCCTTTTACACAGTTAAAATCTGTAGTCTTGGGGAACACTGATGCATGGATGAACTCTTCTGACCAGGTGCATGCTTTATATAAACTGCAAAACACTCCTCTGCTCTCACAGTTTTTTTTTTTTTTTTTTTTTTTTAAATTGAACATTTATTCGTAGATAAAATTAGTAAAAGTACTATAGTAGTCATGATAGCGGTTGTCTTTGTATGTATGCTAACATTAGCTTCATCACTGTAATTCTAATAATCTAAAGAGTATGGTCTAGACCTGCTCTATATGAAAAGTGCCTTGAGATGGCTTTTGTTGTGATTCAGTGCTATATAAATAAAACTGAACTGAACTGAATAGAATCTGGCTGTGCTACTGGGATCAAATGACCTGTGATGATGTGTATGTGACTATTCCAATTTTGTGCAGACATGTAACCTTACCGATGTGCCCAGGTACTGCAGGACAATGTTTCCTGAAGCATCTCTGGACAGACACTAAAACAGAAGACAAAATATCATCTGCATCACATCTGCGGTCTTTACAACTAATCTTTGAGTGCTTAGTGTAAGATATGATTTAACAACCTGAACCTGTGTCTGTGTGCGTTACCTGTAGCATCTTGTGTGTGCTGTTGATGGTGAGTGGCAGCAGAGGGGAGGCCAGGTCCCACTGTCCACTTACTTCCACCTCTCCTCCATCCACCTCCACCTACAGAGACACATTATTCTGTTCTTCAGTGTCCTGATGGCTGCAGTGACTCAGACTCATTACCAGGAGACAATTCTATACATCATTCCCTGCTCAGATCTATTTTGCCTTCTGAAATGTGAGCACAGGTAAACTGTTTACATGGAAAACAAGGATTAGCATCCTTCCACTACAGTAGGGCCTAATGCTAGATACTGATATATTTAATTTGTCCATGGATGCACATTAAATACTCACAGTGTAAACATTCCCTGATTTGGTAATCTCCAAGACATGTCGTTGCTCTCCAAGCTCCACACACAGCTCCCAGTGGTTACACTCCACAGGGCTGGAGGACACCCTGCAACACACAGCTCATTTAATGTCATCAGAGCTGCTTCTTCTGGAGTGACAGTTGAAGAACACCTTTTAGGTGGAATTCTAGGAATGACATTTTATGGTTACCAAATTGCTTACCTAAATGTAATTAACTATGTTACCTCCCTATGTTAGGTAATGTTTCTAGTTTCTGGGTGGGGCTTGCAAGCACATGCTTACAAACTGCTCCACCATCTGTCAGACAGGCAGGAGAAATGCTGAATATCTCAAAGACAAAGTCAAAATGGTAAAAATGAGGAGGCTGATTAGTGATGTGTGAGGATGAACAGCCAGTCAGACTGGTTCAGCTGGTACAGAGAGCAGCTTTACAGTGCAACATGAGACAATCTCAGAACAAACTGGGCACAACAGTACCAATAACTCCAGACTAACACCTTGCCACACACACACACACACACAAGTTCCTCTCATTAGCAAAGAGCAGCGTACAAAACACTCAGGTAGCACCTTCTCATTTTAGTCTGCTTACCATGGTTGTTGTCAGTAAGCAGCAGGTCATATCAGCTGTTGTGTATTGACTCTAGATTTAGGAGGGTCGGGTTTGTATACTTGTGCACTAACCTGTGACTGTGCTCTTTGTTTCCTCAGAAACCATTGCCTCTTCATCACAGTACAGTGCAACACACCTCCTCACTGAGTGAGTAAAGCTCAGCTCATTGTGAGTGCGCTCAGGGATATATCAAAAAACATCTGATATATTCTGCTGCTGTCAATATTTATTTTACTATGTGCACCTAACATCTTTGGCACAAAAAGGTCTTCTGCAATGAAACTGGTTCCATTTGAACAGATCTCATTTTCAAGTTGTAAACATTAATAATCAGAGCAATTCCAATAGGGCCTTCACACCACTCAGTGCTTGGGCCCTAATTAGGCTGACACTCAAAAACATTTCTGTCCTCTTCCCTACAGATCTCAACTGAACCTTTTGAGATGTAGAATCTACTTTAGTTTCATCAGAAGTTGAATATTAGACCTACATGGATTCAGACTGAAGAAGCAGATTCAAAACTGAAATCAGATTTGATCTCTCTATAAATACCTGTTTTAAAGAGTACGGTCTAGACCTGCTCTATATGAAAAGTGCCTTGAGATGACTGTTGTTGTGATATGGCGCTATATAAATAAAACTGAACTGAACTGATTCAAACTGGATAAAATGCAATCAAAGGCCAAGCCTAACTAGCAATGCTTCACAAAGATTAGTGGTCATTCCTGTCCTTTGTTAGATCCAGCCCAACTCCATCTTATATTTACAAATACTGTAGTAACCTTGTCTTTAAATCAACTTGCTCCTGCATCTTGTGCACACTACATGTTTAATGTTAAAAAAAGGAAAAACACACACACAAGAGCCCCTAAAAACTAAATGTAAGTGTAGAGCCCTGCAACAGTATCAGACACCATGCAAAGACTGGTCGGCTAAATATACTTTTTAAACTTTAGTTTAATTCTGACATTCATTAAAAGTCTTGCCTGTCTGTGGTGAGGCTCTATGAATGCACTGTGTTTTTCAGAAAATGATTAAATGATGATGTGAACCAGACCTCTGTGGTCCCCACGACATCAAGCATGCTGGAATCCTCACCTCAACTCGCCCAGGAACCTCTGTGAGCGGAGCTGAGCAGTGATGTAGAGCGCTGCTGCTGAGGCCAGCAGCTCCCTGCGTGTGTCTGCCTCCAGCTGGTGACCCTTGAAGCCATCTGGATAAACTTCTGGCAGGAAGTTGGTGCTGATGTCACCAGAGATAAAGCGAGGGTGGGTGATGATTTCCCGCAGGAGGGGAATGTTGTGGGTCACACCTGAAGAGAAGATGCAAAAACTTCATTATAAAGAGAGAAAAAAAAACTTGTGTCCATTTGAAAAGTGACTTTATGCTCAGCTAATGTACCTCTGATAACATAGTTATCCAGAGCATCCTCCATCCTGGCAAGGGCCTCAGATCGTGTAGCTCCATAGGTAACCAACTACAATTAGATACCATAGGAAATTAAAGCAGAACCACAAACCCCTTCTTGTTGTGACTGAAAATATGAAACATACTATTAACAAAACTATTTAATATATCACTGACCTTAGAGATCATGGGATCATAGTAGATGCTGATGTCACTGCCCTCCTGGATGCCGCTGTCTACACGGACCTGACAGAGTGACGAAAGACAGACAGTTAAAACTCAGAACTACAGTATCTGAGGATTAAATGTTCAGCTGCAGCTCATTTATTATGTAGACTGGTAATGTGCTTGCACGGCTGCTTTAATGGTTGCGTTAAGCTCTCTCTCTCTCTCTCTCTCTCACTCACACTCTCTTACATTGCTGAGGTTGAGTGGCTCATGGTACTGAGACAACCGTCCAATAGAGGGAAGGCCAAAAGACTTGTAAGGATCCTAACAGAACAAAGAAACAGATGGACAAATGAAAAACATTGAAATGTCAGGTCTCACTCACAACAGCAGCATAAGCACAATAATACATTAAGAAAAGTTTAGGTGATGTAGATTTAAAATTGAAATACTAAAATCAAAACACTTCAATTTTCATCTGCTTAACTCAAAGCTAACTACACTGTCAGACTAGTTAATAATTTTGTGTCACTTCACTGTGATTTATCAGAGGAGCAGCACACTGTAAAAAGGACAATCAGGAGGGGCTGTGTGAGGAAAGTCACCACTTCCACAAAGTAGTTTCCTGAACATTTTGTTAGGAAGACGATTGCATTGTCAATTAGCATTGGTCTGTCACTCACAACGTTGTGATACATGTCATATTAACCAACTTTGTCCTCCAGAACAATGGTAACCACCTGGGACAATATAAGTACATCTACACTGCCTGCTGGATATAAACAGTTTGTCATGTTCATTTAGTTTCTGTGTTTGTAACAACGTTTACACTGGCTGAATGGATCAGCAGATTCTGTGGTCAGCCCACCTCCAGCAGCTGCTGGTTTCCTTTGCTACTTACCACTTACTCTTTGGTTATACTAAGAGAAAACCTAATCCATCCCACTCCATAAATCCTTACCTTCAGAGTGAGCTCTTTAAAAGTAATAACTGTAACAACATTTAGCTCTTTCTGAAGTGTCTGATTATATTTTAACAGTTTTACAAACACAGCCATACAGAGCTTTTCATATATACCACAACAAGCATCTCACACACAGACCTCAGCATAGACACGACTCTCAATGGCCCAACCGTTAATTGGGATATCTTCCTGTTTGTGCTGCAGTCGGTAACCCTTGGCAACCCTTATCATCTGCTCCACCAGGTCCAGGCCAGTAATACACTCTGTAATTGGATGTTCTACCTGGGGTCAAAGGTTAAACAGAGAAAATACAGGTTTCTGTGAACAAACTAGTCGTGTGCTTGCTGAGGGTAAAACTCTTACTGGCCTTTTCCAGGTATTTCAGCCTCATCATAGGGCCTTCATCAGAAGGTGGGGTTTGTTCAGTTGGATGGATGGAGAGAGTTAAGACAGCTTAGTCAAACTCCATGCACTGATGAAGATAGATAGATTAGATAGATTAGATAGATTAGATAGATTAGATAGATTAGATAGATAGATTCATAGTTGTTGATTGTATGAGTGGACATCAGTGCACTCAACACTGAGCTGGCCGTCCACACAAGAGGAGAGCATCAGCTCTGCAGACCTCAGTAAATAATGCTCCATTATTACAACAGATACTGCGCTTTGTTCTGCTGACTTCTAGTGGTTTCATTAGAGCACGATTAATCTAATCTGTTAATGTTCTACCCTAGTGTTTTGATGCATTCTATATGTTTGGCTGATGTCTTTGTGAACTTCTACTGAATTTGACACAGATGAAAAGGTGTCTCTCCAAATGAAAACGGCAAAACACAAAGTTTGTTTTTGAGGGCTGTGAGCTTGTTCACCATCCCCCCTGCTGCCCCTAAATTTGAAACAAGAGGCCAAAACGTGCAGTAAAAATACACAATGTAGGCTTTTCCCTACAGACACATAGACACACGGCCCTACACTGACCTGTAGTCGTGTGTTCATCTCCAGGAAGTAGAAGTTCTTCTTAGAATCCACCAGGAACTCCACAGTGCCAGCAGAGGAGTACTGCACAGCTTTGGCCAACTGTACTGCCTGCTCACCCATCGCCTGCCGTGTCACTGAGTCCAGAAAAGTGCTGGAGAGGACAACACCAGACACTCAGACTCACCTCAGTGGTGCAAATGGAATCTAATAACTTTCTTAACCCAACCGGTCGAGGCAGATGGCCGCCCACCCTGAGTCCGGTTCTGCTCGAGGTTTCTGCCTCTTAAAGGAAGTTTTTCCTTGCCACTGTCTCCTAGTGCTGCTCATGGTGGATCTGTTGGGTCTCTCTCTGTAAATACCTATTTTAAAGAGTACAGTCTAGACCTGCTCTATATGAAAAGTGCTTTTATAAATATGGCGCTTTATAAATAAAACTGAATTGAATTGAATTAATAAAAACAAATTCCACAACTTTAGAGTTCACAAATGACCAGTCCTTTTTATCTTTTTTTTACCAATGCATACCAAAAATTCACAAGTGTAAAAAATTAAGAGTCCACACCCCACCTGCTTGTTTGTGCACCAATCAGCCAATCATGTGGCAGCAGCACAATGCATAAAATCATGCACACACAGTCATGTCACATCTCAGTCACTTTGACCATGGCGTGCCAGATGGACTGGTTTCAGTATCTCTGAAAATGATGAACTCCTGGGATTTTCATGCTTAACAGTCTCTGGAGTTTATTCAAAATGGTGCTAAAAATATTCAATGATAGACAGGTCTGCAGACAGAACCATCTTGTTGGTGAGAGGTCAGAGGGGAGTGGTTGGAATGGCTTTATAACTGTGAAAACAGAGCATTTCAGAATGCACAACACATCCAACCTTGAGGGAGATGGGCTACAACAGCGTTGGACCACGTCAGGTTCCACTCCTGTCAGCCAAGACCAGGCTGCAGTGGACAGAGGCTTACTAAATCCCGACAGTTGAAGACTGAAAAAATGTAGCCTGGTCTGATGGATATCTAAATTTTCTTGGCACACTTTGGGCTCCTTAATACCAATCAATCGTGGTTTGAAGGCCACAGACTCCCTGAGGATTACTACTGACCATGTGTATCCCTATGCAGCCACAGGGTGAAGAGATTTATGCTGCTGATCCCAAACATATCAACAATGAAAGGAAGTAAATTATTGCTGTCTTTCTGAATCACAAGTGCAGATTACGTGAGCTGAGGCTATGTGTCTGCAATGTATTTCACTTTAAATTAAATTTAGCAGTAATATACAATAAGGCTGTAACTCTGGTGAAACTACACTGCCGAAGAACATGAAAGCTGCTGGTCAGTGTTTTATTGGCAGTATTGTATAGAAGAGCTGACATAACGAACCCTACACCCTAATTCAAGTTACTGTCAGTTGCACGTTGCTGCTGTAATTGTAGTCTTTTCTACAAAGTTCAGACCTTCTTGTGTAAAAAGCAAGTTGGTTACATTTGCCCAAGTTGATTTAAAACAAACAGTTTGAAATGGTGTGCTACTAACCTGGGAGCCTCTTCCACCACCTTCTGGTTCCTCCTCTGGATGGAGCACTCCCTCTCATTCAGCCACAGAGCATTACCATGTTTATCAGCCAACACCTAAAGGAGGGGTGGAGAAGTATGTTGGAGGAAAGAGTGCACTGATGGATGGCACAGAACTAAAAACTGTAATAAATTTTAATAGGGCTATTACAGGACTCCATCTGTCTATAATTTTGTCCTTTGGAAACCTTGATGCATTTATTTGAATCATCTCATACAGATTCCATACTTTTTGGATCAAAATGCTATATGCTGGGGGTTCAGGTCTCAACAACCTAGTCGTAATAGTGGCAGCTTAGCCAGTGTCTACCATAGCCAATATGTGAGATGTTAAGGGGACATCTTGTCTCTAACCTTGGTTAAAAAAAAAAAAAAAAAAAAAAATCAAGCCGTCCAAATCTTCACTGACACAGCAAATTATCTAGTTCTAGTTCTTCATGGTATAATTCTTAGGTCATTTAAAAACATTCTTAAATTTAACCTGTTGTGGTATTTGGCTACTGATATCCATGGCTATGGTTTTCTTCATGTTCACTTTATTTCCTGAATAGACTTAGACAGACTTTATTGATCCCTTTGGGATGACTCCCCCTGGGAAATTGTGTTAGCATACATACATAACTATGATGAGCACCCTTGTCTACATCCATGGTCCAATATACATCTCTATAACCATCAAATCTGACCAAACCAAGTGGATTTAGCTTGAGTGTTTGTATTCAATCTATAAAGTTAGGTCCAAGTTTGAGCTGTAGGTGGTGCCAAGATACATGGTACAATGCTTTCTCTGATTCAAGAGATAGCAATAAAGTTTCTAATCCTTTATGTTTAATACTGTTCAAAGATCAATTCTGTAATTTGTCCCTGAAATAAATCCAGTTTGGTCAGGATGGGCAAGTTGAGAAATAACTACTTATTCTTTTAGCTAAAATAGCCATCAATATACACAGGTCACTGTTCAACAGAGAACCTGGCTGTTATCACCGGCATTCAATGGGGTCTTTACCCTCTTCATGTATTACCCATGTAATTGCTTCCCTGCGTGAAGGAGCCATTGTGCTGA
Source organism: Lates calcarifer (assembly GCF_001640805.2). Classification (NCBI taxonomy): domain Eukaryota; kingdom Metazoa; phylum Chordata; class Actinopteri; family Centropomidae; genus Lates; species Lates calcarifer. Next base: position 21,199,765 of record NC_066848.1, on the reverse strand, counting down.
ATTGCAGAGCATAATGGATATTATTTTAGTAGAGGGAAGATATTAATTCATTAAAGCATTAAAGCATTTAGAAAACTGTGCACATTGTCAACATTATATGGTATCAGAGCTCTGTGTGCATCTTATACCTGTATCTCTATGTGTCTGGGGTTGTCTATGTACTTCTCAATGAGAAGCCTATCATCTCCAAAGCTGGATGCTGCCTCTTGGGATGAGAACCGGAAACCTTCTCTGTACACACGTACACACACATACACAAACACAGAAACAAACGTTGCAACAGTTAAAAAGGTACAAATGCATGCAGTCTGGGTAGAGAGTGAAATGGCAGCTCAGGGAGTTGAAGGAACAGACAAGGCATGCATAGTGTCTACATTATCCTGAAGTCTGAAGAATTTTGACTAGTAACTGTAATTTGTAAAAGTTTAAGGAGAACAGCAGTAGTTGTTCCAGCTGTGACAGCAGTAGTTTAGACTTTTTTGCAAATTTATTGAAAATCAAAAACTGAAATCTTGCATTTACAATGTATTCAGACCCCTTGGTCAGAATAATCTTGTTTGCTTTAATTATCCTTGAGATGCATTAAGAACTTGACTGGAGTTCACCTGTGGAAAATTGAACTGACTGAACTTATTGTATATAAAAGGATCAACAATTCTCACAGCATGTCAGGACAAAACCTATCCCTGAAGTCCGAGGAACTCTCTGTAGACCTCTGTGATAAATGTGCGACAAAGAGTAGATCAGGAAAAGTTGTAACCACCAGAGCACTTTGTAGAGATAGTTGTCAGTCCAAACTGAGTGACCAGTCAGGGAGATGACTAAAAAGATGTATAGAACATCCAGGGTGGGACCTGAAGATGGTAGTTCACAGACACTTCCAACAGAATGTGACAGAATCTGGCAAAACTTGCAAAGACTTACCCTAGAGGAAAAAAAAAGAAAACAATACCTTGTCTCTTCATCATTCCAAGCAATTCTCATTCCTTTCCCTCCTCCTCCTGCAGATGCTTTAATCATCACTGGGTAGCCTAGCAACAACACAAAGATAAAGCAACACCACAATAGTAAAAATGCTTCTCTGACTTTCTCTCTCTCTCTCTCACACACACACACACACACACCAACTGACATGACAGGCATTCAAGCAAATACCTGTGCCATTAAATAGGTTTTATGTCCCAGCACTGTTTGTTGTGTGTACGTGCCTCGCTGGGGGGGTCAATAAAAAGAACATGTAACTTAGTTCAGTTACTTAGCCTGGTTGCTTTTTGTGGCTGTAAACAAAACTTTCAGCCCTAATTTAGCCACTACTTGTTAGGTGATGTTGTTGTTTGTGTTGTCAGTTTCGTTTAGTTTTAACAAAGCACATTAACATTACTTAATGTAAATATCCTATTATGTCTGTTGGCAGGACGCAATGGTAGGATGATCTGACTGTGGAGATGATCAGCCATTCCGAATACATTCTGCAAGTTTCAGTTACAGCTTGCAACCAACAATGGCACAATAACCCAAACATCGGCGTGGTTCTGGAAAAGCTTTTTCAAGCTAAACTTAAGCTTTAGGGATAGCCTTCCAAAGGGGTGGCACAGTGGTGCAGTGGTTAGCACTGTCACCCCTGTTTGCCTGGGGCTTTTCTGTGTTGAGTTTGCATGTTCTCTCATGCAGGTCAAGACATGCAGGTCGGTGACTCTAAATTGTCCATAGATGTGAATATGAATGTGAATGGTTGTTTGACTCTTCAGCCCTGTGATGGACTGGTGATCTGTTCAGGCTGTACCCTGCCTCTCACCCCATGTTAGCTGGGATTGGCTCCAGCCCCCCACAACCCTTAATGGATAAAGGGTATAGTTAATGGATGGAATAGCCTTCATAAGTTCTGACCTCATGCTCTTCTGAAAATAAATGGAGTGCCCTAAAAAGACAAATCCATTTAAGAAAACTAACAAAATTTGGTTGGACTCTACCAATTCTACTAAGAAGAGTATACAAAGATCTAACCAGGAATCCGTCAGAGGCATAACGACCACCAAAAGCAGCTGATCAATATGAAAAGTGCTAAGGGACAAGCAACCAAACTACACAGCAGGAGGGCTCAAATAGATGGAGGATCAATTATGTCACACACAGTAACACATACTGTACACCTTCAGTGTGTAGAGGTGATGACTTACCAATGTCCTGTGCGATCTTCACAGCTTCCTCAGCAGTCTGACACAGAGAGGGGTTATGGTTACTGACGATGAACCAAAGCAAAGTCTCTACTAACCACTGTGCAGTGATTGTTTCTTCCATGCTTTGAACTACACCCACAGGTCCAGCTGTATGTACTGCAACTACAAACATGTCTGAAGTACTGTCAAGTACTTCAGACATGTTTGAAGTACTTGACAGTCACTTGACTTAGTCACTGGCTTGCGACCATACTGTCAGTAAGATTTGTTTGGTTTAAACTATGTTTATGTGCTTTGATTAAACGGTCATTGAGTAGTGTTGTGGATTGCTCAGGTTGTGGGTGAAACATAACACTGAAATCTCCAAGAGTTAGACCTGGGTATTAGATTAGTCAGGAAACACAGTAACTTGTCTAGGTTGGGACTGTCTTGTTCACTGCACATCTCCTGTGCAGTGGATGAGACAGTCCCAACCTAGACAGATGTTCTCACAGAAAAACTTAATGAGGCAGCAGTGTGCTTCTCTTTGGTCAAGATGGGCATTTACCAACGTAACCACTTAGTCCTTATCCTTAAAGTCTTTTCTCTTGTAAAAACACCCACTAGCCAAAGATTCAGTGGGTGTTTTCCACCCTTCAGCCTTCAGGGGACAGTAATGAGCTCAGTATGGTTTGGTGGACAAGTGTGAGGTAAAAAAAAAAAAAAGACACCGAAACTAGTGGAAATTCAAATGTTACAAATGTTAGACTTATACATAGTTAAGAATGGAATTCGTTTTAAGTAATTAAGGCACTTAAGAAATGCAAAAACATTTTAGGATGATTGACTGAGTGACATTGTGAAACTGGAGGTCCCAAAAGTCATTTGCACGTGTGTTTTTGTAATTGTGCCGTTTCTGGTAAAATGTTGTGGATCATGTATGGGGTGAATGCAGTGTGTGTGTGCCCATACCTTGACAACTCCATCAAATCCTGGGATAGTGTTGACCTTAGCAGCTTTAGCAATTAGTTTACTCTCAATTTTATCTCCCATTGCCTGGATAGCATGGGTGTCTGGGCCAATGAATGTAACGCCTTCTGCTGCCTAGCAACAAAACAATAATACCATGAAGTTTAGATTTGCCATATCAGACTTAAAGTAATACCATACCAGAATAAAGAGGTGAAATCCCACCCCACAGCAGGATTAGCTCCACTGGCCTCACAAAACATCATTTGTTTGCATTTATTATTTCTATCATCCTATAACTATATCTCACGGCAGACCTTGATTACGATGATGTTGTCACACATACTGATCCCAAGATCAAGAATAAACTTCCATACTCAACTGTGCTTACTGTGGTAAGAAAAAGAAAGTGAGACTAAAATGGTTCATAAATAGGTTTAACTGTTTGAATAAATCAGCATTAAATGCATTTCTTAACCAAGAAAATACTCCAACAACAAACAAAACAATTCACACCTTAGCATTTGTTTGTCATTACACATTTATGAACTCATGGTAGTAAAGTGAGTGTTAGAGAAAATAGGTGTATAGCTGATTCTATGTATTACTCACCAGTCGCTTTGCAAACTCTTTGTTTTCAGACAGAAAGCCATATCCAGGATGAACCTTTATGTAGAAAGAAATATACATTTTATTTGAATTGTCCTAGAGGCTTTCATACACAAGCCTACAGCTCTGAGATGATAAAACCTTACATGTATTCTAGAAATATTCTGCATTACCAACACCTCACTAGATGGATCAATGGTACTCTGACTGTGGAGAGCAGAGGTGTACAGAGACATCATTATTTGTATCTGCTCAGCCAACAACATCTGTCTCTGTATCTGTATTTGGACAGAAGAATGTGAGCGTGGTTTATACCGTAAGTCGCGTCCAATCAGGTGAAGGTTGTATTTCCTAACCTGTGTGTATAAAGAAATATCCTGTAGAAAACTAGGGTCAATATCAGCAGGGCTTGTCATTCATGGAGGAACATTCATTTAACTTTGGGGATCAAAACCAACCCCAACCTGGCTCTCTTCCTATTGGACAGGTGAGCAGACATTACTGCAAAGCCTGTTAAATATGTTGTGATAGTGTGGTTTCAGCTGGCTAATGCTTGTTTGCTTGGTAACCATGCCATGGTTGGACTTCGACTTGGGCACCTCCACCAAACACACAGTGAGGAACTTTATGCATGCTCATGCCACTATACTGCAGATATGGCAACAGGTGTTAGTAATAACAAGGGTTTTCAGATTTCTACATACAGAAACTTTAAGTTAACTCTCTGTAAGGCTATACCTCCCTAACATGATTCAATGAATAATCAGTTTGGATTGACAAAAAACACAAAGAAAAACAGCTTTGTTTCACACTGGAAATGAAAACTAGTTACAGTGCATTATTATTATCATTATTATTATAATTGATATTATTATAATTATTGATTAATAATTTGTCTATCCTATTGTTTTTTATTCCTTTCAATGACCCTCAACTTTTCTTCTTTGATGAATGACATAAATGACAAACTGAAAGCACACCTATCCTGATGTCTAGGTGTACACACAGCATGTTACATCTTAAACTGGTGAATATTGGCTGAAATACATGACTGAAATAGTTTTTTTGTTAGGTTTTTTTTTTTAACCCACAGCTTCATTCTGATGTATAGTTTGTAGGGGTTTGAAAGAAATCCAGCTGCCTTACAAGGGTTTTGTCTCAGTGTGAGTTTCCCTGAGTGACAGCCGGTAACAGTCAGCTGACAACCTGCTGCTTTTCAACTATGTTTAATAAATGAAACAACTGGTTTGTGAAATCAAAGACCTTCGTTGTAAACAGATTGGAATTTTTTATCTTGTGGCATGTTTGGGAGAGGGAGGGAGAGAGATATTTGGCTTCAGGTACATCCCTAGTGGAGATAGCAGTTTACTGTAACTGTGTATTAATTGAACCTCCTGACACAGCTCTGTATCTGTTTAGAAGAGCTACAATACACCATATGTTGTCTTGATGAGCATGTGTATAAATACAAAATGTCATGCATGCCAACTACAGCCACATGACATAATGAGCTATATAAATGCTTACAGCTTGTGCTCCAGTTGTTCTGATGGCATCCATGATGGCGTCCATGTTCAGGTAGCTCTTACTGGTAGGGGCGGGGCCGACACACACCGCCTCATCAGCCATCTTTGCATGGACCTTCGTACACACATACACAGAGAAGTTAAGTCCAGTCACCATAGCAGTACAATGTGAGATACAGACCTGCACACAATGCTTAAAGACACATTTAGGTTACCACCTACTCCAACTGTGTCCAGGAAACACCAAAAACTAAAACTTAAAAACTTTACCAGGATTACATTTACATGGCCCATATATAATGGATTTCCAGTATTTATACAGGTGATACTACACATTTATTTGTAAAAATCTGGAATATGTATTGAGATGTATAGATGTATTTGATGTGACTTTAAATCACAAAGGTTCAGCAAAAACAAAATGTTTGGATTAAGACAGAACAGCAAACAAACAAACAACAGACAAACAACAGTTTTTAGCACACAAACACGCAGGCTAAAACTCCCTTGGTCACATTATTACATGTTGGCAAGCATTTCCTAGGAAACACAGCGATCTGTGGTTTTAACAATGGATGGATTATGGTGACTCACAGCACTAGAGTCCACATCACTGTGAACAGCTACAGTCTTGATGCCCATCTTCTTACACGTCTTGATCACCTGATGGAAAAACATAACACAGATAATTCACCCTATGGTCAATGTTAATGACAGCATTGTAAAGTGTCTTGATAGTTAATGGTTCCTTTGTGTGAAACTGGAAATGTACTATTATCTATAAAATGTTAAAAAGGTGAGGGAACGTTTGTGGCCCTATTGATAATTTTGCTGATAATTTTGAGGATCTTCTCAAAGGTCTGTGGAAGGAAACAGCAAACAGATTATTTCAGTTTCACACTGACAGAACAAGGACTTTCTTTAAATCACTTATATGTATAAACTTCTGACTAACTGTGTAGGTAAACCCATGTCAAATCATCCATCCATCTGTCCGTCCATCCATTATCTATACCACTTATCCATTAAGGCTCTGTGGGGGGGCTGCAGCCTATCTAAGCTGACGCTGGTTGAGAGGTGGGGTACACTCTGTACAGATCACCAGTCCATCTCAGGGCCAACACATAGAGACAAACAACCATTCACACTCACATTCACACCTTCTGGCAATTTAGAGTCACCAGTTAACCTGCATATATTTGGACTGTGGGAGGAAGCTGGAGAACCCAGAGAGAACCCACACAGGCTCAGGGAGAACATGCAAACTCCACAGAGAAAAGCTCTGGGTGAACTGGGGCTGAAGTGTCATATGGGAGTGGTGTGAGGTCAAGGGGCTTATGAACAGTAATCCACCAGCAGGTTCATTTAGGTCTTATTTACAGTACACATCTGTGTGTCAACCAGTCTTACTCTGCAAGCAATCTCTCCTCTGTTGGCAATAAGGATCTTCTCAAAGGTCTGTGGAAGGAAACAGCAAACAGATTAGTTCAGTTTCACACTGACAGAACAAGGACTTTCTTTAAACCACCTATATGTCAATCAGACACTGTCATGAGCAAGCCATTTTGTTCTTAGAGATCTCAGACTGATTCAATTTAGAATTTTTCCTCAGTGTCAACAGCAGACGGTTGAATATGTTGGTGGTTGCAGAAAAACAAGGAGAAGAGAGCTGTGCATTACCTTTTCACTGGGATTGTAGATGGTGGAATATTGAGCCTTTTTGTGCACTGCACAGCATCTGGAGTGGAGCGAGGCATACTGCAAAACACACAGGTACACTGTATCAGACTACTGTATCATCTCCTTTGGTTCATTATTATATTGCATTAAGGTTGCTGTAAGTGTAAGGGTAAGGCCCAGTTCAGACAACATGAATTCAGCCCAACTGTGACGCACTGTTGTCATGGCCTGAATAAGAACGTAGAGAAGGACGAATAGGCCTTACTGTGTGATATAACAGAAGAAAAGCAACATGGCGTCCAGGACACCCTCACAAAACGTCTAGTATGTCAGAATTATTTTGGATTTTCCTGCCTACTGTGACACCTCCTATGGCATGTTCCTTTATGCTGAAGATAAACAACTTTTTTCATCAACAAGTACCATAAAGAATAAATACATTTTCTGCTTAAACAAAGTCCACATTTACACATTATGGTCTTTGTTTGATCCTATTCTGTGCTGAAAGACTTTACCACCATTATAACTTAACTGCACACTATTTAAAGTGTGTGTAATGTTATACAGCCCATTCATCAATTTTATGACCACAGACCTTTGCTGCTGTATGGTGAACTGTATAAGGACGTCTTTTGACTTTACTGGTAAAAGTCTATCTATAAAGTTAACATTAAAATCTGATTTGGAGAAAAAGAGTGAGGCTTGCAAGCTGAAGAGTACCATCCCAACCATGAAGCATAGGGATGGCAGCATCATACTGTGGGGGTGCTTTGCATTTCAAGGATGTTAAACATCGGTTACAGAAAGTCTTCCAAATGGACCAGGACCCCAAGCATACTCTCAAAGTTGAGGCAAAATAGCTTAAGAACAACAGGTACAGGAGTGACAGTCACAAAGCTCTGAGCTCAATTCAATGGAAAAGGGCTACAAACCTGACTCAGATACATCAATTCTGTCAAAAGGAAATTCCAGAAACTTATGGTGGGAAGCTTGAAGAAGGCTACTTGCAATGTTTGATTCAAGTTTAACAATTTATAAGCAATGCTACCAAGTATCAACTTCTGATACACTGAGTACACTGATAAAAAAAGAAAACTGAAATAAATCATTCTCTCTACTATTATTCTGACATTTCACAGCTTTAAAATACAGTCTTGATCCTAACTGACCTAAGACAGGGAATGTTCACTTGGATTAAACATCATCAACTGAGCAAAACAGAGTTTAAATGTATTTGGCTGAGACGTATATAAACTTCTAAACTTCCCATGTCAAATCCATCCGTCCGTCCATCCATTATCTATACCACTTATCCATTAAGGCTTGTGGGGGGGCTGCAGCCTATCTAAGGTGACGCTGGTCGAGAGGTGGGGTACACTCTGTACAGATCACCAGTCCATCTCAGGGCCAACACATAGAGACAAACAACCATTCACACTCACATTCACACCTTCTGGCAATTTAGAGTCACCAGTTAACCTGCATATATTTGGACTGTGGGAGGAAGCTGGAGAACCCAGAGAGAACCCACACAGGCCCAGGGAGAACATGCAAACTCCACAGAGAAAAGCTCTGGGTGAACTGGGGCTCAAACCCAGAACCTTCTCGCTGTGAGGCAGTGCTAACCACTGTACCACCGTGCCGCCCATGTCAAATCACAGATTTTAAAAATTTTCCCAACTAGCCATTATGTAGATAATATCATTAAACCCAACAACTTGTATGCAAAAGTGTTGGCATATATCTTCATTAGTTTCTGAGATATGGAGGCTTCCAAAAAAAGGGACATGGCTCTTAGAAATGAGTGTTGCTGAAAAACATTTTGCAAACTTTCCACGCATCATTACGTTTGAACGATGCATGCTACATGATTGAGAACAGGTATTGTTCTACACTATTAGATGTCTTCAGCTTCTACAATGGTTGGCCTATAGTTGCATATTTGTTTAGTTATGACTTGCTGAAAATTGTACTGAAAAATTCTTCTGTGCTTTGGAGCCCACTATGTCTTCACACTGAACCCTATCAGATCTTTCAAATTTTTGTATACAATACTCATGTTATGGTATTTTCTTTTCTAAGCAATGAGGTATATCTCTGAAGGAAATCTAAATTTCTGATTTTGGGCCATTAAAATCAAAAAAAGGATTTCACACCTATATTTCAAGTGCATAAAACATTCATACCACTGGAAAGAGTATGTTTTAAATAGTAAGTGCACAAAATATGAAGTTGGTACTTTGAACCAATGTCCATTATTAGGTTGTCAAACATGCCTTTTAGTTGTTGTCTTCTTGATGCTACGGCTTTTGTTTATTTACACATGTGCTGTTTTGTTTCCATAGCCACGTCCTTCTGCTCCTTTTGTCTCTAGCCCCTTTTACACAGCCTTTTCAAGGCAGGAATATTGTGCTGTTACTTTGCCTTGCTATTCTGTATATAAGCTATAGAGGCAGAATGGGAGGCCTTATCACCTCACCTCTGAGCTGGCAGCAGATGTAGTCACACAACTGAATCAATGTCTGTACAAAAGGGAGAGCCGGCACAAACAGACAGCAACTGATGCAGAGGCTGCTGGTAATAATGGCAATATTGTGCGATCTCTGTGTCAAAGGGGCTTCTGTCTCCTCCCCTTACCTCATTCTGATCATTACCTGGTCTTTGCCTGACTGTTTTCACCTGGACATGGAAAATCAACACAAACCAACGATAACTCAAGGACAGGTCAAAGACAAGGGCTTAAATACTTAATGACGAACAGGTGCAAACAGAGTCCATAAGTAATGACTAGTGGAACTTAGCAGTTTTTATTTTACCCACACTCATTTATCCTGGCCATGCCCCTTTTTCAAAACCTTCATATCTATCAAGATGACAAAAATTTTGCACATTCATCGTTGGGTACAATTACATTACTTATATGAAGTTTGAAGCAAGTCAAGAGCTCTCTGTTGATTGGACATGAAATGAACCATATGTCCATCACAGAGACGGGTAGAGATCAACTAAATGGATGTGAATTCATGAAAAGTAAAACTCAAATTATGTGAAAGAATTCTTAAGGATTTCTTTCCACTTCTGATCGGGCGCCAGAATCGAAGGAAAGACTTTTAGTCAAATACTCATACATGCACACAGACAGACAGACTCTTTACATGGTTGGTTTCTCTCATTCAGGTAGGTGTAAATGTCCGGCCTGTAATCCTGTCAGATCATCCAGTTATCATGAGAGGGTCAGCCAGTCTGGTCCCTCTGGTTAATGTTAACTTTTTCAAGTAATGCTCATGGTTGTGGAGAGTGAGTGACTGTACATGTTCAGATAAGCTTCTAACTTTTCTTCAGCCACTACAAAAAAAAAAACAAAAACTTGCTTGCTACTGTTAGCTATCGTGTGTAGCTTCCACCTAAGCCCCACCCATAAAAAACATCATCATGTTTACTGACAGAAAGGTGATCTATATATTTTATATTCAATCAGAGATAAACAGCAATAAGTAGTTTTAACTAACTACTTACTAATTTAAAATGGAGAAAAATAAAACGCTCAAACTCTGACTCCTACCTTCAAGAACCAGCACAACAAATCCATGAATGTGTCTCAACTGCCTATTACCTGATACTGTCCATGCACAAAATGAATAGGACTTCAACTGCTGGAATTGTGAATGTCTGAAATAACTGAAATAACTGTTTGCTGCTGGTTTCAGTGCTGCCTTTCTTTCCTCTGTTGTTTGTTCAAGATGCTGCTCTACAGCTATTAGCTGCCAGATCTTCAGAATTCACTTCTGAAACTGATGTGGAGGTGATGTAACGAAATTATGGGGCATGGGTGTGAAATGAGACCAGGGCTGGATTACTAAGAGGGCAAAGCAAGCATGCCCAGAGGCCTAAACCCTTTGGCATTGTGTCAAAATTGACATCTTATAAAATTTGTTGTATCACCCAAGTACCATGGTGGGTCACCACTAGGGGCCCACAGATAATGTTTTACTCAGGGCCCCCCCTAGTGGGGCAATGTGGTTGAGCGTGAGACCTTGTGGAGGACATAATCATGAGAGCTTTACAGCAGCAGTCTGGCCCTCTTGTAATCCAACAATGCTTTGCAAAGGCAATAAACATGGTTAGTCTTCAAACAGGATTAAATCAATTCGTAAATGATCAGCTCCATCATAACATCATAACGTAATTTACAATGTACATGCTGGTTAAGAGCCAGTGACAGGTGGAAGTTAGTTAAGCCAAATGCGTTTCAGCTTCTTCTATGAATTAAACTGGCGCCTTGCATTTAACATCCTGCTCTGACCCTTTGGCCAGCACACCACATATAAACCACTCCACTAACCTCTCCTATTCTTTTCTGATGGACAGCGTGTCTGTCTGAGATAACGTCAAAGTTAAACTTAATCCACGCTCTCTCTGACCAATGAAACGCCGCACACCGTTATTCACGAGTGTTGTCAACAACCTGTCCCACACCTGGGACAAGGTGTTTCCTATCTCTCGTCGTCTCCTGTGGAAACTCCGTGTCAGTGCTACCTGCTCCGTTAAGACCCGTCAGAACCGTCCTGCTCGTCATTAGCAGGCGGGACGACGACGACGGCGTGTCGTTTTATTCGCGTGCTGTTTTACTCGGTTAGCTAGACGAGCTCGTGCCCTGCAGAGTCTGTGCTCGGCTCACCTTTACAGCGAACAGCAGTCTGTACAGAGACGGAGAGAGACTGTGCGCCGCCATGTTGCTCCTCAGTGACGGTCAACAATCTGCGACGTGATGACGTTGGAGCTTTATAGAGACCAGAGTGGTGGAGAAAGAGGCGTCAACGCCATTATTTTTTTCATCTCAACTTTATTGAAAAACTCCATTCATCATGAAAAATAAAAGTCAGTGGAGGCAGACTTCAGTCATAATCTCCAAGTGCGCGAGTATTTAGTTCATTTGCGGGCGGCTGTGGTTCAGGAGGTAGAGCAGTCGCCCACCAATCAGAAGGTCGGTGGTTTGATTCCCGGCTCCTCCAGTCTGCATGCCGAAGTATCCTTGGGCAAGACACTGCCCCAAATTGCCTCCGATGTGTGTCACATCCTGCTACAGTGGAAAGAAAAAGAAAGTGAACCCTTTGATTCAACAGTTGGTTGAACCTTCTTTGGCAGTAATAACCTCAGTCAGGCCCTGCCAGTAGCTGTGGATCAGATCTGCTCAACGTTCAGGAGGAATTCTGGACCATCCCTCCTTAAGAACTGCTTCAGCTCAGACATGTTCTCAGGATAGTCTGGTGTGAACAGCTCACTGAGCTCGCTCCACTGCATCTCTGTTGGGCTAAAATCTGGGCTCTTAAAGGAGGATTGTCTTTGTTTGAAGCCAGTCTGTAGTGGATTCACTTCATTGTTCATTGTCCTGCTGCATCACTCAGCTTCTACTGAGCTTCACCTGGTGGGCAGCCACCCTGACACTATCCTGTAAGACACCTTGATAAATTACAGTTTCATCAGTCCACAAAACATTACCATGTTGGCATTGACAGTGCTCTTTGGCAAAATTCAGGCATGCATGTGAGGTTTTTAGAGAGCAGAGGCTTCCTCTGTGGTGTCTGTGCACCGTGCTCTGTGTTCCATGATTTGCATGTGGTAGACTCATGAACATAGATGATCAGCAGCCCCAACGATTCCTTCAGTACTTTTCTTCCTGTATAACAACACAGTATTGTGGATGTTTGTATCATGGTCTTATTTGTGACCTATTGCAAGGGTCCAGACCTTCAGGTTGGAAACTACTGATTTGGAAACCATACAAAATTGTCACAGTATATGGTATCTGTGTGTTGTGGGCATGGTGCTCTGCCTACTCTCTCTGCTCCCTGATCAGCCCTGAACTCACCACCTCAGTAGTATATCTGTAAAGTATATTTGTAAATTTCCCCATGGTGGGACTAATAAAGGATTATCTTATCTTATCAACCCCAGTCCTTCATCCACTCATCATCAGATCGTTGTTCCAGCCAGTGTGGATGGCTGTGTGTCTGTCTGTTTTCCTACCTGTCTCCCTTCCCTTAGCCTATCATGCATAGCTTTCACTTTAGGTTAAATAGTTTTCCAGGATAACATCAGTGACTATAGTGAGAGTCTTCTGACGTTTTCCTCTCTGTCAGTTCTGTATCTTTTTGTAGTTTTGATGAAGGCCCAGTTCGGGTGACCACATGTTTTAAGTACTTCCCTGGTGTGTTTTTACTCCTTCTCCTTCCCTTCTGTTCTTTTGGACACATTCTGAGCCTGATGCTGTAGGTGTAGGAAGATTTTCAATATATGCTACATCCCTGTGCACTTAATGTGGCAATGTAGCGTATACAACCCAGTGGTTTGAAGGAGGAGTGAAAGAAGCCTATCTACACCACTTATCAGCCACTCATAAAGCTATCTTGGGAGCCCTCTCCAAGCAGCTTAACACCCATTCACACCATGACACATGTGACCTTAACAACTCTCAAGGTGAAGAAAACTGAAGAAGTCTTTTGGATAAGAGGTGCAACGTCTTCAAGAACATTAAGCAAGTCCAATACATACCATAACCTGGATGACTGAGAATTATTCCAGACACCTACAACATATTCATGTATGCTTAATAAATGACTAATAATAAGTTATTGGGATTTAAATGGTTTATTTAACAAATTACATTTTCTTGTGCATGAGAAAGTTCATTGAGAAATGAATTACATATTTTTTGTATTGCTCTTTGAGGACTGCACTTACTCCTGCTATAAACCAGTGGACTTGCATGAACAATGCAATTTTACTCACTGTTACGTGACCTATCAAAAAATTATAAGTGCCTCCAACCAGTATGTGGGCTTCAAAAGTATCAGTCTATGCTAACTTTAAAAGTACCTTATTAGGAGGCAGTCTGAGCAGGCAGTAAAAATCAATTTCATCCCTGATGATTAATCATAAATCCTAGCACCAGGTCACTGATTAATTTAGTTGGCTTGAATTATGTGGCTAGGGGCAAGCATTTGTCTCAAGAGCCCAACTATAATCACCTGAAAAGTTCATATAGTGGTACAGAAGTTTGACAAAAGAAATCCCATGGACTACGTGCTTTCTCTGGAAAATCTCCTGGTCTCAATCAGCATGGATGTGGCCGAAAAGCTCCAGGGAAAACTAGTAAGTAGGTTGTTTTATTTTTGTTTTAGTCAAACAAGTATTTCCAAGTCAGGAATGAACTTTCATGCTCAGGTGGTGTAGTTGCTCCAGTACCTCTCAGGCAGACAGGATAGGAATCCTTCAGTTGCCCTCTGGTCAGACTTGAGCCAAATCTCTTTAATTTTTCAGTTGTTCTCTTTAAGCCTCGTGAGCCTTGTTAATGATCACGATAGCAGAACAGAGGCTGTAGGAATGTCTTTTCACCTGTTTTCAGGGGGCCATTTAGAAAAATGAAGATACAATACTGAAAGTAAAATTGACAAAACATGGTTGATAAAATTGTCATTATATAACAGCAATTGCATGAAACTTCAGTCTAATAATTCCTTTTACTTTCATTTCTTTTTTGTTCATTTTCTCACACAGTGATGTTGTGTTGTTTTATCAGGGGGTCAGGGTGTAAAGGTGGAACAGCAAGGGGATACATGTTAATTTCACTGAAGCTCAGCAGTTCACGTGAGTAACTTACATTTCCTCTGCTGCCTACATTTTATAGACAGAATGAATGCTTCATTAACGTATGGGTGTCTGAACTGAAAGCCTACAATGACGTGAGATCTGCTGTCACACTCCATCAAACAGAACGTCCTTTCTAAAGGGACCACTAACGTGCTATTCAGTGGTCATTACCTCTGACATGGCAGCCCTATCATGAAGTCAACTGAATGGGAGGTTATTCACGCCACAATTATTATACAGGAAACACATTTCATCTGTGATCAGTCTGTGGGTTACAGTGTAAGATAACTCTGGAACAGATTTGTTTCCACAAAAATTTTGAAAGCAACAACCTGATTTCATGCATTGAGTTAAAAATATGTTTCATTGGTTGAAAGATTCACAGGACTTGATATCATGAGAGGACCTATCATATGCTTCAGTTTCCCATACACAGCTGGCAGGCTATTCTTTCAACAGTTCATGTGTTTCTGACAAAAACAACAACAACAAAACAAGGCAAATCACACTGGGAGCACCTAATGTTATTAAGAAGGAAGCATCTAACAGGATGACACTTCACTTCCAGGTCAAGTGCAATGGATTTTATTCAGCTGTTTGTTTGAGTGAAAGGCATGGTACACCTGGACAAATTACCAGACTAGCACAGGGCTAACATATATGGAGAAACAACCATTCACACTCTCATTCATACCTATGGGCAAGATTCAAATCAATCAGACCTGCATGTGTTTGGAACCCCACACAGAAAGGTCCAAGCTGGAGGACTCAAACCCAGGACTGACCACTGGACCAACCATAACAATACACATTTTAAAAACTGAGTACGAGCAGTTGCTTTTTCATATCTAGAGATTATTGCTCTTGAGAATCACAACTTCAATAACACCATGCCCTTGCTCTCGAAATGTGTTCTGCACTCACAAAAGTCCACATACCCTCTCTGCTTTGTCTTCCTGATTTCATTCAACTTGGGTGTAACTGTTGCAGTTTCGTCTTTCATTCCTATCAGAATAATGTACTCACCAAGCTTGGGAACATGGTGATCACAAAGGTTTAAACAAACCTCTTAAGTAATTAAACTTATTAGGAGAGATGAACTGTAAAATAATCCCCCAAACTTGTAAACACTCATCACAGTTTACAGACCTGCTCCCTGCATCAGCTTTGACCTACTGTACTTACTGTAGTTGTGTGCCCAGTTTTCCTGTGCAATGAGGGATTATTAGAAACATTTCAGGTGTGCTCACCATCAGTGTTACCTGGGTTGTCAAGACCTGGGAGGTAATACACTAGTAATTCTCATCTAAAACAGCATTTAAATCTGGTTTCATTGTATGTTTAACAATCTGCTTCAGGTACGTCCCAGGTTCAAATCCAGCTTGAAATGACCTACTAGTGAATGGATAATGTACATTTAAAGTGTTCTTTTCAAACATAGACTTTACACTTTTCCAAGCTGTACCACAATCTTACACAATACATTGCACTTTCTTGATTCATTGACACTAAAAGATGTGTACATTGAGTCAATATTGAAATCCAAGATGCCACTTTTTATGGCTGCACCATTTGATCAAAGGGAAAATACTAGAGCTCTCATTGCTTATGTTAAAGGAATATGTGTATGACATATATGTTCACTTTGGAAACCTTGGGGGTCTTAACTAAATTGTAAATGGAGTGTAAACATTAACCCACAAGTAACTCACTGAAAGGTCCATAGAGTTGAAGAGGTTAAGGAGACACTTGATGAACAGTTCAAAGAAGGTTCAGTCCCACTGTCTTAAAACTGCAGCTTCACTGCTGGCTGCTGTGTTGGATTAGACTGTGATCACATAAAACACTTTTGAACGAGTTACTACTAAGGGTTTATTAGTAAAGGCCTAATTTTGCTTCAAACAAAGTGCTTGTCAGATCACTAACAACATCTGAAACCTCCTCTCTGACAGCAGAATCAGCTGCTTCTGACAATTTTTGTAACTTTCTGACATTGTCCAAACTACTTTGCTTAAAGCACACTGAGGCCTCAACAGGCACACACTCACCTGCTCTGTTACCATGTGTACAATATTACCATGAGCTAAGGTTAACATGAACCACTTTCCATCAGTCTCAATTTAGCCCTTGAAATTGCTCTGTCTATGTGGAGCTCTTAGATTAATTGGTCAATAATCTGTCATCATGTACACACACTCTCTTCATATTTTTAACAGCAAACAGAGGAGTCACCAACATTCTCTGGTCCATTTGTACAAAGTTATCCTTTGTTAGTTCAGGTTAGCTAGCTAACACTGTTTAGATAACTTGCAGTTTTTCGTCAGACATTTAGTTTGACAACCATAGTGATGGAATTCCTCTTGTCCCTTCTGGCATCATTTGAACCACTGCTTTTGGTCCACAGATAGCGACAATCTCCGAGCTGAGTTTTGTGTTTGGCGGAGTAAAAAAGCCTTCTATCTGATCACAGCCTTCTCCATCTTTGAAGGGCCGCTGATGTTGAACCACGAAACTGCTGGTTCTGGAAAATTACAGCAATTATGATTCCACAGAGCATCCTCTGACCTGACTTGGGTCTGACAGTGTATGAGGTCTGTTCTTCACCTCCACCAGTTTCACCAGTCTCTCCATCCTACGTGACATACTCCTCGTCATCACTAGGTTCTGATTTGATGTGGTCCGGGTGAAGTAGAGGAAAGTGTGGTGCTGTAGTCCTGGTACAGACATACCACTCTTTAATGTTAGACAACTGAGGTAAGGCTGGGTTGACTGAGCGCTGGCTCCTCCGTGGGGTCCTGCCACCCTGCTGCTTCTGGGCCAGCTGATTCTTCAGGCCTGACAAAGAGAGATCCAGAGGCATTGCCATTGGAGATGAACTCCGCAGCAGCAGCTTATGGTCCACTTCGCTGGCTGAGCTGATGTCCAATTCATGACTAGACAGAAGAGGAAAATGAGTGTTTTTGTTGGCAAGTGATGGAGAGAGGTGGTTCATTTTAAGGTCGAGGGGCTCGAGGAGAGCCTGATGAGGTTGCTGGAGTTGATGAGGGATGGAGTCATAGGGGTCCTGGGGTTCAGAGGTAGGTGACGACTTGACGTGAACCTTCATGTGTTTGCGGAGGGAGCTGGGATGGGTGTAGGACTTGGTGCAGCCCAGGGCCTTACAGTCATAGGGCTTCGAGGCCGTGTGGACCTGTGAGTGCTTCTTTCGGTCACTACTATTGGCAAAGCGACGCTCACAAAACTCACACTGGAATGGCTTCTCACCTGCAACACAAAAATCACAGAATAGAATCAGCCTCTAACAACCACTCAGCCATATTTATACTCACACCTGCTCTTTAATGTCACTGAGTACAGTTTGACCTCAGGTAAGAGTTTGGGGGGAGGTGATCAATAAGAAAATTTGTTTGTAAATATTCCCTTAGAACCCATGGAGCTGTTATTTCACTCAGACCATTCAGATCTTAATATAAAAGCAAAAGAATGTAAGCTGGAAGAAAACTTGATAACACTGGTGTCTGGGTAAAAATATGTTGAACTGTATGGGACTGAAAAACACTGAGGGGCAAACTGAGTGCTCATGAAGAGATTGTATTGGGAACCTTGTCATACAGAACTCTCATGAAGAACTGGGTAATGTTTAAACATAAACACAAACACAGCAGTATATGTTGCAAGAAGTGAGAAGTAGTTTTACCATTTAGTTTGCTCAACTGGGGTATACATGTTTCTTTTTTATTTCTCTAAGCATCAAACATGGAACGTGTTCAAAGGATGCTCTTTTTTCTCCTCTTTTAAAAGAAATTTCTGTATTGTAAATTTAACAGTTGACAAAATTGGGGAGGGAATGAAGATAATAAAAGATCTGCTGCATTTTGCTGTTTGAAAATATGTAATGGAGGATGACATGTGCATATATATGCTGGAAAACTGACCATACCAATACTGTCAACCTGTAACATGAGCTGAGCTCTAAATCACACTAATGATTATTTGTAATGGTTCTTCCTACTGCTAACAGATGACTGATGTAGTATAATAATTACTATATTAACAATAATTGTTGAACAGAATTTAGTCAGTGAGAAGGGGTAATTATTTTGGCATTTGGGGGTGCTATTCTGAACATATAACAAAAACAGGGCATGCATCTTTAAAAAAATGAGATTATTGAAATTTAAGGGTTGTGAGGGGCTGGAGCCAATTCCTGCTGACAGTGGGTGAGAGGCAGGGACAGATCACCAGTCTGCCACAGGGCTGACATATATAGACAAACAACCATTCACTCACATTCACACCTATGGGTAATTCAGAGTCACCAGTTAACCTGCATGTCTTTGGACTGTGGGAGGAAACTGGAGAACCCACACAGGTACAGAAAGAACGTGTAAACTCCACACAGTAAAGCCCCAGGCAAACAGGGGTCTGAACCTGGAACCTTCTTGCTGTGATTGAATTCTTTTTATGTCATTATTTTTTTGTCTTTCTCCCCAGCCGTTTCATTGTTTTGTCAGTGTAAACTGTAATGACAGTGTGTCTATACTCCCATGTAAGTTTTCATTTATATTGGATGTACTTTATATTACTGTGTATATACACAATACTGGAACCTATGTTGAATATCACTCTTGCTCACTTCTTTCATACTGTCTAATAAACCATGAGTTGATCATCAGAGATATGAAAATACGACAACAAAACAAACAAAAAAACACCAGCCATAGGGACTGTTAGCCAACCTAGCACCCAAGAGCTTCTGTTTACTTCTAACTGATTCCTAAGGCATTAGAAAAAGACTTAACCGCCAATGATGCCATTCATTAGAGTTTATAAACCCTTCATAAAGAGTGTCTGAATAGAAAGTGGCATTGGCTAGATTAATAGTATAATTGATTTAATACTGGAGTGTGATAGTGGGATAGTGAGAAACAGTATTTTTATGCAGAGGGAATTAACATGATAAATGCAGCTGTGTGTGTGTGTGTGAGTCATCACACTCATTTCTGCTGTGTACATCTAATCAGTTTAATTCTGTACTCATCCTTTTCCCTCTCTCATCATCCAGCTGCTCTGTGCTGCTTCCTGTCACCTTACATGACTCCTAAGCTGCAGTTTGGAGCCGTGATTCCTCTAGGAAACAAGGGAGGAATGAAGGACGGATGTGAATCGGTACTGAACCGAGCCTACGTAAACATGGAGGGGATTCCTAGCAGACTGGGAACAATCACTATCAACCTCTTTATTCTCCGTCTCTGTCAGGAGGCTGCTGTCCTGACGGATGACATGGATTTAAAGACAATAATGACTGTATCCCAGCGCTCAGTGTGTACTCATGCAATCATGAAACCATACCAGTGTGCGTGCGCGTGTGAATCTTGAGGTTCTCGGAACGTGCGAACATCTTGCCGCAGTTGGGAAATGCGCATGAAAAAGGCTTTTCCCCAGTGTGCACGCGAATGTGGTTGATGAGTTTGTATTTGGCTTTGAACGCCTTCCCGCCGCGCATACACTCGTCCCACATGCAGACATGACTGAGGGTCTCGAGCCCCGCTGCTACATGCTCGGTGGTGACGTGGTCCACCAGCTCGTGCATGGAGCTGAAAGTTTGGTCGCAGACGGATGTCGCCGTCCGCCCAAGCCTCTGTCTCGAAGAAGTTCGGTCAATCCATTTACAGACCAGTTCGGTTTTGACGGTGGGGCCTTTGGAGAAATCCAGAAGGCCGTCCATTCCACCGCCGACACCGCTGGCGGCAGAAGCGGATATGCTAGTGGCTCTCGGCTGGGGTGGTGAGACGATGCTCGAAGCTCCAGAGTTGTTGTTCCCCAGCGGAGAGACGAGGCCATTGTGCCTGGCCACTACAGCCGTCCGCTTCATGCTCGGCACGGCGGGCTGCCCCGCACCTTTCGCCAACTACAATCCTCCCTTTCGCTGAAAATGGGTTTAATCCAACTAGAAAAGCGTTCGCCGCGTTCCTGCTTCCTTCCTGCGTGTTTTGGTGTAGGGAAGAGCGCATGCGGCAATGTCTTTACCCCCCGCTGCTCGATGTTAGATCCCGAGAGTCAGAGCCTCCATGCTTTTATTTACTGTGAATGGAGGTGAACGGAGTCGAAGGAATACAGCATGTCGCGACCCAACACTGTCTAGTGGCGTCCTTGTCTCCTTCCCTTCTCCACTCCTTTCTTCATCCACTTTCTTCTTTTTTTTTTTATTACTAATAGAATCACAAGGTCATACCTATGCTACAACACGCGAGTAATCGTATTCACATTCAGTGATTATTCTCTGTTATGGTGTTAATGTAGTGAACCCAAGTTTGTCAAGCCAGCATTTCATGGAAATCTGTGTTGAAATGAGAAAAATATGCAAACGAGGTGTAATATGTATAGGATAGTATTTTGTATTATCCATACATTTTTGGTGAGGAAGATATATGTACTCACTTTACTTATTTACAAAGTTACAGTGTTTTTATTATTATTATTATTATTATTAATGGTAGTACTAGTAGTATTCAGCAATTCCGAACGTTTGGTTGTGTAGCTGGAGAAAAACATGAACAAAATTAATCACCTCAGAACAGTTGATGATTCATTCATTTAGTCAGTTGACTAATATACATAATGTATATTATAATCTATAATGTAGTAATGTAGTAATTGTGGGCGGCTGTGGCTCAGGAGGTACCAATCAGAAGGTCGGTGGGTCGATTCCCAGCTCCTCCTTGGGCAAGATACTGAATTGTGAATGTGTGTCTATGTGTTAGAAAGCACTAATTTATATAGAACAAGTGCTGTATGAATGTGTGTGAATGGGGTGAATGTGATCTGTAGTGTGAAGCGCTTTGAGTGGTCGAAAAGACTAGAAAAGCACTATATAAGTACAGTCCATTTACCATTATAATGGTTGCTATGATAATTTCTTCTTCCTGAGCCTGTGTGGGTTCTCTCCGTGTACTCCAGCTTCCTCCCACAGTCCAAAGACATGCACATTAGGTTAACTGGTGACTCTAAATTGCCAGTAGGTGTGAATGTGAGTGTGAATGGTTGTTTGTCTATATGTGTTGGACCTGAGATGGACTGGCGATCCGTACAGGGTGTACCCTGCCTCTCTCCCAATGTCAGATGGGATAGGCTCCAGCACCCCCGCGACCCTCAATGGATAAGTGCTTTAGATAATGGATGAATGAATGCTAATATAAGTACAATGTACATTTTACACAGCATGAATTTCATCAACAGTCATGATACATCACTGTTGCTCTGAGTTTCTCTTTAAACACATACTGTTCTCCCTCGCTACTTGTTTATGGTCACTTCTGCTTTGCTGTTCTTTCTCTCATTGTTATGGTTCTGTTGATGAAACCTAACACTTCCTGCAGGTGTTTTGCCATGAACATTCATCTCTCTTCTGTGTGACTTTTACTCTGCAGCTAGTTCATATTGTCTGTCGTTGGATGTGGGTGTGGAGGTCTTTCTTGGCTATGAGTGACTTCTCTATGGACTCTATAACTGTATGTTCATGTTGATGCTTTGTGAACTCTGATATTGTAATACCTGCCCTACACTGATCAGCCACAACATTAAAACCAATGACAACAGAAATGAATAACACTGATAATTTCATTACAATCCAGTGTTCTGTTGGGAAACCTTGAGCCCTGACATTCATCTGAATTGATGGATGAATATTGTCGTAACAAGGCAGGGGCCTCCCCCAGCAGGTCAGTACTCCCACCACACTACAAAAACTGCTCAGAAAAGTCTCAAGGAACACCACAAAGAGTCCAAGGTTTTGATCTGGCCTCCAAACTCCCCAGATCCCAATCAGATCCAGCATCTGTGGGACCTGCCTAATATTGTATCATGTTGCCAAAACAACTCTGACCCTTCAGGACATGGACATGGGAGACCTCTAAGGGTGTCCTGTGGTGTCTGGCACCAGGACATTGGCAGCGGATCCTTTGGGTCCAGTGGGTTGCAGGGTGGGGCCTCCATGTATCTGACTTGTTCTGGTGCATCCCACAGATAGCTACTGGATAGCACATGTACATCCCTCATTTAACAGATGTGATGCTCCTAATAGAATTAGACTCCACACAGCTATCACCTATCTGATATACCACAGCCTACCAATCTCATCTGACATTGTTTTAAACCCATGATTTACCATTTTTGTCACTTGATTCCTCACATGGTTGTCACACAAGCATTAATCAGTTTTTTTCTTTGTGGTGGTCTGCTGGGATTTGAACTTTGACCTGACAGCAGTACTAAAACACAGACTTATTACTCCTGTTACCATTTGCAATGGCATTAATCAGAAGCAGACAGCAGAGAGCTATTCAGAATCAGAGTCAGAATCGGTTTTTATTGGCCATGTATGTTGACACACACAAGGAATTTGTTCCCGACTGTTGATGTCTCTATAGCAGAAGTATCAGTAACATAAAAGATAAGTATAAAGACAAAAGTAAAATAAAACAAGATTACATAAAAAAATAAAATAGGATATGCATTCATGCTATATACAATTTTAGTTGAAGGCCTGTCATGAAATTCGTGCAAAACTATATTCTAGTTGTTAGGGTGGCAATGTAAAACAGTGCAATGAACAACAGTGTTTGAAATTTACAGGTGTTCTTGGAGAACTGTGTGCCCTTTATTCTCAAAAAATCACTGAAATGTGATTAAACGTTTTACTATTTTACAAGTTTGCCATCTATTAGGACTGTCGTAAGTTTTCTTTTGGGTACTATTATTACCATCGTGATATCATCAATATATTTACAATACATACGTTCTTTTTTATTTTGCAAAACATACAGTATGTTTTGCGGTATGCAAACTTTATTCTGAAATTCAAGCGGAAGCTGTAATGAATGTAGTTCCTGTCATAGGCACCGCGGACGGACACAGGAGATTCTGTCTGTTCATGTAGACCCAGAGATGTCGGAGTCTCCGGACGCCCGCAGTCTGCTCTCTGCTTCCTCCCAGCTCAACCTGATGGAGGTGGACGCGGTGAGAGATTCTCTACTTATTCTAATGTGTTGGCGGTGGAGGAGTCGGGGAGAATGAACTCTGTGCTGTCGCAGCAGTCTGTTTTCCCGGCGTTGTTTTCCTTCCACCAAGTGGTTCTGTACAGCCGCTGCGTTAGATCATGGTCTTACAGGATACTTTCTCCTGTGGTCCAAGGAGAACACGTTTAATAACGAACCCAACATTATCTCGACACCCCAGATGAGGCCCGTCTGCGCACGTCTGATTGTCGAAGCTGCCCGTTGTTAGCATGGATGTTTAAGGAAGACTGAGTGGAATTTTAAAGAGACATTTCTCTGCTATCAGATTTAATTGTGAGAAATGAAAAGCCACAGACTCTGGTTTTAAATGAAACCATCACTGTGGAGCTTTCAATACATCTATGAACAGATCGTCCCAAAGTCTGAACATTATCACGTGATGAAGTACCTACTCACTATGCAGCTCGGCGCTGTCAAAACAGGGTTTATTGAAATAAGAAATGTTGGTACAGCGCCTCGGACTGTGAATTAATACGCTGTTTTACTTCCAGTAATTTTCAGAAACTTAAAAGTAAAGGTAGTTTCAGTGCTGTCCGTGGTGCGTTCAGGCTCCGCTACTTCCCTTTGTGTATCACCTACTACATTCCGCAGCAGTAAACTGATTCATGGCCGTCGTTTCCTAGATATTTGGAGGATATTATACATGGGATGTAACTTTTTAAATTGGTACTTGCAGGTGCTATTATCAGTACGAATTCCACAGTTTGAGTCAACCAAAGGTGCTAAATGACTAGGACAGCATTTCCCAAAAACCTCTGTGGTCGACAGGCCAGCACCACAGGTGTTTTCACTGGTGAAGGGTCTCTTAATTGGGGAAAGGGTATACATAGACTTGCAAGCTTTAGAACACCCTCACCTTTCTCTGATGGAAACAGTGAAATTGCTACTGTTCCCCAAAATATAGAAAGATTATTGTACTTAAATAAATATTTATCTAAGAGATAATCTTACTCGCAGCACTGGCAACGATGTAGGTGTATGCGTAATGACATGGCACATTCATGGAATAGCAAGCTTGTGAAAAGAAAAAATGAATAAGTAAAAACTTACCCCCATGCTTCTTTGGCTGCATTTCTTCTGTAGTTGAATATATTTTCATTTGCTATTCTTAATTTGATTAGATCCTTATTTCTCATAGTCCCTGAAGCTGTACAACACAGGCGAAAGTCACATTTAAAAAACACATGTACTGTTCTTGGGTACACAGTGGTGTGTCAGCTCCAAAACACAATGTAACCTCTAATTCCATCATGTGTGCCCAAAAATAGTCTCAAATGTTTGAGATAAGGCAGCTTTTTATCTGTCATTTGGAAGTAACCACATGGAACACGTAGATATGTGGCATTTAATCCATCCCCAGGTCAAATGTGGTGCTGCACTTCTTTGGGTGTGTGTGGCTTGTAATTGGTTTGGAATGACACTTAATGTGGCTCACCCTCCTCACAAACATGCAAACAGAGAGTGGGTAGGAGAATGGTATAGGTGCTGCACTGGAATTGGTTGCTCTGAGTGGGTGTTAAGAGACTGTGCTTGATTGACATCTCCTTTGCTCTCTTGTTAAACATATCATGATGAGATAAGTTACACCTGTATTGTTCATATTGGTCTATGGAGTTTTCAGACATCATGTAAGATCTAACATAGTTCTGTACAGCTCCACCATGAGCCAGAACAAATAAAAACACCTGTGTAGAGGCGTGACAGTGAAAGGAGTTGTTTTGTCTCATTAGCAACTAGAAAAATGGCTCTGGCTGTTTGTACACAAGCGTTCACGCTTGTGTACAAAACATTCACGAATGTTTTTCTTGTGTGGACTGACAAGCTCTTAAGGGTGTCAGCTAGGATTGGCTACAGCCCCTCATGACCCTCAAAAATCAGCAGTATAGCTGATGGATGGATGTTTCCATGAATACAATCAAATACTCAGCTGTGATAATGTTAATCTGATCGCTGTTCAGTTCAACCACTGCATGATCTCTGTGTATATGAGAACCTGTGAAGACAAAGCAACTTTTGTCTTGCTTGTATTTTCTCATGTGTTGGTTATCGTTAAGTTGTTTAGCTAACGCTAGCTGAACTGTTACTGTTATAAACTGCTAAAGGTCAGAAGTTCTTCTTCTGGTGGTTTTGTCAGATACCATCAGCTCAGGTGCACATCGCCTCCTGGTGTGGCGGAGGACTGACCCTCATTTACATATAGCCAGGAAAATAAAGAGGGAATGCAGATTTAGATTTTTGCAGATTTATGGTTTAGCTACAACAGAGATGCATATACCAACAGTTTATTAGGAACACTTGTAGTTTGTGGTGCTGCTGAACTGTATTGCTTTATGCAGAGAGGGGTTTCAGTTATTTAGCCTAAGCTCACTGTTGTAAAGGGGTGGACAATTTAATAGGAACATGTGTCCAAATAAAAAGTGAGAAATAATTTGAAACTGTTGTTGGTTTTGTTGGCAGTTGGTTAAACTAACTAATATTGTTAGATGCCACGTGACAGTGAATGAAAGCCACCTCATCCAAATGTACAAGAGGTGGTGATAATTATAGTTATTCAACATGCTTGAGAGATAATAATTAGTCATCTGCACGTGGTTTTATATGGTGTTATGTTTGGGTATCTGTACTTTTCAAGCTACACTCCTGTCCTTCGTCTAACACTCTGATGGCTGCCCTGCAGTTTTCTCATCTGCTCCTACTGTATTAGGCTAGGGCTGTCTGCCTTGTGAAGTTTCTGCTCTTGTAAATCAAATTTTTTTGCTGTTCAAGGAATTTTTTGGAATCTTGATGTCAGCTGATCACTTTTGAATAAAACAGTGCAGGAATGGAAAAGCAGCAACAGCTGTAGTGAGTTGTTTAGATGAAGAGCTGCAGGTGACAGGTGCTGTCTGCAGTTTCTGCAAATCTTCAACAGAACAATTAACAAAGCTGTTCACTTTGCTTTCCTGTTGTATAGAAACCCAGTCAAGCCAAGGGAGCATCACATCCTTGTAGGGGACTAGTAACTGGAACAGGAAATGTCATTCAGTGGGAAATGCCAAGCTTTCACATGATTTTTGGGATTTTTAAAGTTGTCATATAAGTTCATTTTCTCTTTGTTTGCGTTAATTTGATGTAAAGGTTTGTTTGGTTTATACTGCAAATATTATCTTAACTCTTCTCATTTTTCATCAGTAATTTGTAAGCTCTGGCTGTTGATTGTAAATGAAGCCACAGCTCCATAATGTAATTGTCAGGGTTTATAAAAGAGTCTGTGTGTTATTAGCTTCATGTTTGCTTTGTAATGGATGCATTTATTCACCATGTTACTTTCAAATGTACTCATCCTCAGTACCATGGAGAGCTGACAGTATGAACTCTAAGAAGTGTGGACGTCTGTAGAAATGCTTTCAGATAAGATGGATCTGAAGATGCATATGGAAGCAGTTCTTCTTTGTTACTTTTTGAATATGTTAGGTCATGTTCATTTTCCTTATTTCACAGAAAGGAGAATATAAGGATGATCTACATTTAGTTATATATGTTTGAAAATCTGCAGTCACTATATTTTATTTAGATTTTTAGATTTTTACAGGTTGAACTTTTTTCATACTTAAGTTTAAAAAGTAAAAGAGGACTTAAGTCTTTTCTCTGGAAAAAGGGAGTAGATTAAGGCAAATTTTGACATGTGCTCAGTGGAAATAATGTCACATGAACTACACCAAAGCTTCTGCAAGGTGAACATGAGAGAACCTTGGATTAATCTTAACTTCTGAGCTTCACAGCTCTGCTCAGCTCAGGAAAAGCTCATTTGCTGCTTTCAAATACCATTGATTGGTAACCAGTCAGTTAGTTTGAATTTCTGTTGGAAGTCTTCAGTCAGTCTATACTAGGAGGATGATCACTTTAGGAGCACCTGCATAGTGGTGGTGAGCAGTTTCTCGTGTTAACTTGGGGTAACTCACATGGAGGACACCCTGCCAGTAGGACACATGAAGGAGATTGAGATATGCACATAACAAAGGAAGCACAGAGAAACAAATACTGCTTTCTTAACTCTCTGTTTTCGTTTTACTTCTGTTCTCAGATCGATGATAAGGAGTTTGACATTCCCCAAGTGGACACACCTCCCACACTGGAGAGCATCCTCAATGAGGTCAAGTACATGTTACTCTTTGACTGCTACACTACACTGTACCTACTGCATCAGACACTGCCAACAGTATACTGACAACCTCATAACAAAGTAGTTTTAGTCAGCTTTGAGAAGCTGCCCTACTTTTAGTTTAGATTTTTTCAATTCTCTGACCCAGACCTTGTGGTAACACTCAACAGTTGCTCCTCTACGCAACTGACTGACGATCAGGTTCTAGTTATTAGACCTTACCTTACCAACATTTGACCAACAGAACACCTTGGCAAGTCTTCAGCATGGAGTGGAAAGATTCTGCTTTGGGGTTGTATGACAGCCAGTGGCCAGGAAAGAGGGAAGAATGGATTCCACTGAATATCAGCAAATTCTAGATGCAAATGTCCTGCAGTCAGTCAGAACAATGATCCAGAGCAGACCTCAAAATCCACCATGAACTGCTTCAAGAAACACAAGCTGAAGCTTTTGGAATGGCTGCTACAGTCTCCTGACATGAACATCACTGTAAAACTGTGGGTAGATCAGGGTGCTGTGGACCGTCCTAGATGCCACAAACTTTTGCATACAACTGTATATAGTATCTATCTTTGTTATCCAGAATCCCCATTATTAGGCTTAGTGAAGCCAAAAAACACCCTTGTTAATACACATGTAAACTGTGAATTGTCAAACAGTAGAATTCACTTTCACATTTCACAATTTTATTTATATAGCGCCGAATCACAACAGAAGTCATCTCAAGGCACTTTTCATATAGAGCAGGTCTAGACCACACTCTTTAGATTATTATAACTACAGAGAGAGACCCAACAAATCCCACCATGAGCAGCACTAGGAGACAGTGGAGAGAAAAAACTTCCTTTTAAGAGGCAGAAACCTTGAGCAGAACCGGATTCAGGGTGGGCGGCCATCTGCCTCAACTGGTTGGGTTAAGAAGGAGAGAGAGAGGGAAAGATCAGACTCTACAGCTCCAGAGGCAGAAATACCTTCAAAAAGAGACAGAAGAGGAGACAGAGACGGAAGAGCACAATACTACAGGAAAGGGAAGATATAGAGTAAGTAACATGTATTTGAAAGACAGACAGACAGACAGACTGGGAGAAGGTTCCACAGTAGAGGAGCCTGATAACTGAAGGCTCTGCCTCTCATTCTACTGTTGGAAACTCTGGGAACCACCAGTAAACCAGCATTCTGGGAGCACAGAGTCCTGGTGGGATTGTAGGGGACTATGAGATCTTTAGGGTAAGATGGAGCCTGACCATTAAGGGCTTTGTATGTGAGGAGGAGGATTTTGAATTCTACTCTGGATTTGACTGGGAGCCAATGTAGAGAGGCTAACACAGGAGAAATATGGTCTCTTTTCCTAGTTCCTGTCAGTAATGGTGCTGCAGCATTTTGAATCAGCTGCAGAGTCTTTAGAGAGTTGTTGGGGCAGCCTGATAATAATGAATTACAGTAGTCCAGCCTGGAAGTAACAAGAAGTAGAATTGTCAACAGGTGCCCTTATTTCAGCTACAGACAGAACCTGGTCTGTATTTGAGACAGGACTTTATTTCCTTCACTGTTCTCACTTCTTCTTAAAACTAATGCTGTAACACAATAAAGTTGCACTTGTTGTGTAGACCTGTCATCGACAAGTTGGTTCTGTTCAGTTTCTGTGTGAACTTCCTTCCAAGTTACAGCATCTCCTCTTCTAAAAGAAAACTTTGTTCCCAGAGCAACCCTTTCATTTCCTTGGAGACCCATTATTTGGTTACAGGAAAAACCCTTCTGGAACTCACACTATCCACACAAAACAATATGCACTGTAGCTACACACCATCATGGTCAGAAGTCAGTACCACTAAAACATGGACCAGTCTATGCAATCAAAATCAGTACAGTTACTCCACACCTGGATGTGATGTTTTTGCCCTTTATCTTTTTGAAATGAAGTCCTGTCTGTAGAGAGCAGACACTCAATGTTGCAGTCAGAAGAACCAAGATGAAGGTCAGCAGATCTCTAGGCTCTGTAATGGAACCGTAGCAGAATTCCAGTGTCAAAGCACTGTGAGTGGGACAAGAGATGGACTGATACAAACTGCTTAGTGTCTCTTAGCAGTTACAGTGGCATCAAGCTGAGACA
Organism: Lates calcarifer; assembly: GCF_001640805.2. Classification (NCBI taxonomy): domain Eukaryota; kingdom Metazoa; phylum Chordata; class Actinopteri; family Centropomidae; genus Lates; species Lates calcarifer. Next base: position 21,169,847 of record NC_066848.1, on the reverse strand, counting down.
GAGGTGTATTGCTCTTTGAGTACCAGAGCACACCTATGATGCACATGCACATGTTCACACCTGTGATTAAGTTGTGGCTTGTTTATGTAACTGCTGTTCCAATGATGGTTAACATACATTAGTCAACCGTAACTGAACATGATCAAATGTTAGACTGACTTCAAGAATAGGTTCATCATGTGGAGAATATTACACTGATAATACCATGGGTGTAGTAGGTTGTAATTGGTGTGGCTTTAGGCAATATAGGCAAACAAACAGATTTTGGTTTGAATTATTTAATTCACTCAATGGTGCCTAGCAAAGGAAGCTGCTTTGAAATATCCCCTCTGAGGAAAAAGCTGCAGTACAGCAGAGGTCAAGCTCAAGCTCCTCTAATAAATGTAAAATGTAGCCAAGCAAGCTTTCATTTCCTGCAGGTATTGTGGATGAAGTACAAGCTGTTCAAGTTTAAAAAGCTGATTTTCTAAGGTTTCTTTGCAAATGCATCATGAATAAAGAACCTGTTAGAGGAGTAAATAATGAATGAAAAGATGTTTTGCTGTTTTTTCATCTTAAGTAGTTAATGAAAAAATAATGTAATTCACTGTGCTTCTCAAAGGCTACCAACAACTTTGAAGGTGGAATGTTAACAAATGTAAATGTGAACTTTTACCACTCCATTTTAGTGATGATTGGATCTTCAAAAGCTTAATGTACATGAATTAAATGGGTTATATGAACTGCGAATATTTTACGTCCTTCCTTACTTCTGGTGTGCTTCGGCAGCACTATGCCTATGAGCTGAAGTGTGTGTGTTTTGTTTTCATGTGTGTCCACAGCTAGAGGATGAGGAGGAACCATTTGTGTTGGAGGACACCTGCGTACTAAGCACAGACAACATGGATGCTCACTCCTGTGACACATCCTCTCTGGCCAGCTCTGACAGTGGAGACCCAGCACACCTCAAACGGTATCAATACACACACACTCACACATATACACAAACTTGTACTTGAGTCCAGCACTTGAGCAGCTGTACTTAACAACCTAAAGTATTATTTTGCTGTGTGCCTCACTGTACATGGTAATAAAATGGAAAATTTCTTCTCTCTCTCTGTGTTTGATCTGTGTGCATGTTTGCCCGTGGGGACATGTATGTGTGAAGAAAAAAGAGGACCGTGGATCTGAATGCAACAGTTCATGGGTCTGTTCTTCGGCACAGCCTGCTGAAGGGCATCTCTGCACAGATCGTCTCTGCTGCTGTGAGACACACACACACACACGCACACACCTGTGTTTAGATAGTCATCAGTTATAGTAACTCCATCTTTCTGCTCTAGTTCTGTTGAAGTTTTGGTTGCAAAACCATTTGGATGATTTGTTACAGAAGTTTTGCTTTATTTCTGCCTTCAGACTTGTTCCTTTGTTTCAGATTATATTCAAGCATAATAAACGTATATTTTGTTACATCTTTTACTCAGGACAAAGTGGATGCTGGACTGCCAACTGCTATAGTGAGTACTAGTTTGTTCAGCTATTAATCAAATTTGGTAACACCAAATTGCTGACCATGTGTACCTTCTGTATATGCCCTCATGATGCATTTTTAGCAATTTCATAATTTCAAAAGTGGCTTTATATGGGTAACATGGGAAATTAGTTGAAGGTGAAAGTGCTGCTTTTGGTATTTTGTCGTCATCAACGTGATAGTAACATGCAGACAGGAAATCTATCCAGGGGACATTACAGGTATGGGCCATAACCATCACGCTGTCTGGGTGCCCCACATTGAAGGTTTTTGCATTTATTTGAATCACTATGATAATTTCCATCAACTACAAACAATACTGTAGAGCTGTTTATGAGACACAACAATGAACAGCAGAAAGCAAGGTTAAAGATATTTTTCAAAGCTGCCTCAGCAATGACTCACTTATTTTCTCACCTGCTCAAATAGAAAGACAGATGTAAGAGAGAAACCAACAGACAATGTAAGAGTGCGCACATCTGCAAGAGGCTGTCACAGTTTATGAAAATGTAGTGCATTGAGAATACTGCCACTGCAAAAAACTTTAGAGAAAGTGGTATTATCTAGTATCACCCACAGGTGTGTCTGTGTTGGAGATCTTTGATTGTATGAGCCTTTGGAAGGAGAGTTTGACATTGGTTTCTGGGATTTCTCTGGCTTTTCCTGACTTCCTCGAATCAATCCTAAGCTGCATTTTTTTGTGTGTGTGCTCAGACAGTGTCAGGTGTAATTGCTGTGGGAACGTCTCATGGCCTGGCTCTGGTGTTTGGTGAGTCTAAACTTGATTACCCTCTGTATATGCACACAGTGATGGAAAGGATATTTTCCCATTTAAAACATTTTACAGTGCAAAGAAAACACAGCATAAGCTCATTAAGTGTAGTTACCAGTTATATTGCATTAAAATAAGTTATCATGGGCTGCTGTTATAAATTGAATTAAAGATACTTTATTGGGGATTCATGATGGATTAGAGTTTAAGACACCATACTGTGTCTTAGAGCTGGCTTAGTCAACCATGATTGGTTGAGCTGTTTGCTGTTTAGCAGTATCAGTGGTGAGCATTTCTATGTGCAACAGAATCATCTTTAATACTGAAACTACAGGACAGCAGGTCAGAAATGGTTTCATTATGCATATTTAATGATAAATGAAATGACTACTTACAGTTTGTGTTCACATAGCAGTTAGACTTACTACTGTCAGTGATTACAGCTTTGATTCTGAATGAAACTCCTGGATTTGACAAGTTCCCATTCCTACATACATATCTGACTTGTCTCAAAGCCACACACCTGGCTGTTTGCCCTCTTCAGTGTAACATAATACCAATTAGATAATTAAATTGTGTGTAAATTATGAGGAGGCAAAGGTAAGTATTTATAAACTCACTATTTAAAAATCTCTCTCGCCACATCATTCACACACTCATATTGACCACAACCTGTGCAAAATACTGTTCTGCCCTCTAGTGTCTGTCCTTCTCACACACACCTAAAACAGACTTCCTGTGTAATTCATGCAGGACACAAGCCTCCCTACAGGGTCAAGGTGATGACATTGTCAAACCACTTCATGAAATTCAGATCAGTCATCTCAGACAATTGTCCTGTTCCATCATGTTGCATCACATTTAGTGTAAAACTTTTTTAAAGTTGGGGTTGTGGAGAGTCTAATCCAGATCCCATCCAGATGTTCCTGCTACAGCAGGATCCATGCTCACATCCTCTGTCAAATGCTTGGACATTGTCCAAACATTGTAGGAGTTCCTCTAAAGAAAGCTGTGAGGCAGATTATGTTTTGTTATTGTGGAGCTAGACCTAAACCAAGTTAATGAATTTTAATTAATATAAATATTAATATTAAAAAATGTCCAGAAACAGCTCTGCATCATCTGGGTCTCACAGAACACACTAAAGGTCTAATCAGCTGAAAGAAATCTGCATTAACTCTGATTGTAAGAATTTTAGACAAATACAATTTCTACATGGCTGAATTTCATCAATAATGGACAAATGCAAAGAGGACATGACTTGACGCATACATACCAGTCTTGTTTTTTATTTGTGAGGCATCAGCTTATTAAAGCCAATTTCTAGTGTACAGTCATTTCCACACATATTGTAAGTATTTTTGGTTAATGCACACAACTTATGTGATATTTTATTAAAGTTACTGTGATCATCTGATATGGCTTACATAACAACAGTTGGATCTTCGTTCTTTTGACTTAATACATGCCAGTGTCATTGACATCCACCCTCAGGACAGCTTCACCTGAGTCTGACATGGAGGCACTGACAATAACATAATCTCCCTCATAAGAAATGCAGGAGCCATCAGCTTTTGCTCTTACAAAATTGTTTTCACTTCCATTATACATAATATCATACAAATTGTAGTCGCAGTCATTTCCTCTGTCAAAGATCCCCACAGCGAACCAGTTGGAGTAGAGATTTCGGTCGTAGGGCACGGAGAACATTACAGCCATGATGTGGCTGTAGTCATTCAGGTCAGCATTGAAAAGGTCGTAGGTGAAGACACCAACTGCACCGGTTGCAGCACCGGTGGTCTTGTTGAACAGTGCAGTGGCAGCGGAGCAGGGACCCACCATGGGTGGCAGAGGGACCTCACAGCAGCCACTCTCAGTGAACACCCTGAACACAGACACGCAATGATTCAGACAGGGCTTACAGGAATCTTCTTTTCCAAACCAGACCTTAAATTTTACATTCACAGTTTTTTGTGTCCTCTTACAAGTATGTGAATGTGAACCCAGAAGGAGTCAAAACAGTCAGTTTTCTCAAGTGCATAACAGTACTGCAGTAATGTGACATACCTATTATAATGCACAGCATGGCCAAAAGTATGCTGAGCAATTCAGCCCACCCATATGTGGTATGATAACATGTCATTTCATTTAGTTACAAGAGCCTTAGTGAGGACAGCTAGTTGCATTCTGGTTCATTTCAGAGGTGATGGGGTCTTACAGGCCAGTCAAGTTCCAATGCATCCTTCTATAGAAGAAGGGATGTGTCCTCCATCATTAAAATAGCCCTGAGAATGGATCTCTTCGTGGCCATTATGAACAGCAGGTACAATTACAGTAACCAGTACCTCTTCTAGTGAACATATGGGCATGTGAGTATTCAGATTGACTTTAACATGTAGGCCACCAAGCTGTCCCAGCAAGATACAGCAAGGAGGTAAATATGCTTGGTTAAAAGTCTGTGTGTTGTGTGTATGCACAACATATAATAAAACATACATACCACTACAAAAGTAAATCTGAAAAGAAATGGCCATTTAACTTTATCTGGGCCTTATTCAATTGTGGTTACTGACTAAATAAAAAAGCAGGACAAAGAAGTATTTGTGGCTGCTTCCTACCAAATTTTACCTCTACAGCTTGAAGACCTGTCTAAGTCAGCACTCTCACTACCTTCAGAAAAAGACAAGTAAAAAAGCAATACATTACCTTGGGTTGGCCAGAATGTAGCAGCTAGAGGTGTTGTTAATCTCAACAGAGCAGTTGCGATGAGGCATTGTGATGAGGTGTTCAGCAGTGGCAGGGGGAGAGGCTGGCTGTGAACCAGAGACAAGACAGAATCATTTCAATTAATTCAGCACCTCTGAAGGAGAGGGACAGTGAACTGTGTTTTGGTGACTGATGTAAATGTTTGTCAGAGCACAGATAGAACTAATACCAAGTAATGATGGCTGTGTTCTGCTGAGCAAGGTTATGCCACCAGCAGTGACCCGGCATATACCATGCTGGGCACTGGCAATGACTCATTTATCTGGAATTTGTATTTTAATATTATTACTTGTTTGACAAGTCCAATGTCAGTAATGATGTCCACCCCTTTAGCTGAATAACTGCACTACACCAGCAGCCTTTAGGTGATCCAGTTTCACTATATTCTGGAACATTTTGTCTGAGAACTTTGTCTTTTTTCCCCTAAGTACAATAATTGACTAATGCAGTATTCATTTCATTAATGAAAACTATTTACAGCCATCTTTTGAAGATGAGCCACTGATGAGATGAAACAATAACTGACTACATTTCTGTATAATATTGTTAATGAAATAAACTTTAATTAGAAAAAAAAGAGAATTATTATTATTATTATTATTTTTTTCAATCACATTAATCCATGGTTCTGAGTTTGAGTCAGCTTCCTAGTAGCACCTTGACCTTAATGCACCGCTAACAGTGCTGGTGCCTGGAGCTAGCAGCGCAACACAGCTTTAGGAGCTTAGCCAAGTGAGAAGGCGACTGAAAAATAAATGATAGCAACAGCCTGGCTTGGCAGAAGAGAATAGGTTGCTATTTGGACCAGCTGTTTCCGTGGACAGAAATAATGAACGCACAGTAAACAAGGTTTTTTTTCCTTAAAAGTAACTGTATCATTGTAATCATTAGTTGTCATTTTTCTGGGCTTGTTTGGTGCAGTCTTTGCCTTTTATTATACAGCAAAAGCTAATGCTGATCTACTGAATTAATTCAGGAATGACAGAGACTACACTAAAATTGTTGATGTCCAGGGTAAAAATGGACTCCAAATAAAAATTATCAACTTGACTAAATGTGAAAAATAGAAGACTACAAAAAAAATCTAAAAATAGATGACCAAATTACCAGTAGACTGATGAGGAGTGGTGTAGAAAAATTGCACAGAACTAGTAATGAAACAAAGCAGCCCACACAAGTAAAGATGAGCTAGAATCATTAATGTCTACTGTCTTAAAAGGCAGAATAGAATATGTGAATATAGGAGTACTTACCTTTTAGTGCTTTGCCGAGTTAAAATATCTAGAAGCAGTTATTTGAGCTGACAGATTGTTGGTCCAGGTTCAGGATGTGGTAGTGAAGTCACATTGTAAATGAGCTGCTCTCACAGTGGGTTTTTATTGACTTAGGTAATCAGGATCTTATGGTACCAGTTGACTCCCTCCTTATCTCCTGCCCTGTATCAGCTCCCCACTCACCGGTGTTCCCGGACCTCGTCACTGCCTTATCACCATGGCAGGATTGGATTAAACTGATTACGTCGACCCATGCTTTTGTTTGAACTTTTTTCTTTATTTGAACCTTTAAAATGGGTATCCATTATTTGTACAGGGCGTGTCGACAGGACAAGAAGGACTTCAGGATCTGCCATGTTCACAGGGTTACACTACAAAAGAGAGTATGAGGAGGAGCAATATATAGATCAAATTCATTGTCCATGAAATGCAACTGGTGCTAAGTGAACAGTAGTTGCAGTCAGATGCCCCCCTTTTGGAAAGAAACAAAACAAAACAAAATCAAGCCAACAAAAACATCAGCAATTCTATAGTACAGGGCCATGCACACAGTGAATTGGCGATTACACAATCACTGTTCAAAAAATACAGTATCTACCATGTGCAGAAGCACAAACATTAGTGTATATTAAAATGATAAAGTTGATTTGATCTGTGGATGGATGTCAGCGTACTGAATTCAATCAGTGAACTTCTAAAGAGATAAAATTTGGTTTTGTTTAAGTAATTTGAAATGAAATAAGAGTTAAGTTGGAGACAGTTGTAGTAATGTCGCAGTTTAAGTGGCAAAAGGAGTTGCAGCAATAATAATGAGAGGTAATAGGGCATTGTGTAAAGGCATTAGGTTGTGTAAAACACAGTCACATCAGTTATATGTGTAGTATTTACAGAGGCATTATCATTGCTTGAATTGGAATAGAGAATGTGCCCGAGCTCTCAACTGCCAAATAAATAAAAACTGACTCACCGCTCTGCTTTGATATGAGAAAACAAAACAACTTTATACAAGCCAAAAAAATCCCTGTTTTCTGTAAAATAGGGGAAGTTGTAGATTTTTTCCCTCCTTTTTCTTTGTCCTTATTTATTTATTTTACATCACATATCTTGGCTCTCATAGGGTTGAGTCTAGAAAATTCTCTTGTGTGTTTACTTAAATATGTTTACATAATTTTTTTTACAGCTTTACAAAGTTAGAGTTGGAACATCGACCAATGAAATATTATTTTTCATTAAATGTACCAGGTACAAAAACGTTTGCAAATAAGCAGTCCACTCAATTAAAAATCTAAATGTTCTTACTCTGCTGACATCTTATCAGGCAGAGCTGTTCCAGGAGATGAGTCACCTTTTGGATAAGTTCTGTGAGTCTGACCATTGGGGATGAAATATGTGTCATCATGGATCTCATCCTAGAGGTGTGTCTAGAGGTGCGTTTCAGGGCTGGCTTAATCTTTTCAGCCTGCTGGACCAGGATAAGCAGGTCATCATGGATTCCTCATTTGACCTGTCACAGGTTAAGGGATTGTCTGGAGACACTGTTACCTCCATGCAGTAGACTAGCAACCTGAGGAAAGAAGAACGGGGAGGCATTTGACCTCTGCCTCTCACTGAAGGCGGCATCTGGTCAGCCACTGCCATCCCACCCAGGATTTTCAGCTAGGGCAGCGAGAGGGCCCTAGCTAGATTCAAGGTACCAGAGTGGTACCAGAGTGGCTGCCAACCCATGCCCCTGCCGCATTGAACTGCTCCTTCTGCTTGCTGGAGGAAAAGAAGAGACAATCGACTTAGGAGCTGTGGTTAGTGGAAACTTGGAGAGACTCAAAGAGATTCCTGCTCTGAGCCTCTCTGTAACAGATCAGCATCTTCCTACCACCCATACAGGAGAAAAATTTTGGACAGTGTCCCATTCAGAGCTGTGTAATGACCCACCATATTCATTCCGTGTACTGTTGTGGAAAGGCACACTTTCCTCCTGTGTTGCTCCAAGACGGTGCCCTGGGCACCTTAGTTGTCAAAGCGAAAAGACTGGCGCCACATGCACAGTTCAACCTGAGTGTTGACTTGTGCAAATTCAGATTGCACACACATGTCCTGTTCTGCTCAATTCAGCCAGGGAATTGGTTCCCATCAGTAGATCTGCATAACAATATACAGTATGTGTCATACTCCGCCATTTGAGCTGTCATTTGCCCAAGGGTATTCAGCAAGTGTGTTGAAGCAGCTCTGAACCCTGTTCAAGCCTCAGGTCGTAGAAAGGAAAAAAAAAAAAAACAGTTTCATTTTGAGCATTTCTGCCTCAAGATTGAGTGGAAATATTTTGCCAACAACTCTCTGTTTCAGAGGGGGAACTCAGTCTTGCTGACAGCCTGTCTGCATCTGACAGGGCTCATGGCCTTTGGTGATTTCCGTCATTCCTCAGGGGTTGCTGAGTATGTGGGATTTCCAGCTCTGGGTGTCCTCCTGTACATATGACGTCAGCCCCATTGGGACTGGATGCTTATTGCTCTGGTACTGATCAGAGTGAGGGAGCAGCGACTGTGTGTGATTCTGATAGCCCTGCTTTGGCCAGCAGACCATGGATATGGAGTTATGTGACTCTTCATGGTAAACCTTGGCCACTGCGCAAGAACTTAGTGTCACAGCTGCACGGGCAGATTTTTATCCACACCCCTGAGCATTTGGCTGACTTTGAATATAACTGGGGTTTGCCCCTGACAGTGATTGAAACTGTTCCGAGTGCAAGGGCACCATCTACATGCCCATTGTATGATGGCAAGTGGGGTGTGTTTTAGAAATGGTGTGAAACTGGGGACATTATTTCCTCCAGTGCTCTGTTCTGAAAGTATTATACCTCCTGCAGGATTTACTGGACGATGGTAAGGCCTTTTCCACAAAGGTCTATTTGGCTGCTATCTCAGCCTGTCGTGTGGGTTTTGGTAATGGGCCCATTGGTCAGCATTCCTTGATGATAAGAAGGTTTATAATAGAGAGGGCCTGCTGGCTGCACCCTGTGTATAAGCCTTTAGTTCCTTTGTGGTATTGCCCACAGTTTTAGATGCACTGTCAGTGTTGTCCTTTGAGCCTCTGGAGAGTGCTGATTTAAAAGTCCTTTCACTCTGTCAACCATCCCATTGCTGGCTCTGACATAGCAAGATGGTTGCAAGATGGCTATGGGAAGGAAGGTGATTAATTAATTAATTATTATGATAATTATTAATTATTATTTATTATTATTATTAAATGTAGTGAATTACAGCTGGGTCTCATATCTTAGTAATACACTTGACCATCATGTTTGTTGAGGCTTTCCTTGTTAATCTCATTGGTGATAAGCCTGGTTGGGACCTGAAGAATGTGGAGCCACCTCTGTCACTGGCACTCCAACCGAAAAAACATGGACACCTCTGTTGGTGCACATCTTTGTGATCTGGCAGGTGACGTGTCTGGTCACACAATAAAATATTTTGTTATTGTGTCAAAAAGTTAGACATTTAGTTAAATTATTGTTTTCATGCAGCCATAGGCAGTATATTTTCAGGTTGTCCGTCTGTCCCATTCTCGTGAACACAATATCTCAGTAATGCTTTGAGGGAATCTCTTAAATTTGGTACCAACATTCACTTGGATTCAAGGATAAACTGATTAAATTGGTGATCAAAGGTCAAGATCACTGTACCTTTGCAGAACAGGTTTTTGGCCTGAATACTGATACTTGCGATACCTTAGGAACGCCTGCAGGGAATCCCTTCAAATTTGGTAAAAATATTCACTTGGACTAAAAGATGAAATTGATAAATTTTGGTGGTCAGGGTCGGGGTCACTGTGACCGCATAAAACACATTGTTAGCCATAACCCATGAAGTCACATACTAATTGCAAATTGACATACAGCCGTGAAATGGTATTCTTAGCAGCGGCAGGACGTGCATTTCACACCTAGGCCTTCACTGGTGTCCTACCCGAATTAACCCACCTCTTAATACTGTCATTATGATGTCATGGCTATAGAAACCATCCACAATATACAGAAACACAGTATAACAGATCTTTGCATCGCAGACAGACATGTCATGTAACTAATGAACTAAAACTTATGCGAGTGGGCAGACTCGACTTTCAGCGTTAGCCTCCATAGAAAAGGAGTTATTGTTGGAACCGAGATGCACAGATAACCTCTGTAACAGAGTCACTGAGTCACAGAGTCCTCCTCCTTCAGCTGTTGTCGGTTTAAAAAACATCAATTAAATCTATACTGTTTGTCTGTTTGTTAATGTTTTAGCTTGCACCGGTAGCTATAGAGTATGCGGTTTGCTAGCTCTGACCAGTATGCTCTCTGGCTGTCCAATCAAATAACATGAAAATGGCAACGTCATGTTAGGCCTGCTAGATGGCCCCTGGTCTCTCCAGCTCGAAATCTGATTGGTTAAAGGGTCCACAAGGCAACAGTTTCATCGACAGCCCAGTAGTTTTCTAGTTTTTTCCTTTTTTTGCATTGTCTTTCAAAACAATATGTTTAAGCACACATATTACAGGTATTAATTGATTATGATTAAGCAATAACATAAACTAGATCCGGTACATATTGTACTAGATTTACCTTTACTTGCTGAATGCTGAACTGTGGATGATAGAGCCTCATCCTTATCTCTGGGTCCATCACTAATTAAAGTTCCTAGGAAAATACAGTCATTCAGAATGTCCTAATGCAAATAAATATAACAAAACAAAAAAATATATATATATATATATTTTATACTGTGAATTTTGTGACCAAGTTAAAAAATGTTCTTTATTCCTGGCAACTTTTATTAGCCAAGGTTAGTGACCACCCCTGGCCACTCGTTGGTCCAGCCCATGGTCTCTTAACATAACTGTTAATTTTATAGTTTGGCTTTGTTTTGTGAAAAAGCTTCTTAAAGAGTCTTCAGAATGGTTAAATGTTTTCCGAAATATATGAATATATGAATAATATATCAAAGTTTTATAGTGTTATTGTAATTTCCTGTGGAAAACATGAAAATATGCAAAGAGCTGCTGGTCTTGACAGATATAAAATGATTGAGTTTCAGCTCTTACTGTGATGTTGTTTGGGGTTTGACCGGGGCTGAGGTTTCAGCAGTGCTGATCCATGTCTCTTTATATTGCTGACATAACGATGCCTGGGCAGGAAAAGGTATGAACATCACTGTCAGATGGTTCACTCATGCTTGATATTGTTCATTTTATGTTCAACCTGACTGGCTCTGAGACGTCACTGCTCATAACCTTTTTTTTGGCTGCGCTGCTTTGGTGCATGCTTTGTTGTTTGATTGGGTTATTTGCAATTAGCAGTTTTTTCATTTGGTTCCAGTGTGTTGTGTTTTTGGTACTGATGTGCTGTTTGATTCTGTTTTTCCACTGTTAAGTCTGAGGACTGGGAAAAAAGTTTCTCTCTCTTTTTTTGAATTCATTTTAAAATCCACACCTTTTCTAGGTCTGTACCACTGTTTCAGCAATTAATTTTCCTCTTCATCTTCCTCTCCAGATACCAACCAGGCCCTGCGACTCTGTCTGGGTACCAAGACAACTGGGGCAGAGTTTGGAGCTGTCTCTGCCCTCAGCATCAACCAGGATTGTTCACGACTTCTCTGTGGGTTTGCCAAAGGACAGGTACTGTATGCAATATATTCAGACACGCAAATACGCAATCACAGGCTTGTTGACTTAGCTTTGATTAGAGTTGAAAAAAAAACTTGACAGGGTGGAGACAGGACACTGACGAGCCTAACAGCAGCTGGTTAAAATTTAACAGGGTATGTGCTGATGGTTTGAATGCAGTATGTGTTGTTCTGTAGCAGGCTGTCCTGATGGGGATCAGTGGTGCTCTGAGAGGGTTGATTGCTTTAACTGAAAATCTTAGGTTGTTGTCCAGATAACTGATACTTCTCTTAGTTTGACAATGAAATGCTAGTGTAGTGTAGCTTGTGACAATACGCTACTGCGCATATGGTTTTTTCAAGAAATTATTTAACATGAAAACTTACTGTATGCTGTATGCACTTGTTATGTACATGACATTATCCATCTTTACACTTGTTTTTTAAATGGCTACACCAGAGCCTGGATAAATGGAACTAAAGAACACAAAGTTGGGCAGGTTAAGTTTCTTTATATGGCTCTTTTGTGCAATTTATTATTTTTTCTTTTTGGTTATGTTGTCTGTCATGTACCTCATGTGCAAGTAAGAGGTTTGACCAAAGAGTTCAGAGACAGTGTCTATAACAAGCAAAAACCATACCTGATTCAAAATTGGCTGCCACCCCCTTCAAAAATACTCATATTGTGCAGAAGTACATTATGGCTACACAATTAATCGAATATTAATGTCATTCACAATTTTGGCTTTCCACAAATAAATGAACGTGATCGACTGCAAAACTGACATTTTAAACTCATCTCCATATCAAACCAAGTGCCTCCTAAACAACCAGCTACCTGCCACTGTGCACCCACCCAGCAGGTCAGAGTAGAAGAGTAACAACAGAGAGCAAGTGGTCAAAAATCAAATGCCTTGAGCAGAGGAGAAGAGCTAGGCCCTGGAAACTGATCATCATCTGGTGTTTGGAAGTGTTAAGGATTTAGTGCAGATTGATGTTAGACAAGAACAAATCATATGCAAAGAGTACACGAGATTGTGTCTGTGTTGTAAAGCAAAACAAATAATTTGTTCAACCATGTGAAAAAACACCATAAACTGCAGTGGAATGACTGAAATGAAGGCCAAGAAGAATAATATTTCCAGCTTTACCTCGCTGAATCCCTGACACTGAACAGCAGTGCACTGTTGTTTTAATTTTGATCAGAAAGGTTTGGTACAGTTTTATTTATATTTTAATTCTGGAGGATGCACTGTTATTACGGACCGGTCTTATTTTGATGCAAAGATGTACACATTAGCAGGAAAGTGGCACAACATGGAAGTGAAAGCAGTGCCCTGTTTATTTAAATCTGAACATGCAATAAAAGTGTCCTTAAAGCCAGTGAATAATTGTGATTAAAAAAAATCATGATCTCAATATTGTGATGATAATTTTGGCCATAACCATACAGTCCTGCGATACACTGCTTCAGGCTATCTACCTGCTCTCCCAGTTTTAAGAGGCACCTGCTGATGGGAGGTAATATCAGGAAGAGTATTATGTAGTGGCATGTCCCTTCTGGCATATATCGAGATACATATGTTACAGCACTTCAATCATAAATGATTTGACCCATTTTTTGCTCTGCCACTTCGTTTGATTTCCTCTAACTGTTTTTATCAGGTGCCAGGTTTTGTTTTGGGCATTAAAAGCACTGGATTACCCCGAGGTGGTAGAGGGTGGTCAGTTGATACAGTAGAATGTTGGTATTCACTTTAGTCTTTACAGCTCAACACCTTTATGTATATTGAGTTTTTCATCTTTAATGTATGTATGTATGTGCAAAAATATATATTTATTGTGAAGCAAAGCTCCACTCAACATTTCCTTGGCCAGTAAATGGAAATTCAACAGACTCATGCTTTTCCTCACAGTATTTGCAGCAGTGATATAATTCTGTATGTGTAAAAAATCATCAACTAAATATGCAAACACAGTCAACAGCAGTATTTATTTAAGTGACTGAAATTGATTGATTACCATTGTTGTGTTAACTTTACATCCTGAGCAGCCTTTCTTTGTCTGTCTGTCTGCATGATTAGATTACAATGTGGGATCTAGCCAATGGGAAACTTCTGAGAACTATCACTGATGCCCACCCTCCAGGAACAGCTATACTGCATGTGAAGGTACGGTGTAGTGGCAACAGTCAACACTCTCTGCTCTAAAAAGACCTTTCCCAAACAACAAAAACAAACTTACTGTGTCATACAGAATAAATAAAAACATAATGGTCCTGGTGTTATGTGGGTTGGATCACTGATTA